>NC_091171.1:13520610-13598110 GCF_040958095.1 Procambarus clarkii
ACATTTTCTTGATTCTAGTAATTATCATGTAATATCAATAAATAATGTACAGTAATGTACTTAAAGTATTCACTTAGACTATTACATTATTAATGAATCATTCCACAGTTGATGCAACATTAAATTGATGGTTCTTTTAAAACAATTAGTTGACAGTTCAGTTATCAATTAATGCCTTCATATAACCTAATTATAAAATATATTGCAAATCTTTGCAGGGTCACAAGAGCACCTTATTTTTCTCCTCTGTATTGATAATGAATCCATAGCACTAAAAGTGGTCATTCCTGCACACATTCTCTGCAGCACCGTGAATGCTTCATTAACCTATACACCAAAGCAGGCATTATTAGAAGTGAAGGCTCTTAGGCTACAGGATTTGGACACAGCACCCAATTTCCTTCTTCACTCTGAATGTTTCAGTCTTTGTCATGCCAGAACAGTTTGTGGTGCAGCTACAGTACATACAATATCACATATTTAGCATGTACCACTGTGCAAGATGCTACATTCATCAATATTTTTTTTTAATAAAAAATTTATTGTAATATGTATTTGCAACCAGAGGTCAAAAGAAATTATAAATCATTCCCATTTCATTTAAATTGACATTGTGTTAAGAATCAAAATTTATCATTCACTGCTTGTCGTTTATGCCTTTGCTTACAGCTCTTCGTGATCAATTGAATCTGGTGGTAAAGGGGTCCCAAGTGTAGAACTGCTTCCATTTGTCATTATTGATAAATCTAATGGTGCAGATGTTGCACATGCTGGTGTAGAAAAAGTGGAGGGAGTGGGTGGTGGTGTAACCTTTAAGGAACAGGATGAAGATTCAGAGGAAGAGTCTGAAGAGGAGGAGGAAGCTGAGGAGGTAGAAGGGGATTTTGAGTGTGATGTGTGAATGATTGCTGGCACAGGATCAGTCATACAAGTATTATGATCCTCGATGCAAAATGTGGCAGAGTTTACAATAGGTCTTGAAACTGTATTAGGGCTAGAGTTGTTTACAGAACTGGATTCTTCTTGAGAAGAGGATGTATTGGCTGTTGGCCTATCATCTTGAGTTAACTTGCAACAATCGGTTTCAGTAGTTCCATTGGTAGAACAAGGAATGAAAGAAGCATTTCTTGAATCAGAATTTTCCAGTGAAATTTCTTCTGCAGTAACCACTGTAGATTCTCCTGTGGGAACAAAGATTTCTTTTTCTGTCTTGAAACTGTCTGTATTTGACACACAACTTTCTGTGGCAGGCATGGAAGACACAGCAGGTGGAGAAGTTGGCACTTGAGGTTCCTGTGGAGGTGGTGGTGTGCCTTCAGAGTATGAATTTTCAGGGGAAGGTTCTCTAGAAAGTGTCACCCTACTGGGTGTGGCTCGGGAGTGTTGGAGAGCCTCTGGTAGAAGAAGCTTGGGACTGTGTAGGTGAACAGTACTTGGCACGGATGTGTAGGAAGGGGTCTGCAGACTTAAGGTTAAATACCGTCACCTGTAAGAAATTAAATGTCGTTAAGTATAGGGTAAAAATTTGTATAAATCTAATGATCAAATATTTTAGTATTACACAAAAAAATATAACTATGAAATTATATGTAATATTAAATTGTTAAATTATAGTTTTCCATTTAAACATTAAATTTTAAAATTGCTAACAATTTATTACTGGACTGTTTAATAGTCTTTGAATGTTGGTTAAGAAAATGTACATAAACAGCAAATCCTAACTATCCGTGGTATTTTTATTTTCAATATTGGTTATTTATGAATACTATAAATATTCAAAGATTTTATGAATAATATTTTAAAGCAATATATTTATTTTAAGTAAATTAGTCAATAAACATGCAATACTATAAGACGTAAGCCTACACTATGCTTTGCCAGCAGTGACAAAGAAGAAACAATGTGCCTGAGGCCCAGACAAAGATGAAACCCATGATGGAAACAGACCTTTTCGCAGTCTACAAGGAACCCAAAAAGTCGTCAAAGAAAGAACCTCGAACTCAGGCTAGCAGATAAATCAACTTGCTGGTTTAGCCACCTAGCCAGTCATCAAGGCAGGACTAAAGACAAACACCCAGATCTGTCACACCAGAGTGGGTTGTGGGCACCAGGGGACCAACTGAGGGTTCGAGGAACCCCCCCCCCCCAGACACCAACTGAGGGTTCATGGAACCCCCCAGATACCAACTGAGGGTTCATGAACCCCCCCCCAGATACCAACTGAGGGTTCATGGAACCCCCCCCCCCCCAGATACCAACTGAGGGTTCATGGAACCCCCCCCCCCGGACACCAACTGAGGGTTTATGGAACCCCCCCCCAGACACCAACTGAGGGTTTATGGAACCCCCCCCCCCAGACACCAACTGAGGGTTCATGGAACCTCCCTGAACACCAACTGAGGGTTCATGGAACCTCCCTGAACACCAACTGAGGGTTCATGGAACCTCCCTGAACACCAACTGAGGGTTCATGGAACCTCCCTGAACACCAACTGAGGGTTCATGGAACCTCCCTGAACACCAACTGAGGGTTCATGGAACCTCCCTGAACACCAACTGAGGGTTCATGGAACCTCCCTGAACACCAACTGAGGGTTCATGGAACCTCCCTGAACACCAACTGAGGGTTCATGGAACCTCCCTGAACACCAACTGAGGGTTCATGGAACCTCCCTGAACACCAACTGAGGGTTCATGGAACCTCCCTGAACACCAACTGAGGGTTCATGGAACCTCCCTGAACACCAACTGAGGGTTCATGGAACCTCCCTGAACACCAACTGAGGGTTCATGGAACCTCCCTGAACACCAACTGAGGGTTCATGGAACCTCCCTGAACACCAACTGAGGGTTCATGGAACCTCCCTGAACACCAACTGAGGGTTCATGGAACCTCCCTGAACACCAACTGAGGGTTCATGGAACCTCCCTGAACACCAACTGAGGGTTCATGGAACCTCCCTGAACACCAACTGAGGGTTCATGGAACCTCCCTGAACACCAACTGAGGGTTCATGGAACCCCCTCGGAACCAGTCCGTCTAATTACCCACAACCACTCAAAGCCACCCAAAGCTTCCTGGCATTACGTTAGTAATGAATAAATATGATATATTTACTCATTATAATGTGCTGAATGTAGAACATGGAAAAACATATTTTTACTCTGAAAAAGTATCATTTCATAACGAAATCAGATGAAAGTTAGTTGCTTGTGACGCCAAAGCAAGTCGACGGTCCAAGCAACATTGTTGTGGAGCGGCATATCCAAGACACATTGTTGCCTAAAGAGTATTTGCTGGCATATTAGCCACCTGTACCTACCTACTTAACCTAACCAGCCTACCCAAACATAACCTAACAAAACATAACCTAACAAATATGAGCCCAAGACATGTTACCAAACACGGCAGCCAAAGCTGCAAACTTCCGGACGTCATGGGCGCGAGGATAGACTGCAGGCTGGCTAGACTTAATAACCCTGTGGACAACCTGGATCAAACTGGATCAACCCAAAGCGCATCCCCAGCCGAGGCGCGCAGGTAACGGTGAAGAGCCGCAACCGGACACAACACATGATGCACCCCCGGCCGAACCAACCAAGTGTCAATGACCCAAGGACCCCTCCAAAAAGCAGCCGTCTCGTTCTTCGCCTGGAAAGACAGAGAAGGCTGCAAACGCAACAAATTTACCCCCAGGACCAATAGAACAGAAACCCCTGCACTGGAGGAGAGCATAAAGCTCCCCTTCCTGACCCCCAGAGGCCAATACCAACAAAAACAAGGCCTTGAAAAACAATCTTGGACCGAAGGGGCCACCACAAACCGAGGAGAGGAAAGATAAGAGAGCACCCTGACCAAGGACCAGGATGGCTCGGGTGATGCATGAGCGGGCCAGAGGTGAAACATAGCATGAGAAAGCGTACGGAACGGGGCAGATGTGACGTCCACCCCGAAAGCAAGCTGGAGCGGCTCCACCAGCGTCGCACGATACAAAGCGTCGGTATTAGGCATCAAATGACGGTCCTGAAAAAGCCAAGAAAGAAAAGACAAGACAACCCGATCTGAAAGAGAAGACAACTTACAAAGAACAAGAAACGGCGAAAAGAACGCCAGGATACTTCATACTGTTGCGAGACAAAGCTGTCAGGTGGGACACCATCAAAGAAACCACTTGATCACCATAGAAATGGTGATACACCCCCGTCAAAAAGATCAGACGTGAAGAGCAGAGAAGATCGAACCAGCCTCGTACCGGACCGGGCCGACCTGCTGAAAAAGGCGGAGCTGCGGGAAACACCCCGGGTTTAGATTCCGAGCAAACAGTGCCAGAAACCAAGGCTGGGCCGACCACCAAGGGGCCACAATGACTACTCTCCCTGGGAAGGTCTCCAACCAAGTCAGAACCCGAAGCAACAGCTGGACCAGGGAAAAGAGGTACAGGTAACCCCACCTCGACTAGTCCTACCAAGAGGCATCCACTGCGAACGCCTTGCAGTTTGGGAAGGGCATCACATATACTGGTAGACGCCAAGACCCGTCGACGCGAACAGGTCCATGTCCGGGAGTCTGAACGTCTGGCAGATCCAACGAAACGAATCGTCGTCAACCGTCCAATCCGTGGAATGAAGAGAGACGGGCCATCTGCCAGGATGTTGGACACTCCCTGGATATGAACTGCACAGAGAGCCAAACCCCGAGAATCCAGCAAACGAACCACTTGAAGGGACCAACCCCAAAGAGGCAAGGACCGAAGAGAACCCTCGTGGTTCGGGCAATGAACCACCGGAGAACAGTCCGAATGGAGCCGGATGGTTGAACTCCAAGTGGCCCGAACCCTCCGAAGCATGAACCAGACAGCTGCAAACTCCCGACCGTGCTGTGAGCCCGACGGAAGGATGGACCCCACCGTCCCTAGCTGGCCTGGTGAGCACTGGTCACAAAGCCCCAGCCGAGAGACAACACATCCGTGAACACATCGAGCGAAGGCTCGGGAAGGCACCAAGGCACTGAACCCCGAAAACCCCGAAGAAGAAGCCGGCGACGCAGCAACTAACACAAGGCCCCCGGAGGACAAACCCAATGATTGCAAGAGAGATGGAACGGGCATACCCGAAGGAACTAAAACAGACGCCGAAGCCAAACCCTACCTGGCGGGTAGACCAGCACGGCAAAGTTCAGACTCCCACACAACCATTCGAGCAACCAGCAAGTGACCTTGGACTCCCACAGAAACAGCTGACGGCGGGACCGCAGCCACAGCAACGCCTCTGGAGGGAGAGACAAGGAAGCGGTCCGAAAATCCCAAATAAAACCCAGCCAGGTCCAAGCCTGGGACGGAACCAGATGGGACTTCCTCCAGTTCACCAGGAACCCCGAACCTGGTGAGCTGGGAAAGAACCATATCCCTGGCGAGCAGACAAGCTGACTGACTGGGAGCCCACACCAGTCGTCGAGGTAGGCCAAAACCCGAATCCTTAGCAGACGCAGACGGGTCAACACAACCTGGGTAAGACTTGCAAAAACGCGAGGTGCCAGATTCATGCTAAAAGGGAGGCATTGAAAGCGGTAAGCCTGATGCCCCACTACGAAACCTAACCAGTGTTTGAACCCCGGATGAATAGGAGGGTGCCAATAAGCATCCTTGAGGTCTGGGGACACCATCCAGGCCTGGCTCCAACAGAAGCCAGACCTGAGACAGAGTAGTCATCCGAAAGGAGGGGCAAGGAATCCAGGGGATCAGACAGGACAAGTCCAGAATGAACCTCAGATCTGCACAGTCGTGTTTTGGCACTGGAAACGGGCGGGAAACCCACCTGAGGGACGGGATCGTTTCAACCACACCCAAGTGCAGAACCACCCCTAGATCCCTTGAGTAAGTTCGTTACACAGGATCTTCCAGATCGAAAACCATACTGTCTGTCTGATAATATAACATTTTTCCAGGTGTTCAACCTATTTAGTTTAAATTATTTTTTCCAATATTTTGACTATTACACTTGTCAAAGATACAGGTCTATAATTGAGGGGGGTCTTCCCCGCTGTCACTTTTGTAATTAGTAATTACATAGTAATTGGTGAACTTATATCCTACATAGTAATTTGTAGATAGAAGGTATGTTAGCCTTTTTCCACACATCAGCTACAACTCCTGTACACAAGGATGCCTGTAAATCAGTTGAAGTGGAATACTGAGCTCAGGTGCACATTCTCTCAGAACCCATGGTGAAACTCCATCTGGACCAACAGCTTTGTTCTTACTTAGCTCCTTGAGCATTTTTTTACTTTGTCTCTAGACACCTCAATGTGCTCTTATGTTGTTCTCTGGAATTCTTATTGTCTGGTTTCCTGAAGATTTCATTTTGTACAAACACAGTTTGGAACTTTTCGTTTAATGTTTCACACATTTTCTTTTCATTTTCTGTGAATCTATTTCCCATTTTCACCCTCTCTCCTCACTGCCGTGTAGTTGTTTCTCGCATCTTTGCATCGCTGATATGTTTGGGGGTTTGGCCTCTTCCTATATTGATTTCTTTAATGTCTTTTGGTCTCTGGCCTCTCTCAATTCCTGTCGAACCAATCCTGTTAACTAGTTCTGCATCTCTGCTTTGGTATAAATTTTTTTGTGCTTTTATCATATATTTCACAAAACTTGACATACATCTCATTTACTTCATGTCGTAACAGAAAGTGTTTCCAGTCAAATTCCTTAAAGAAATGTCTGAGTTCCCCATAATGACCTCTCATGAAATCAGGCTTTTCAACCGATTCAACCTCATTTTCTTCCAGATTATAACGCATTGCATGCTTTATTCACAAAAAGACATGGTCACTTTTACCCAAGGGAGGGAGGTACTGAATGTTAAATATCTCTAACTCTTTCCTGCTAAATATCAAATCCAGCATGGAGGGAACATCCCTTTCCCTCATCCTTGTAGCTTATTTAACAAGTTGAAACATGAATGTTTCTAGGGTGAGGTTTACGTATCTACAAATCTAAAAATCCTCTGTTCTAGCTTCATATGCCTCCCAGTCTATGGATTTCAAGTTGAAGTCGCTGACTAACAACAGTCGTGATCTATTTTTATCAGCTCTTGCTATAATCTCTCTCATTATTGTTATAAGACCCCTCTTGTTTATTATCCAGATCCTCCTTTGACCATGTGTTGCATGACGGTGGACTATGCATTTATGATCGTTAGTTTATCACCCTGATTGCAGATCTCTAGTGCTCTTATGTAAACTTCTCGTGGATTGGCAACCATTATTTCATTTACCTTAGGTGTTCTTTCACCAGCACAGCAACACCACCGCCTTTCCTAATTTTTCTGTCCTGTCTGCAGACTGTGTAGCCCCCTTGGGAATATGACCTCATTTAAAATATCATCATCAAGTTTTGTCTCCGTGAGTGCAATAATGTATGGTGTCTGCAGCTGTATTACATCACTTAAATCCAATACAGTATTTTTTATCTCACTCCAACTATGTTGGTGTATGCAATTTTCAGGAACATGTTCCCCCTCTCCTTATTCTTCACTACCTCTTTCTCTAGTGATTTTGTTGGTTTGCCTTTATGTACCATTTTGCTGGTCTGCTTACCCCTATCACTTTGTAGAAAAAAAAAAAGAATTTATTTCTTTTTCATTCCTGCTCTCATTTAGACATTTTGTCTCGACGAGGTTCAGTTTTAGCTTCTCTCTGTCTTCTTTTGAAAGATCTCGTCTTAATGACCATACTTTCCCTTCCTCATCACTTTGTAATTTTCTAGCATTCCTTAGTACTCCTGCCATCTGTTTGACACCGTTTAGGGTGATCCTCAAAGGTCGATCTTTCCCTTTTATGTACTTTCCAATTTAATTTAAATTTATGTACTTCTTTTTGTACTTATCTTGTTAATCTAGTGTCCCTATGCCTCTATTGAGGGTGCTAAATTTTAGTCCTGGCCCCTGGTAGGTGCTTGTCTTAGAACGTGGGTTTGGCAGATTCTTGATGGATTGTTTAGGAAAAACAAAGGGGGAGCCCTCCAATAAGTGTAGGTAAATAATTCCATCCAATGGCTGCCAGTAGATGGCAATGCAATAGAGGAGATGGCTGCAATATGTGAAACTCTGAAACCTTATTTACCTGCTTTGGGTCATGACGAAGGAGGTAGTGCTCTAGGGTGTCCCATCCTCCCCCCACTCGCACCATCACATGCTTACCCTTCAAAAGCTGAAAATGTTAAAAAGTTAATTAAAAGTTATATTTATTTGAAAGTGAATGATTAGAACAGTATAAAAGTTACCTAGATATATATAATTTTCATGTAATAATTATGCAAGTCTAATGCAAGTTAATCTATTTAAGTCTTACATCTAGGTGCTCATGGAAAAACCCATCATTGAATGTTTTGCAAAAGTCACTTTCTGGTAGAGCCCCTGGTGGCTCCCTGAAGCTATCTTGCTGAAATTGCTCCATGTTAATTAATCACATCAGTCATGGAAGTTCTGTTTGGACTACCAGAGCCAGAACCTAGTCCCTCCACACAGATGTGCAGGGCGCAAATGACAATTTGCCACCAAGAAAACATCCAGAAAGTCAGTTTACCTTTAGAAATGATTGGTAGGGTCACAGAAAACAAACCATTGAAACTGTCAAACAACGCTACAAACAATTTACATGGAACAAGATTTGCTGAAAGTAACTCAAAACTCTAGTATTAATCGCCACCATCAGATGGCCCAAACCCTGCCTTCAGTCACCTTCCCCACTTTCTTGAGGTGATGAATAACTCGCCGACAAACCAAAAAAGGAGGGAGGGAATTGGAAAGTAACAGAGGTTCAACTAAAAGAGGCATTTCATTACATTTAATGTTGGATTTTTGGGATGGGGTGGGGAGGGGGGTGCTCTGAAGCTAGCCTCAGAGAACAAGAAACTGGACTTGAGGGGGAGAGGTGACAAGCATTAGGATAAAGAAGAGAACCCAGACTGAGAGACACGGCCCAAAGCAACACAAGACAAACGAGACTGACAACAGTAACTAAATACCGGGCTGTTTGAACCCTATCAGAACACCAAAACTCCTGGGACTGAATATCAGCCCAGGGCAAGTTGCAGAAGACTGTAACTAAAAACATGTATTTGCAAACATCATAGGCCCAAGGGTAGACCACATGCTAGCTAGACTTAATGATGCAGTGTATCACCTGAGAAATGTGAACCTTGAAAAGGGACCAAGGAAACCGGGTCAATCAACAAGGTGACCACCAAGGCAGAACTGGTGGTTTGCAGTTAGTGGCAAAGAGCTGTCAATGGATGCAACATATGACACTTCTGGTCCAACCAACCAAGAATTAATTGCTAAAGGACCCCTCTGGAAGCCTGCTTACTCATTCTTTGCTAGAAAAACAGGTGAAGATTGCAAATAAACAAACTGAGCACCAGGGTCAAAAGAACAGAACCCCCTTTCCCCCACCTCATGAAGTGTAAAGCTCTCCAATCCTGCAACCAGAGGTGAGAGCTAATGAAAACACAGCCTTGAGAAAGACATTGTGAGTCGAAGGGGAAACCGCAATCTGATGCAGGGAGAAAGAGAAGCCAAAACCCAGTCTAGAGACAAGACAACTGAAGAGAAGCATGGGCCAGTGAGAGGTGAACAAAATTCATGAAATAACTTGCTAAATGGTGCCAAGGAAGTGTCGACATTGCAGCTTGACTTCTCAAGCGTTCATAATGTCACTAAACCGATGTACTAAATTGCCCGAACATAACCTAATCGAGGATCAAAGAATCACGTAAATTTTGCAAGCCGACGTGATTTTTAGTACATTAGTTTTTGGCTTTTGGGGATTTATACATCAAAATCGATATGCTATTCAAGAGGACAGGTTGGACACTTAATGTAAGCAACAGTGGCTCCACAAATGCAGAGAGATACATGGCAACAGTATTAGACTTAAGATGTGGATCAAGAAACAACCAAGACAAAAAAAAAAAAGATAGGACTTCCCTGACCGAAACCAATAAAAGATGCCACCACCAGAAAAGACGCAGGTTGGACACCAACAAACCAGCCTCATGTTCATCACACAACTGGTAATAGACTGGCATAAAAACTTCCAGACACATAGAGCAGAGAAGGAAGAGCCAGCGAGAAGCACCGAAAACTAAGGTTGGGGCAGCCACCAAAGAGCCAGAAGGATCACCCTGCCCAAATATGTCAAACCAGGTAAGACCTGACCAATCCAATTGGAAGCACCTTGCAGTCAAGGAAAGGAGCCATGTAGGAGGGAAGGTGCTGGTTCCATGCCAACATGAAGCATTCTACCTCACTGCAACCAAACCTCTCGCACAACCAGTGGAAGAATGTCATCGAAAGTTCTCTCTATGGAAATGGGATGGAAGAGAGATGACCAATCCCTGAGAACATTAGCCACACCCTGCACATAAACCACATGGAAAACAAGACCCTAAAATCCAACAGCCAATCTATTAAAAGCAACCAGCTTTACAAGGCATTGAACTGAAGCACTTCTCATGGTGAATTCAGGCAATGCATCACTGGGAAGCAGTCAATGGAACTGGAGCATGGAGCCCAGTGGAAGTCTCCTCACGGCATGCCACACAGCTGCAAACTCGCACAGAGTACTTAGTGGCCAAAGGAATGGACCTAACCACTGACCCTAGTTGACTTATGAACACTAATCACGAAGCCCCAAGCCAAAGCCAAGGCATCCATTAGCACAATGAGTGATGGGCAAAGATGGTGCCACAGAACCAAAATCCAAAAGCTCGAAGGGGAAGCTGTTAAAATAAAAGCCGATGAACTGTGTGTGGGGCCTGAACCCGTTGATCTAGGGAGCAGCAAAACGGGTGGAACTGGAGAAACCCGTGTAATGCCCTAAGCCAAACCCTGCTTAGCAGGAAAACTACACAGGCAAAATTCAGGCTCCCACACAACTGGTAGACAACCAGCAAGTTACCCTGGGCTTTTACAAGACCTGAAGGCAATGAAGCTGCAGGTGGAGCAAAGCCACCAAAGGCATGGACAGAGAAGACAACCAAGAGCCTCAAACTAGGCTCAGCAAAGTCAAAACCTAGGAAGGGACCAACTGGGACTGATTCCAGTTCACCAGGAACCCAAACCTAGCGAGCCAGGAAATAACCAGATCACTGGCCAGCTGACATGCAGACTGACTGGGGGCCTACACCACTTAGTTGTCAAAGTAAGCCAATACATAAATATTAAGAGATGTAGCTAGGTCACAAAAACCCAGGCTTACCTGGTATACAGATAGGGGGAGCCAGAGTTAATCTGACGAGGAGGACCCTGAAGCGGTAAGCCTGATGCCCTACAGTGAAACCTAGTCAGTCCCTGAACCTGATTTGTATAGGGATGTGCCAGTATGGATCCTTGAGATCCAGGAATGCGATCCAAGCTCCAGCCTGTAGTAGCAGGTGAACTTGGGCCTAATTGGTTATGCTGTAGGTCAGATGGGAAATGAAGCTACTCAATCCCAAAAGATTTAGGATGTACCATAGGTCTGCCAAATCCTGCTTCGGGACATGCACGAAAGGGATGAGGCCACCTTGACCATGCCAGTCCAGCTAAGCCACAATGACCTGATGCAGTACCTGGGTGGAATCCTGACTTGTAAGATCCAACCCCAAGAATGGGGTAGGATCAACTTCACCACAGGGTGAGGGAGACAAGCCAAAAAGTCAATGAATCATGAGACCAGGATCTGGCAAAATAAACCAGATGCCCCCCACCCCCAACAGTGGCATCAAAGGGCTGAACCACAATAGGGCTGGAACAACCACAAGCAGAACCCCTCATTCTGCAACACATAGTTGTAATGTCAAGCAGAAGAATAATTTGCTTTAGGAAGCACAATGGCCTGGAACTCAGACCCACATGAGGACCTACCACAACCAACAGCAGGCGAGGTCCCCAAAGTCAGATTGCCTCCAAGTTGGGGAAGAACCCTGAGAAAGCTGATGATCAACAGTATGGCAAGAAAAAGCTGCAGCGGACAAAACCTTGGTGACATCATCCTCAAGAAGCCGAAGCACAAAAAAAAGTGGTGGGGGGGGGGGGGTTGTTGACACTTGAGGTTGGCCAAGTAAAATAATGCTACCACCTCTCGAAGGAGAGGAGTATGCATCTTGGGCAAGGCAGGACCCACAGGTTTCAAGGCTCCACACCTGGGGTGAAATCAAGCAATGCCACATCCTCAGTTACTCTGAGCCCCTCCACAAGGACCCTATCCATGCCAGACTGCCACTAAGTGTCATCACCCTGTGGTCCTCTGCAATAAGGGCCCTGTGCAACACCACCAGCTACACATGGAGCTGTCACTTGCCCACATCCTTGGGAAGTGCCACAGCAAATGAGCAGTCCCTGAGCAAAGCAAAAGAATTTCTTGTTTTTTTTCCTGAAAGATGGAACTTGCCTCCTGCCAGTTGAGTGTGTGGGTCCAACGGAACCCCTGCCAAGCTCCAAAGGATAAAGAGAGATTTGTCAGCCAGCCAGGATGAACCTGTACCCCCCTCACCATGCAGCTATTAAGTAGAGACAGACACATACTCAATAGAGGTCAGGTCTATAAATTTTAAGAGGTATGAGTTCTGCAGGAGATACTGGAACAAATCCTTGTGAACTACCAAAGGCAAAATGCTAGAAGACAAAAACCTCCATGAACACGACGACTCGGAGGCACTGAAAAAAAACTGGAATTGAACCTGAAAGTGTGCAACCAAGCAGTCGACTTGTATATTGAGTGGTAAGAAAATTTTTCCTCCCAAAGCAAGAGGCCCCATGCAGAGGAAACCAATGTCCAATGTCCAAGAAGGGCTGAAGGGCATCTCATGGACTTTCCTTGGGCTTCCCCTCAGTCCCAGAAGCCTGCCATGAAGGCTCCGGGGCAGAGTCATAGCCCTCATCCAATACCTGCAACAGAAGGGTGTCCTTCCAAGGAGAAGGTTCAGAGTAAGGTGGGCAGATGTGAAGGCAAGTGCTCTGAAACCCCAGCGAGACCAGAAGGCTTGACTGCCTTTACTGTTGAGGACAAAACCACCTCTGGAGAGATGGTCAAGGTACATCCTAAGATAAATCCTGACCCAACTCCGAAACCATTGGATGCTTTAGAGCTGGAATGAGGGGAAAAAAGCCAGAAGCAGGGCAAGCAACATCCACAGGGAAACAAAAAAAAGAGATGTGGACTTGGTTCAAGTGGAGGTGACCAGCACCAATAATTTCAGGTTCCTAAAAAACATATGGGCAAACTCAGGAGCATCTAGGCATGTAATATTCCGTGAATGCCAAATTCGGGCATACCACGCTTGCAAAGTGGTAGCTAGCTGAAAAGCTTTCAAACCCGAAGCTGAATTCTTAAGAATTCAGCTTTGGGTCACACCCAATAAGAACACAGGGTTCTGGTTTGTAGGTGTCACTGACCCATCAGGCAGCATGGTGGAGGCAGAAAGAATGATGATCGTCAGGTAGCAAAGATGATGAGCACCCTTCGATCTTGCACTCGGTGAGCACAGGCTCATGGGGCCGATCCATAGCGAGCCCCGCCAAAGAATCGCGAGGGGATTACCAGGGCCTGAAGGGAGCTATCCAAGCAGAAGCATAAGGTGCTGGGGCCCTTCCTTTACCAAAAGAATAGACATCAAATGAAGCCAAAACAACCAGGCTATGAATGTTAACCATGGAACACTGTATAAACAAGCATGGAAACCCCAGTGTGCCTTAATATATCCAGCAGAATACTCCCAGCCAAGGGCCCAAAAAGTGGAGTCAAAGACCCCTTGAGCAGCCCAAGGTGAGGCTCTTCACCCTGGGGGGCCCTGGCTTTTTGGAATCAAACTCCTGAACACGGCAGAGAAGACAACTGTTTTCATTGCAGGGGAAGTGCAAGTAGGCACCCAAGGTAGAAAACTGAGTGCATGCAGCCAAAAGTACAACAAAAGCAAAGCCCACACAATAATCTGGAAAGTACACACACACACACACACACACACACACACACACAGAGACCTGGAACTTCAAGAACAAGAGGTCATAGATTTAAACTAGCCAAACACAGATGCCGAAGAAATATAAGAAAATTCACCTTCACAAATAGAGTGGTAGACGGTTGGAACAAGTTAAGTGAGAAGGTGGTGGAGGCCAAGACCGTCAGTAGTTTCAAAGCGTTATATGACAAAGAGTGCTGGGAAGACGGGACACCACGAGCATAGCTCTCATCCTGTAACTACACTTGGGTAATTACACTTAGGTAATTACATGACGCTAATAGTTAAATCTAAACCAATATACAGTACTGTACAAGCAAATGGCCCCTGCAGAACAAACTAAGTCCATGGATGGCTAACACCTAGCTTGAAGCATGAAGGATAGATGAATTTGTTTATGTAATAATCTAAGTTGAGGTCTGATAAAAATCTTTTCTGCCCTCTGTAATGCTTTTTGCACTACCGCTCACAGGATGGGTGTGGGGTCCACAGCAAACTGGCCGCCTCTGGCGGCAACAATCAAAAGCTTAAAGCACAAGGACTTGCCCATGACAGGCAGACCGGAGCACTACAGGAAGCTGTCATCACCATAACATCAGCAACAGAACTGATTAGGAGAGTCAGCTGGGACCAGGCTGCCTGGTGGTGGCGATCTGTTCTAATGAGTTTAGAGCTAGTTTGACGTGGAACGAGAGATTCACTCAATCATTTGCAGAGTTGTTTGGCAGTTTCGAGGCTTCGTTTTTGTGAAGCTCCAGTTGTCTGTTAAGCTTCATTGGCTTTCTGGATGTTTTTCCAGTAGGATGATGAATGGTCACACTCCTCCTGTGCCTGTATGAGGGTGCCCCCCAGTAAACCAAACAGAACTTCCACAACTGATGTGACCCATTATCATGGAGCAATCTCAGGAAGATAGCTTTAGAGAGCCACTTGGAGGGGGCTTCCCCAGAAAATACATTGAAAACCCATTAGGATCAATTGCATATGGCAATTTGAACACTGAAGGTTAGTGATTGGAGCAAGGTGAGGGTTGAGGATTTAATCAGCAACACATTTTTCTGCAGATTTTGTATTCAAGAGACACTTATTTTAATTTCTTTGAGCATAAATTAAGGTAAATTATTTTAGTGCTTTTAGAATGTGTTATTAGTTATTTGTGAGCATGTTAATTATCACAATAAAACATTACCATCAAGCATTGAACAGACAATAAATTTATTTGTGCTATTGCGCATGCATTACAATACAAATACATTATACAAATACAGACATAGGCTACAGATATATCATGCTCAGCAATTTATGAAAATAACAAACATTATTAATATACTGTATGTGTAATACAAGGAGCAGCAAGATTTGTGAATACTGTATTTCAACTACTTTTACAAAATAAATTAAGTTTAAATGTTTTCAAAACAAAGAAAATTCATATAGAAATCAAAACAAAAAACTGAGCAATGTTTACATAGGGGTCTATAGAAGTGCTGGCCGTTGCAGTTGTTGTAACTGGAATTCGGCATTTCTGCATAAGAATATAATTTTGTTTATGTAACAAGAAAATGTTGATGGAAAATAACAATTAACTTAAAATTTAAGCAGAGTTGAAAACTTAAAAAATATAGTACTGAATGTAATGAAACTCTTCTTTCTGGTGGGTCTCACTGTGTGTTCCCAATCTACCCACCTGGGAGCCTCCAAACATTAGGCTCCACACACAAGATTCTAAGAGTCATGAGCAGCTACTAGAAGCCAGTATTGAAATGTGGCCCCCCTCAATAGAGGCAAGGGGGAGTTAAGGGGCACTAGATGCACTACAGTTAATCTAAAGGATTAACCTAAATGACTAAGCATGATACATGTTAGGGTTGTTCATGTTGTCCATGGAATTGCCTGTTTTGTTGCACTTTACCTTTTTGGTGGTTATTCTTTTGGATTATTGTGGTAGTAAAGTACCTCCAGACTCCTCTTGCCCCCTGTTGAGGGAGCTAGTTTCAGTACTGGTTTCCAGTAAGCTCTAGTGAATCTTAGGAACCTGTATGGTACTTAATGTTTAGAGGTTGCTAGGTGAATAGTTAACAGAACCACAGAGGATGTCCTACTATGAAAGAAAGTATGAAACATAAGAGTCCCATCATTGTATGAAATTGGTTGATTTCAGGCATTCATGGAAGCATTCTCAGCCCTGGAAGTGCTGTACTGTACTAACTTTCTGTTTTCAAATGTTTAACAGACTTCAGGCATTGCTTTTTCTTCCCTTTTCTTTTATTGTTTTGTTTCTGCTTTATCATTCTTTATTGATATTTGCAGAGGGAATCTTCATTAATTTCAGTCTTATTTTTTTGCACAAGCTTAAGCTTTGTATCTACAACAGTGAACGTCACATTTGCCAGAATTTGTCACATTTTAAGAAAGATAATGAATCCAATTTATTAATTGGCAAGGTCAACAATAAATTAGCAGTCCCCATGGTGCAGTGGTAAAACACTTGCCCTGTGCTTCATGAGTGATTTGGCCTGGGTTCATAGCTTGGTCAGGGAGGATCGACTAGGTGCCAATCCTTAATTATACGCCTCAGTACCCATTCACTGCTGAGTGAACATAGTTGTTTAAATAATTTGGAGGGTTGTATTCCAGGGAAAAATTAGGATTAAGGACCTGCCCAAAATGCTATGCACTTTACAAGATTGTAAGAACTTGTATATACAAATAAAAAAAATGTAAATACCTTTAACCCTTCAAATGTGCATGACAAATTAGGGATGTTCTCACCATTTATGATCACCTTGTGCGAGACAGTGAGGGATGTTTGAAATACTGCATAAGATTTAACACTCCCGCAGGTACACGTGGCTCATATCTGCTTCCTCATGCATCCAGTAAACAGATGCCATCTTGGAGGAAAAAAAATTGTGGGCACCTCTCCTGGGTGTGAGGGCCTCAGTATTGAGAGAGAAGCAGTGATCAGTGCATGCAGCAGCAGCTCACAGCACTACCATGCAGCTTGTGCCCACATTATCACTTAATAATGATGAAATAAATAAGTAACTGCAATTATTTAATGGCAATAGTGTCATAGATGATCCTGACTGTGATAACAACTATGTATAATGTTCAAAGATAAGTAAACCCAATACTGTTACGATGTTTGCAGCATAAAGCAGACATCCACAGCACACAATGTAGTTTGATGAATTGAAGTCATGAAATAGGACCTCATGTTCCTTTATAAAATGAACTTGTGGAAAATGACTCTTATTCAGGATTTAGTGACAAGGATTCTGATAATAATAGCAGTATTATGGCTAGATAGCTATGTGCATAGTATTTTGGGAGGCACTTTGATATGTCAGGTTCTGTTGGCAATTCATTAGTGTGTGGTGATATGCTGTGCTTGTATTAAGATTTCCATATGCACCAGAACTGCTTATAGTGGTTCATAGTGGTGCAAAAAATACAATTTGCCTGAATTTACTCAAGGGCCATTAACTCTAGTGGCTTAGACAAGAACAGAAAGTTGGTGGCTTGTCAAAGTCCAGTATTTGTCCTGAGGATTTTTTCAAGCTGGACTTTAAAATTCAGCAGTGTTTTGGCAGTTACGGCTTTGGTGGGCAAGCGGTTCCATGGGTTTATAACCCTGTGGGTAAAACAGCATCTCATGTTTTCTGTCCTACATTGTGGCTTGTTGAGCTTCAAACCATTGCTCCTTGTTTGCTACATCTGACCTTTTTGAAGAAGTTGCCTGGATCACTATCCTCCAAATTGTTTAGTATTTAAAAGTTTTTGAAGAGATCTGCCATATCATGTTTGGTTTGCAGTGTTGTTAGCCTTGTGGCCCTCAACCATTCCTGGAATGAGTCAAAACTCAGTTCTAGAATTATTTATTTTGTTCTGGTGTGGTGCTCATAGGTTCTATTACACCTATCAAGGAAAAGTTTCAGATCAAGATTACCATTTAGGAACAAGGTTTTGTACATGTAAATAGCACATGAGAATGTGTGGAGTGAGAATATGTTTAGCATATTAAGGGACTTTAACTGAGGTGGTGTGTTGTCTGAAGACAGAGTTTGCTATAGTTCTGATAGCAGATTTTGCCGAGTGATGATGGCCTTGAGGTAATTTGCAGGGGTTGAACCCTATGTACAGATACTGTATGTAATATAGAGATAGATTAGCACGTAGTATAATGATAGGAGAGCAGAGTGGGGAGCATAATATCTGATTTTAAAAAGTATACCAACCATTTTTTAGACTCTTCTGTGGGGATCTCCTATGGCTCCCCGGAGCTTACTGGGCTGATATGAATGTATTAGCCTGTGGCATCAGTTGATTGGAGTTCTTACTTACCGAGGACCATGAGCCAGAACCTGGCCCCCTCCTCAGATAGGTACGAGGAGCAATGGCCTATGGAAACCACCATGTATTTGAAAGCATTACATGTTTGCCATCGACTGGGGTTTTGCACCCAGAAAGGTAGGAGTAACAAAACAAACCCCACATGGTAAAAAAAAAAATTATTACCAAAAACCGAAGAGAGAAACAGAACTCCCAAATTTTAAAACAAGCTAACAAGCAAACGTCACAAACCACAGTCGTGACACTAGTCCGCACAGCCCCCCCCCCTCCCCCAGGAGGAGGTAGGGAGCTCCCAGACCCTCAGTGCCAGCTGCTCCACCATTCAGTTCTTGGCTGATGTCCGACTGTGGTGGTCGTCGACTCTGGCCTCTGTTTCAGTGCATTTTTGTGCCTTGTGGTGTATTTCTGTGGTGCTGTGCAGGCCAGAAGTAATTGATCAGCACTGGAGCTGCATGCGCTTAGGGCCACCTTCACTAAGTTCCCTGTAAGTACTGCCTTTGTGTTCTGGAGTTACCTTCCACAGGGCATTCAGGAACCGCTTCTGCAGGGGTCTTTTGCTGCTCGGCAATTGCTTGCCCTTGGGGCCAGTGGGGGTGTTCATAGCCACTGTTTGGCCTTGGGAAGGAGGTAGTGTCGTTGCTGGTAGGGGCACAAGGTACTGTGCAGCTTGTCTCCTATTATACACAGCAGCTGGTTCTGTTCCGTCAGGGAACTTTGTGCTTTGGCGGAGTTGTCTTTTTGTTTATTTTGCCTGGTGGGGGTCTGCCCCCAAATGGTTCTGATCCACCTTCTGCTGTATCTGTGTTCCTCTGCTAGGCCCCTGTGATTGCACACATCACAGGGGATTCAGTTTTTAGCAGTTCTCTTGGTAGTTTGGCCCTTCCTGGTTAGCAGTACCTTGCCTGGTCTTTCCTTAGCAGACAGCCTAAGGGCCCTGAAACCTCATTGGGCCAGTGGATGCATCCTTTGGGGTTCCAACTTGCCGAGTGCGAGTTTGAAGGTTGCTCTGTCCCATTATATCAGGGTGACACTCACCTGTTTTGCCTCCATCATGCTGCCTGTTGGGTCAATGACACTTTTGACCCGGAGTTTTGCGAGTCGTGTTCCTTACTTGTACTCCAGTTTACCCATTCCACTGATACTGATGTTCGGGTACAGGCAGCTTCGGCGTTGCATGCAAGGTATTGGTTGCTGCAGTGAGCTAGGTTGGTTGCTCACCCGGATTCCCTGAGGCTGCCCTGTATGGGTTATGGGGACCCGGACTTGAGGGCTTTGGTCGCTTTGACTTTACTTTCGTCCTCGTTCCCAAGTCCTTCCCCGGTTGGTGTTCATCCTGTTCTGCTCCCCCCCTCCCCTTCACCCTGCTCCCAAACATTTAAGGGTTTCAGAGTCGGGGCTGGGTTTAGATGGTTGTGAGACTTGGGCGGCTTCGGGGGCTGCCCCATCCGGGTCGGAGATGGAGGCATTCGAGCCTGCTCTTCCTGCCGAGACTCCTGGTTCTTACCAGTGGACCCCCTTCTTCTCAGCCTTTCCCCTGGACTTAGTCTTTTCTTCAGGGGCCGAGGGTGTGGAGGACGGCTCTGCCCTGGATCCTGGTGAGGAGGATTTTGAGGCTGGAGAGGAGTTGACTTGGGGGCCTGGGCCCCATTTGATCCCCGCTTTGTTGTTGGTACCCTCATTGCGGGGCTGCTTGTTGCGGGAGGATAGGGGTTTTCTTACCTCCATTCCCTGTATGAGTATGATTTGGATTCGGTTCCGGGTTCCCTTAGGTTCTTTGGTTCCTTCTTACCAGAGGTTTTCGGCTTCTCGAATCTCGCCTTTTGATGTTCGGGAGGCTTTTGCGGCTTACCTCCTGCGAGACCCGTATTCTGCCTCAGTGATAGATCCATCTTTCGAGTTTGGTTCTACTTTCTCCTATTGGGTGCGTTATGAGATACTGGAGTCTTCATGGCTGGTAGATTGCTGTTTCTTTTCATTGGGGGGGGGCGTAGCATGGGTTTTGTCGGAGCAACAGGCTTGAGTGGCAGGAGACCTACTGTTGTGCAGATATAGCTGGGGGGTGAGTTTGAGCGCCTTAATGCATGCTTGTTCGCTCCTGTGCTTCCTTGGAATGTTGGCATTGTGCAGCGTTATGTGCAGGTTCCCCCCTTTCAGTTTCCTTGGTAGCTAAGAATTTGTGCACCCGTGGGCATTTGGTCTTGGTCCTGCATTTCTTTTCCCCTTCTCGAGCTGTCCTTTGACTGGCTTGAGGAGGATGTGGAGGCTCTGGGTGCCGGGTCTTCGTTCGGTGTGCTTGTCACGGAGGCTCGGGTGTCAGCTGCCTTGTTGAAGTTATACGCAACAATTCTCAAGGTGGTGGTGTCTCTGTTTTTTGCTTCTCACCTCGCGTGCCGACAGGCTGTGCTTGCTGTCTCCTTGGAATCTGCTTGGACCCTGGCTCTTAGGTTTTCATCGCCTTTTTGACCGTTGATGTTTGCAGTCTGCTTTTATGCAGTTTCTGCAGGCAGCTTCGTCTAGTTGTTGTCCCATGTTGGACTTGTCGGTTCTCCGGGGTGGGCATGGTGGTTCTTTTCAGAAGTGTCGTGCCAAGGTTCAGGGTTCCGCCAGTTGTGGTAGGTCAGTGGTGCCAGTTTCATAGCCAGCAACATCTGGTTGGCACAGTGATCACTCTGCTCGATGGTCGGCTTCATGTAAGGGGCATCGGCCCTTTCGCAGGTCACCCTGTTGACGGGGTGATTGGGCGGGGGGGTGGGGGGGGGCACGTGCTGTTTGCTCGCGCCTGGCTCGTTTTGGGTCATCACTTCCAGCCTGTGGTGGTGTAGGGTGGCTCAACCTCCTCCAAGGAATTCGGGGCTGGCAGGACAGGCCTCTTTTCCTGTGCTCTGTTGGGTCATCTTGGAGTAGGTTCGCTTGGGCGTGGTCAAAATGTCCACGTCTCTCAGGTGGGTTTCCCACCTGTTTCCAGTCCCGAAACGGGACTGTGCGGATCCGAGGTTCATTCTAGACTTGTTCTGCTTGATCCCCTGGATCGTTTGCCCCTCCTTTCAGATGACCACTCTGTCCCAGGTCCAGCTTATCTTTAAGTTGGAGGCTTGGATGGTGTCTTTGGACCTCTGGGACGTGTATTGGCACGTCCTGATTCATCCGAGGTTCAGGGACTGGTTAGGTTTTGTTGTCGAGCGGCAAGCTTACTGTTTTCGCTGCCTTCTGCTGCCTTCTGCTGCCTTCTGCTTGGCCTGAATCTGGCATCCCTCATATTCACGCATCTCACCCGGGTCGTGGTGACCCACCTGCGTCTGTTAAGGGATCAGGTTCTGGCCTATCTCAGCAACTGGCTGGTGTGGACTCCCAGCTGGTCTGCATGTCTGCGTGCCAGGAGTGTGGGTTCTTTCCCAGCTCGCCGGATCAGGTTCCTAGTGAATTGGAGGAAATCCCATCTGGTCCCACTCGGGTTCAGACTTGGCTGGGTCTTGTGTGGGACTCTCGGACCGCTTTCCTGTCTCACCCTCTGTTTGCATTGCTGCGGCTGCAGTCCCACCTTCAGCTGTTTATGTGGGGTGAGGTTCTCCCAGGTCACCTGGCAGTTGCTTGAGCAGCTGTGAGGAGGGGAGTCTGAGATTTGCCGTGCTAGTTTACAAGCCGGGTCGGGTTTGGCTTCAGCGGCTGTTGTGGTTCCTTCGGGGACATCCCTTCTGCCACTCTCGTGATTGCTGGGTTCGGCCTCCGGGGGTCTTGTGTCGGTTGTTGTGTCGCCGGCTTCCTCTTCGGGTTTTTCGGAGTTCAGTGCGTGGCATCTCTCCAAGCCCTCGCTCGATGTGTTCACAAATACCTCATGTCTTGGCTGGGGCTTTGTGACCAGTGCTCACCAGGCCGGCCAGGGGCACTGGACTCGGTCCTTCCATCTGAATCACAGCACTGTGTGGGAGTTCGTTGCGGTTTGGCTGTCGCTTCTACAAAGGGTCCGTGTTGCTCGGGGTTCACTGATCAGGCTCCATTCGGACTGTACTCCGGTGATTCATTGCCTGAACAGCAGGGGTATTCTTTTGTTCTTTGCTCTTTGGGGCTGGTCGTTTTGAGTGACTCGCCTGCTGGATTCTCGGGGTTTGGCTCTCTGTATTGTTCATGTCTGGAGGGTGTCTAACGTCTTGGCAGACGACCTGTCTCTGTTCATTCCCCCATCCACGGAATGAATGGTCGCCGCCGATTCCTTCAGTTGGCTCTGCTAGACGTGTGGACTCCCAAATGTGGACCACTTCGCGTTGGCATGGTCCCAGCGTCTTCCTGTGTATGTGGCACCCTTCCCCGATTGTGAAGCCATCATGGTGGACACTTTTCAGCAGGACAGGTCGAGGTGGGGTTACCTGTATCTCTTCCCCACGGAGTCCAGCTGTTGTTTCAGGTCCTAGTTCAGTTGGAGAATTACCATGGAAGAGAAGTCTTTTTGGCCCCTTCGTGGCCAGCCCAGCCTTGGTTTCAGGCGCTGCTTGTTCAGTGTCTGAACCCAAGGTGTTTTCCGTGGCTCCGCCTCTTTCAGCAGAACGGGCAGGTCTGGTACGTGGGTGGTACGTCTACTCCTCTGCTCTTCACGTCTGGTCATTTTGATGCAGGTGTATCACCAATTTTATGGTGATCAGTTGGCTTCGTTGATGGTGTTCCACCTTCTAATTTCATCTTGGCAACAGTATGAAGTTTCTTTTCGGTATGGCGTTCTTTTCGCCATTTTCTCTCCTTTCATAGGTTGTTGTGCATTTCGGATTGGGTTGTTTTGTCCTTTCTTTCTTGGCCTTTTCGGAACCATCTTTTAATGACTAATACTGTCTCCTTGCATCGTGCGGTGCTAGCGGAGCCGCTTCAGCTTGCGTTTGGGGTAGATTTTACTTGTGCTCTATTCTGCAAGTTTTCTCATGCTTTGTTTCACCTCCAACCTGCTCGTGTGCCGCCTGAGCTATCCTGGTCCTAGGACGGGTGCTCTCTTTTTTTCTCTCTTTATGGTGGCTCATTTGATTCAGTTTTTTTTCTAAGGCTCTTTTTTTTTTTTTCCTGTTGGCATTGGCCTCTGGGGGTCGGGTTGGGGAGCTTCATGCTCTCCTCCGGCGCAGGGGTTTCTGCTCTTTCGGTCCTGGTGGTAGGTTTGTTCGGTTGCAGCTATCTCTTCCTTTTCTGGGAAAGAACGAGCCAGCCGCTTTCCAGAGGGGCCTTTGGGTCATTGATGCTTGGTTAGTCAGGCCGGGGGTGCATCATGTGGTGTGTCCGGGTGCTGCTCTTCGCTGTTACCTGTGTGCTACGGCCTCTGTGGCCGGAAATATGCTTTGGGTTGACCCGGGCTCCCTAATTCCCTGTTCCAGGGCTCGGGTCTCCCAGGTCGTCTGCAGGGTTATTTGGTCCAGCCAGTCTGTGGTCTATCCTCGTGCCCATGACGTTTGTAAGTTTGCTGCTTTAGCGGCCGTTTTTGGTAACATGTCTTGGGCTGACATTCAAGCACGAGAGTTTTGGAGGTCGAACAGGATCCTGGTCGCCTGTTACATGGTCAATATTTCTGGCCCTAGTCGAGCGTGTGTGTGTCTTTAGGTCGCAGGCTGCAGCCAGTTGTCTCGACTTTGAGTTGAGGAGCAAGTAGCGGTTGTCTCCAGGGTAAGTATCTCTTGTTCCTTTTTTTTTAGTTAGGTAGCTCTGGGGAACTGTAAGGGCTCCCCACAGAAAACCAGTGTTGAATGTAATGCAACGGCATTTTCTGGGTAAGCCCCAGAAGCTCCCTGGCACCCTCTTTCCCTCTGGTCTGCAGTTTTCATGTTGTTTTTGAAGCTCAGCTTCAGAAATGAATGGTGGAGCAGCCGGTACAGAGGGTCCAGGGACCCCCTTTCCCTCTGGTGGGGGGGCTGTGCAGATGAGCGGCACAACAATGGGGTGTGATGTTTGCTTGTTTAAAAATTTGGGGAGTTCTGTTTCTGTGTTCGGTTTTGGTAGCAATTAATTTTTTGTTTACCATACCTTGAGGGTTACCTTGAGGTGCTTCCAGGGCTTAGTGTTCCGGCGGCCAGGTCATCGACCAGGCCTCCTACCACGCCCATGTGGGTAGGCGTTTTGTAATGCCTACCTTTCTGGGTGCCAAACCTCGGTTGATGGCAGACATGGAATGCTTCCAAATACACGAGCGTTTCCATAGGCCATTGCTCCTTGTACCTCTCTGAGGGGACCAGATTCTAGCTTATGGTCCCCGGTAGGTAAGAACTCCAATCAACTGATGCCACAGTAATACATACATATCGGGCCAGTAAGCTCTGGGAAGCCTCCGGGGCTCACCCAGAAAATGGTGTTTCATTACATTCAACGCTGTTTTTTTAGCTGTATTGTTTGTGAGGGCTGAAGTTCAGTCTCTTGTCTATGTACAGGTCAAGTAACTTTCCTTCATATATACTGTATTGCTAATGTTAACATTGTCTATCTGAAGTTGAATTTGATTTGATGATTTACTACCAAATAAAATGTAGTAGGTCTTTTCTATGTTTGGTGTGAGTTTGTTGGTTGACATCCATGAGTGAACTTTTTTTAATTCATTATTGACAATCATATTTAGTGTGTGGGGGGGGGGGTCAGAATGGATGAAAGTAGTATCTTCAGCAAACAGTTAAGGTATAACTTATATGTATATGAGAAATAGAAGAGGTCCTAAGATTCTGCCTTGTGGTACTCCTACTGTTACTGGTAGAATGGGGAAGTTAATGTTATTGATGGCTACATATTGGTGTCTGTCACTGAGATAGGAACGAATATAGTTCAGAGCAAAGCTTCGGATACCATAGTGATGATGTTTAAATAAGAGGTAGTTACGGTTTACAGTATCAAAGGCCTTTCTCAGGTCAGAGGCCTAGTTTAAATCTTTGACCTCTTGTTCTTGATGTTCCAGGTTTCAGGATTTCTCCCTATCAATTTTATTGATACCCATTACTATTTTGTACTTAGTGATCATATCGCCTCTTTTTTTTCTTCTATCTTCTAATTTAGGCTTCTTTTAGCTTCTTCTAACTTCTCCTAGTAACTCCATGCAGTAAATGGAGGTTATTAAGATAGGATTGTAGCATGTAAGTTTATAAATTAATCCTAATCATCACAATTTAATCAACTCACTTCACGGCATACTATCTGAAATACAGTAATACAAAGCAAATATTGTAACCATCTCAAAACGGACTTACAATTAAAATAATAATGAGTCTTATAAAGAACATAATATTATTGTGAGATACTATATAAAATTGTGATATTTCTAGATATTACAATGGCATAACCAATTAAAGTATTACAAAGCATTATAAACAGTACTTTGAGAACTAAACCACACACCAGAAGATGAGAAAACGACGGTGTTTTGGTCCATCCTGGATCATTATTAAGTCAATTGTGATGATGGTCCAGGACGGACCGAAAAGTCGTCGTCTCATCTCCTGATGTGGGGTTTAGTTCTCATATCTTCAAGCCATGTTATTGTGAATCATAGTCTGCAGTACTAACTTTGGAGGTAAAGATCTATATATTGGTGACACTTATTATTCACGTTGATTCTTTCCAGAGGTTTTGCAGTTATGACGGCATTAAATTAAGTGTCAGATACACATCCTGATGCATTTTTATTGCAAATAGTACCTGCTAGCCTTGTGTTAATTGGATTATGTTGTAGATAATTCCTGTTTGTTTTGCAGTACAGTATAGTAATTGGACTATTTGTGAAGAATGCCCGACTTGACTCTTATCTAATTGTGCTTTTAACACGACTTGATAGTGGTCCAGGACAGACCAAAATATCAACACTTCTCAAACTTCTGAGTTGTGGTTTGGTCATCATTGTGTTTTTAACAATCTGCTATTGCTATGTTGTATGGAATGCTGTATATGTCCAAGTAAAAGAAATTTGTAATTGTTAATTATGGTTTATAAATCAGCATATGAAAGAACGTCATATGTTTGTATTGTGCAATAAAGTATTATATGTCATCATCAAACTCCAGAAGATTAGTTATCAACCCCAACCTTATGGTGTAATTTAGAATTCAGTACAGTAATTACTTACCACTTATAGTAGCTAGTTTTTCCAAAGTTTTTCTTTACACAGTTTACTTTTCAATTTATATTCCATAAAAATCCAACTATGTACAGTATGGAAAGTGCACAATTAATGCATCTAGTGGCCACATCATATGACTACTTGCAAATAGCAGGAATTTTAAGTTTGGCAGAGTAAATAGGCCTGATATTTGAGTGTTCTCATTTTGAGGGGCCCAAATGCAGAGATGTTTGCAATATTTGTTTGTGTTATTGCTTTTACCGAGGCTTTTGAAATGGTCTTGCCTATAGGCAAGTGGGTTGAAAATATATAAGCTCGAGAATGCTTCCATAACTAACCAAAATCATGTATCTAATTACAATAACTAAAGCACTGTACATTTGCAATAACTGACTTGTTTAAGCAAAACAACACAAAAAATATAACTTTGATTTTTAGACTTCAAGAGGAAGATTAATCAAATTAAGTACAGTAGTTCACTTTAAAAGAATAAACAAAATAAAAGAGTGTTTACATTAGGTTCAGAAGAGAAGTGGACCTTTCTCAGGGGTGAGTCGGAATGTCGTTGCCTCAGTGCAGACTTCTTTGCTGACTACCACCACAGGTGAGGAAGAATGAAAGATAACTAATACTCATTGCTACTATAACATACAAGTACTTGACAGTCTAAAACCTGCTTGAAATTTACTGAAGATCAAATGGACAACAAATAGCTTTCACTCGACAGTGACAGAACAACATTAAGTTGTATAAAACAAATTGTAGTTTATCACATGCACTGTGTAAACCATTTAGATTCCATGCTCAAGAAAATTTAGTTCTTTCATTCTAGACAATTTTGCAAGATCAATCTTAGGTTATTCAAAGTAGGCTAGAATGAATTTTTGTGTTAAATTCAGTATTGCAACAATTACCATGTATAGAAACTGCATCTTCTCTGGTTGAACAAAATTAATAGAATAAAACTAAAGCACTCTACTTCCTAATAGACTATAAACTTTTTAGTTTCTTCTGCTCTGGTGTATCACATTCTCTACCTTGGAAAGTGGCAAGTGAAAGTCTACACAAGTGGCAAAACACAAGAGATATGATACAGTGTGGACTACCCTCAAACCATGGTTGCTTTCCTCCTTGTTGGAAAAGATTGTCAATCAATAGCACTAAGGTCTTGAATGTTATGCAACTACAAGGTCAAGTGTTATGAAAATGTCATATACATGAAAACTTATATTATAATAATGGAATTATTGCTTGTATATAGTATAGTGTTAAAGTGCCAGTGTTGGCATCAGTACTGTGTTTTCCACTTTCATGATGTATGCGTGGGTACATAAGAGCTTTAGTGGAAAGAATTAAAAGAAAAAGCCAGGTTTCCTCTTGTGTTTCCTCCTACACCCCCATTTATTGCAAGGAATGCATGACTTTCTTCACCAGATAAAGATGAGTAGAATGAATAGCATATTTGACTGGAAACAAAGGTGACAATTAAGTTCAAATTCTTTAGTTTAGTCTCATATTTTTTAGTTAAGTCTCAAATTAAAAAATTTAGTTTAAACTATTTGGAGTTTTTTTCTATGTGGGGGGGGGGGCAAATTGTCACTGAGAGATGGTCAGTTTCTGGCTCTGGTGTTCAGTATTTTTTTTTTCTGTTTTGTGTATTCATATAGAGGAAGGTACAATGGGTTGTGAAAGAAGTAGTAGTACATACATTGGTGATTAAGTGGTACATTCTTGCAAAGCCACTAACACGCATAGCATTTCAGGCAGGTTCTTAAGGTAGCCATTGTAACAGAATTTGAATTGACATAACTACCTCAGCATAAATTGATGAAATGAATTATAATGATCACGTTGCAATTCTGAATTCTATTATATAGTATTGGGTGTGTGGGGCAGCACAAGTCACAGTGCGAGTTAGGAGCACAAAGTGGGATTCTATGAAGATGAAATTAGGTACTTCAAAGTTCTACTTTTGAATAAAGCATAGGTTGAAATTTTTATTTCATTAGGGAGTGAGTTCCATGTATTGGGTCTTTCAATGGAAAGCCCCATCAGCTCCCTGAAGCTATCACAATGATTAAGTGCCCTACCACTAGATGTTATCAGTCATGGAGTTCTATTGTCATGGGTTCGTATCCTGGCCGGGGGAGGATTTACTGGGCGCAAATCCTTAACTGTAGCCTCTGTTTAACTCAACAGTAAAATGAGTACTTGGTTGTAAAAACGATTCTTCGCGGCGGGGGTCGCATTCCAGGGACCTGCCCGAAACGCTACGCGTACTATAGTGGCTGTACAAGAATGTAACGACTCTTGTATATATCTCAAAAAACAACAACAATAATAATAACAACAACAAAAATTGATCTACTTGGGACCATGAGTCAGAACCTAGCCCCATTCAGAGAGGCACAGGGAGCAATGGCCTATGAACACTTTACACTTGAAGTTTATCAACTTTGCCACTGGCCAAGGAAAGGCATGTAGAAAAATAGGCAAATCAAAATGGACCACTGCACTGTTTAATTGAAACCACACCCTCAAAATTGCCAAAGGAACTCTCCCACAAAGGAAACAAACCACAAAAATTTTGTGAGGGTCAGGTCCCCCCCCCCCCCCAATAGTTTGCCCCCACCTTCCCCATTGCCTGGGGAGGAAGGAGCTGGCCTTGGTCAGCCAGGCAGCACTCAGTTCAGTGCTGTACTGGTGTCTGTGCCTGGTGGCCATGTCTCTCTGGCTCCTGTTTTCCATTTTCTTTGGTATGTTCACCTTTGAGGCTGTGTTCTTACATGGAGGTGTGCTTCAGCCAGGAGTCTTGTGTACTGGGACAGCATGGGCTAAGGTTTTTTCCTGTGTGCTCTGTAAGAATCCTGACTGTGCAAAGGTAATAATCTTTCCTGGGGCGTTCAGGCAACACTCCCTTAAATATTGCATTGCATTAAAATATGATGCCCCCGTGATGCGCAGAAAATAAATTATTTCCCAAAATTTATTTTCTCTTATATTGTTAAAATGCAATCTCTGATCACTGGAAACTATAAAATAAATTATTTTATGTGACACATTTCAGCAGTGATGGAGTTGAGAAGTTGAGCAATTTATGGGCACTGAGTGAGTAGGCGCTCAGGAATGCTTGACCCCGTGGCAGTATTATTATTCAATAGTGTGTAATTTGTGGGATCTATATACAGATTACCACTTGCATTGTGAACTCCTCAAGAATAAGACCCATCGGTTATCGTGTAAGTTCATAAACAAGAAATTTAGTAAAAAATTAAACGAGAAATGTCGGAAAAATATCTAGGGAAAAAAAATTGACAGGTTCATAGCATAAATGCAACAGGATCTTGTTTGTTCTCACCAGTAAGGTGAGTTCTGATCCACTTGTTATGTTGATGATTAATGTTAATGAAGCATAATTATTTACATGGAAGAGGTGATGGTGGATGTTGATGGTGTTGGGTTGACTGAAGCTAGAGAATAATGGTGATGAGGTAACCTCAGATGTTGATGCATTTGGGTCAACATGTGATGAGTCAGGTGTAGGTGAGACAATGCCAGCTTTCTTGGAAGCCTTTGCAAAAGACTCTTTAATGGACATTTGATTTATTCCCTTTGATCTTGTTTTCAAAAACTTCATATACAAATTGTACAGGCTCATCGTGTCCTTAGTTTCAAACTCACTGTTACTCGTGTCCATAAATGCCAGAATGCCTTCAAAATGCTGCTGAACTTTTTCCATGTTACCTTTTTCCTTCAACGTTCTTCATCCTCTTCCCTTCCTCGCCATCGTCTTCATTGCACTCTTCTGACTGTTTTGCTGTACATACTAATTTTATAATTTCATCATCATTCATGTTTTGATTGGGGCTTCTTCGTCAAAATCTATCCACCTATCTGTCATCTTCTATTGTTTTAGTCCTCTTAAGTTTTCCCTCTCACTAACTTCGCCGCAAATCTTTCAACATCTGCCTCATCATCTTCCTCGAAAAACAGACTTGATGTGGGCCAAAGTTTTTCCAACCATTTCTTAGTGTTGTTTGCTCTACCTCGTCCCATGCACTAGCAATAGTCCAGATAGCTGACTTTATTGTGAAGACTTTATAAAAGTCCTTAATTATTCCTAGCTTATTATTAAGATGTCTGGCAAACATCCTCTTGTAGTGGTGTTTAAGGTTCTTAATTATCCTTTGATCCATGGGTTGGATCAGTAAAGTTGTATTGGGTGGTAAGAATGTTCCAATGATATTGTCATTTATTAGTTCATCACCTCATGGATGCATTGAACTGTTATCTAGCAGCAGCACAATTTTACTGTTTTGCGGGAGGCCAACAATTTTCAGGTGCTCCTTCACCTCGGGTACAAAGTTCTTATTAAACCACTTGGCAAAAATTACTCGAGACATCCACACACTTGACTGGTTCTTATAAATCCCAGGGAGGCCCCTAGTTGACTTTAAAGCCCTGGGGTTTTTGCTAATTCCAATCACAAGTAATTTCAATTGTGCATGCCAATGGCATTTGCACAGCACAACTTTCTCTGTTTGTTTTGCTTATAACCACCTGAAGGATCATCCTCACCACTATGAACTATCATGTCTGTGGGTAACATACGCCAGCACAAACCTGTCTCGTCAGCATTATAAATTTGCTCTAGAGATAAATTTTGTTCCTGCACCATCTTCGCAAATTTATTTGAATACTCATCATGTTTGTAGCTCTGCATCTATGTATGTACGTTTCCTAAATAAAATGTTATTTATTTATTTATTATTTATTTATTTATTTATCAGCACCAATAGTGTCAGCAAACTGTGTTTCACCATGTACCCTAATGAACCTAATGCCATGATGGGTTTTAAAGCTTCTGAGCCATCTATCGCTGTATACTCACTTCTGAATAATTTTCATTGCTTGGTGAAATTCATGTGCCTTTTCTCACAAGCAGCAAGCCTGCCACTGGCAACTTCGTCACTTCATGCTATCAACACTCCACTTTTGCTTTACTTACAACCTTTCTATTTCGTATTGCCTTATCACTTTCACTTCTAGAGAAATAGTAAAAAATTATAGGTTTACCCTTAAGAAGATAAAAAATAGTACTTTTGCTGATGCCATATTCAGTGCACACAACATTTCTCGGGACACTGCTCTCCACTTTCTTAATTATTTCAACTTCTCAAATGTCATCACTAACCTCCTTCTTTTACGTTTCCCACCTGTTGATGCTTTCACTCACACAATGCATGCATTTGGAGCTACAATGTATGCATTTGGTGCATGGATGTTCCTTGATTGTTCAGATATGTCCAAAAAAGTCATGGAGTGAACACTCCAGCCTCATGACAAATCAAAACAATGGTAACAATGCAACCCGTTCTCGCAAATTTAATAAGTCAATATTGACTTATTAAATATGTGCATAGGTGACATACTTAACATAATAGATACCCTTAAAAAGATTCATAGAAAACACCAACCTTACCTAACCTACTTAGTATGTTAAGATAAGCATCTTATTGCTTCGTAATTACAATTATTACCTAACCTATAATAGGTATAGGTTAAGTAATAATTGTAATTACGAAGCAATAAGATGCTTATCTTAAGATACTAACAAGGTTAGGTAAGGTCGGTGTTTTCTATGAATCTTTTTAAGGGTATCTATTATGTTTAGTATATCACCTATGCACGTAGTTAATAAGTCAATATTGACTTTACGAATTTGCGAGAACGGGTTGAACAATGAGCCGTGAATCTGTGACGTCACAGGGTAGAAGGCACTAGAATTGTGGCGCCCGACATGGTTAGTGGGCAAACTAGGCCATCTCCCACCTACTCAGCACCCCAGGCCGGCGCGAGGCCTAGTGGACCGCTTCCTCGCTCTCCAAACTTAGTTTGTGAAGTGTGAAACCCCAACCCCGATCATGAAACTAGAACTTTCGGATAACTTAAGTTTGCAAATCAAATGGTTGTCTTTAGTTAAATGTGTGGAACATCACTAATGTAAAAAATATGGGGCTCATTTATGGTGACGTATATTATATTCTTAGATCAACCAAACGGTGTTCTTGCTGTTATTACACTATACAGAGGAACCTCGGTTGATGACTGCCCTACAGTACAAGTTTTTTGGTATATGACGTCATATTCATCGTAAAATTTGAATTGGTGTACGACAGTTTACTTGGAAGATGACGTCTTTACGAACTCATATGGGTTGAACGAGTATGTGGTGTTGGGGGTGTAGGGTGAGGCACACTCAGTTTGTTTACAAATCTATCCCACGTAGTGATGACGGCGGCCGCGATTGAATTCTTTGTAAAGAATTTAATTGTTTGCCTGTTTTTTGCTTTTTTTTAACATAAAAGTTCTTGTTATATATCATGCCGTGGGTCCCAAGAAAGTTGGTAGTAAAGTTTAACCTAAGAAAATAATTTTGAGGATGACAATAGAGGAAAAACAAGAGATCATTCATAGAGAAACAATGTGATGTCTCACTACAGACAAGTGTTAAAATGTAGGGAAAAACAAGTGTCTATAGACAGATTCTTAGTAAGACAAGCAAGCAGTGAGCCACAACCAGGTTCTAGTGGTATGCCTGCAAAACGTGGGAAAGAAAGTACCTCAGGAATGTCATCACTGCTGTTATAATGAAAGGAGACTTTTTCCAAACACTAACACCTATCCTCCTCCTCCTCCTCACCATCTTCCATACGCCAACAAGAGTCCTCATTCAAGGTAAGATATACATAATATATTGTAGCTAGTAAAAAACCAGCGTTGAATGTAATGAAATGCCATTTTTTGGGTGAGACCCGGAGGCTCCCCAGAGCTTTCCAGGCTGATATTGCTAATGTCAGACTTTGGCATTAGTCATGTGTATGGAGTACTTTGGGCCTACTGGGGATCATGAGCCAGAACCTGGGCCCCCTCAGAGAGGCGCGAGGAGCAATGGCCTATAGAAACCCTGTGTAATTACCTAAGTGTAGCTACAGGATGAGACCTACGCTTGTGGTGTTCCGTCTTCCCAGCACTCTGTCATATAACGCTTTGAAACTACTGTCGGTCTTGGCCTCCCCCACCTTCTCACCTAACTTGTTCCAACCGTCTAGCACTCTGTTTGCGAAAGTGAATTTTCTTATATTTCTTCGGCATCTGTGTTTAGCTAATTTAAATCTGACCTCTTGTTCTTAAAGTTCCAGGTCTCGGGAAATCTTCCCTATCGATTTTATCAATTCCTGTTACTATTTTGTATGTAGTGATCATATCACCTCTTTTTCTTGTCTTCTAGTTTTGACATATTTAATGCCTCTAACCTCTCCTCGTAGCTCTTGCCCTTTAGTTCTGAGAGCCACTTAATAGCGTGTCTTTGCACCTTTTCCAGTTTGTTGATGTGCTTCTTAAGATATGGGCACCACACAACCTCTGCATATTCTAGCTTTGGCCTAACAAAAGTCGTGAACAATTTCTTTAGTATATTGCCATCCATGTATTTAAAAGCAATTCTGAAGTTAGAAAGCGTGGCATAGGCTCCTCGCACAATATTCTTTATGTGGTCCTCAGGTGATAGTTTTCTGTCTAGAACCACCCCTAGATCTCTTTCTTTATCAGAATTCTTTAAAGATTTCTCACCTAATTTATAGGTTGTGTGGGGTCTATGTCCTCCAATTCCACATTCCATAACATGGCATTTATTCACATTAAATTCCATTTGCCAAGTGTTGCTCCATATACTTATTTTGTCCAGGTCTTCTTGAAGGCATGACAATCATCTAGGTTTCTATCTTCCCTATTATCTTAGCATCACCAGCAAACATGTTCATATAATTCTGAATTCCCACTGGTAGATCGTTTATGTAGACAATGAACATGACCGGTGCAAGAACTGAACCCTGTGGTACTCCATGACATTCCTCCAATCCGATGCCTTGCCTCTGATTACGGCCCTCATTTTTCTGTCGGGAAATTATTCATCCATGTTAGAAGCTTACCTGTCACCCCTTCAATATGTTCCAGTTTCCAGAACAACCTCTTATGTGGAACTCTGTCAAAAGCCCTTTTTAGGTCCAGATAGATGCAGTCAACCTAACCATCTCAGGAAGGCTGAGGCCAGCTAGCAGGGGGGCAAGAGGACTACTCTTCCCTGGTAAGTCTCAAAGCGTGTCAGGACCTGGAGCAACAGCTGAACCAGGGGAAAGAGGTACAGGAACCCCCACCTCGACCAGTCCTGTTGAAAGGCATCGACCGTGACGGCCTCGCAGTTATGGAAGGGCGTCACATATATTGGAAGGCCCCACAACCATGCCAACGCAAAATGGTCCACCTCCGGGCGCCTGAACGTCTGGCAGAGCCAACTAAACGAGTCGGCATCGACCGTCCATTCCGTGGACAGGGAAACGAACCATGACAGGCTGTCCGCCAAGACATTGGACATCCCCCAAACATGAACTGCCAGTGAACCAAACCCTGAGAACTCAGGAAGACGAGTCAGTCGAAGCGACCAGCACCAAAGAGTCAAGGACCACATCGAAACCCCCTCTGTTCAGACAATGAACCACTGGGGAGCAGTCCGAATGAAGCCGGATCGTCGATCAGCAGGCGACCCGAACCCTCCGATGGGAAAATCACACCGCCTCGATCTCCCACACAGTGCTGTGGGCTCGATGGAAGGATAGACCCCCACCACCCCTGGCTGGCCTGGTGAGCACTGGTCAGAAAGCCCCAGCCGAGAGACAATGCGTCTGTGAACACATCATGCGAGGGCTCAGGCAGGCGCCAAGGCACTGAACCCAAAAAAACCTGAAGAGAAAGACGGCGACGTAGCAACCGATGCAAAGCCCCCAGAGGTCAAACCCAGCAATCACGAGAGAGGTGGAAGGGACGTCCTCAAAAGAACCAGAATAGCCGATGGAGCCAAACTCGACCCGGCAGGTAGACCAACATAGCAAAGTTCAGGCTCCCGCACAGACCCTTGAGCAACCACTGGGTGACTCGGGAGACCTCCTGAAAACTGCAAAGGCGGGACCGCAGGCGAAGCAGAAATTCCAGAGGGAGGGACAAGGGAACGGTTCGAGAGTTCCAAACAAGATCCAGCCAAGTTCAAACCTGGGAGGGGACCGGATGGGACTTCCTCCAGTTCACCAAGAACCCGAACCTGGCGAGCTGGGAAGGAACCAAATTATTGGCAAGCAGACAGGCGGACCGGCTGGGAGCCCAGACCAGCCAGTTGTTGAAGTAAGCCAGCACCCGAACACCTAAAAGACGCAGACGAGCTACCATGACCTGTGTCAGGCATGTGAAAACACGAGGTGCCAAGTTCAACCCGAAAGGGAGACAACAAAAGCAGTAACTCTGATGCCTCACAACAAATCCGAGCCAGTCCCTAAACCCCGGATGAATCGAAACGTGCCAATACGCGTCCCAGAGGTCCAGGGATATCAAAGTGCCCAGCTCAAACAGAAGCGGGACCTGGGACAGCGTAGTCGTCTGAAAGGAGGAGCAATGAACCCAAGGGTTTAGACGGGCCAAGTCCAGAATAAACTGCAGGTCCACACAGTCCTGTTTCGGGACTGGGAACAGACGGGAAACCCATCTGAGAGGTGTTGTTGTTTCGACCATGTCCAAGCGAACCCACTCAAAGATGACCCAACTGAGTGCAGGAGAAGAGGCCTGAACCGTCAGCCCCAAGCTCCCTGAAGGAGGCGGGTCCACCCAATTTTTTTTTTTTTTTTTTTTCTTTTTTTGAGATATATACAAGAGTTGTTACATTCTTGTACAGCCACTAATACGCGTAGCGTTTTGGCAGGTCCCTGGAATACGATCCCAGCCGCAAACAGTCGTTTTTTCATCCAAGTACACATTTTACTGTTGCGTTAAACAGAGGCTACAGTTAAGGATTTGCGCCCAGTAAATCCTCCCCGGCCAGGATATGAACCCATGACATAGCGCTCGCGGAACGCCAGGGGAGTGTCTTACCACTACACCACGGAGCAATGCCACCGCAGGCCATCGGAAACGACTCGAAAAACCCTCAAATTGAGAGACCAGGAGTGAGCAAAAAGAGCAAGCCTCCGCCCCCATCGCCCCACCAATGGGACGAACCGCGAAAGGGCCGGTGCCCCTTACAAGAACACGAACTTCGCACAGAGCAAACACTGCGCTGACCAGACGAAGACAGTTCCAAAGGTGGCGCTGACTTCGAAACTAGCACCAGTGGCCTACCCCTACAAGCAGAACACAAAGTCCTGCCCCCCCCCCCTTCCCAGGGCCCTCCGGAGAACCAACAAATCGGACATGGGACGACGGCTAGCCGATGCTGCCTGCAGATACTGTCCCACTGCAGAAGCAGCAAAAAGCAAAGGATAGAAGGGCGAAGACACTCTAAGAGCCAAGGCCCAGGCAGATTCCAGGGAGGAAGCAAGCACCACCTGTAGACACGCGAGTCGGGAGGCATAAAACAGTGACACCGCATCCTGCAGGATTGGCGCAAACAGCTTGAGGCAGACAACGAGCGAGCCGCCAAGCCCAAGGCATCAGACTCAGGTATGGCCCCAAGTGCCTCTACATCCTCAAGCCAGTCACCAAACAACTCCAGGAGGGAAAAGAAAAGCAAGGCTGAAGCCAGGAGGCCACGAGCACGCAAGTCCTCAGCAACCTGCGCAGCCGAAAGGGAGGGAACCTGCACATGAAGCTGCACAGTGCCAACATCCTGTGGAAGGGCAGGGGCAAACAAGCACTCATTGAGGTGCTCAAACTCACCTTCTTTCCACCCCACCCTCCCCCAGGAAAACCTGGACCACCATCAACACTTCATGCCACACAAGCATACAGGAAAGACAGAAGGTATGCCAAGCCTCCAAACCAAAAACAGCACAGTCCGCCAGCCAAGACAACTCTGGAACCTCATACCGGATCCAGTAGGGAAATGGACCCAAACCTGAACGAAGACAGGTTCATATTAGTGGCATAATCCGGGTCGCACAGGAGGTAAGCTGCAAAGGCGTCCCGCACCACATGAGGCTGGATGCAGAAAGCTGAAAACCTCCAGAAAGACGGGACTGAAGCACCCGAAGAGAAACGGAACTGAACCCGGGGAGAGGCAGACACCAAATCCAATTCGTACACAGGGGGGGGGGGTAAAGAAAACCCCACTCCTCGTAACAGTAAGCCCCGCTCAGAGGGTAGAAAAACCCAGGCTGGTCCAACAGAGCCCAAGGCCACCAAGTCAGTCCCTCCTCGGGATCCTTCACATCAGGACCCCGGGGCCGAGTCATCTCCCAAATCCCCGGCCTCAGAAAAAAGGCCAATGCAGCTGTAAAAGCCAGACGGAGAGGGGCCCACTGGTCAGACCCAGACGCTTCGGCAGGGAGAACCGACTCGAATGCCTCTGTTGCCACACCAGAAGGGGCATTTCCCCCGAGACTGCCAAAGACTCAAGACCATCTAAACCTCTGCCCCGACTCCAAAACCCTCAGACGTTTTGGAGCCAGAAGCAGGGGGGAAAGGGGGGGGACCAAATCGAACCACAACAGGGTAAGAATGAGGGGGCGTGGACGGAACCAAGACCGAAGCGACCAACATCTCCATGTCCGGGTCCCAATAAGCAAAATGGGGCAGCCTCGGGGGGCCTGGCACAGCAACAGATCTAGCACGTTGCAACTACCAAAACGTAACATGCACCACTCGCGCTGCCTTTACCCGAATAATGTCATCAGTAGATAGGGTAAACAGTCACCAGCAAGCAACAAAACTCGCAGGACTCTGGGTCGAAAGCGTCACCAACCCAAAAAGCAGTGTGATGGAGGAAAAAACAGTGAGTCACCCTGAGACAAGGGGACAAAGCAACCCTCAAACTCACACAAAGTGAGGGGGGAACTCAGGGGTCTGAATCCATCGAACCCCGCGTGCCCCCGTGGGGTTTTCCACGGCCCTGAGACGGAACTCACGCTCAGGAAAGCCCAGACAGGGTACTGCTAACTGGCGCCCAAGTCTATCAAACAACTTTCTAATAGCTGAACCCCCCCAGGATGTGTACTCTCATGGGGACCTAGCAGGGGGTACCACCCAAAATGTAAGAGCAGTCAGTGTACAGGGGCAATAACCAAGGTAGACAGATCCCCCCCCCTCCACCAGGCAAACAAACAAAAAGAAAACGCCGCAAGAAGACAGCATACCCTAGTGGAACAGAGCCGGCTGCTATGAATGGTGAAAACAAGCTGCACAGTACCCTGCGCTCCTTACCAGTGCAAACCGCCTCCTACCCCTAAGGCAAACTAAGGGAGCCAGAACACCCTAGCACACAAAGGGTGGCCGAAAACCGAGCAGCCAACGGCTAAACAGAGGCAGAACCCAAGGAACTTGTGAAAGGTGGCCTCAAGCCCCAAGGGTAGTACTTACTGGGCACCTAGAGAAGGAAACCCTAGGCGCAGGCATCCCGAGTACTGAAGAAATACTGGCTCATGCACCATCAATAGACAGCCACCACACAAGGCACAGAATTGAAACAAAACTGGAGCCAGAGCGCACAACCTCTGCCAAGCGCATCAGCCTCAGAACTGAGGTATGGATTGCTGGTGCGGGGGTTTGGAGCTTCCCTTTTCCTCTCCCCGGGAGGGAAGAGCTGCACAGACAGCAGCGCTGCGCGGCAACATGTGACGTCATGCTCGTTTGCTCGTTTCTGTTTGGGGAGTTCTGTCCACTAGTTCGGGTTTTTGTAGCAATTTTCACCAGAATAGGGGTTTGTTTTGAGGCGCCTATCTTTCTGGGTGCCTGACCCAGTCGATGGCAGACATAGAATGCTTCCAACCACACTGGGGTTTCTATAGGTCCTTGCTCCTCGCGCCTCTCTGAAGGGGGAGGCCAGGTTTAGGCCAGGTGGTCCCCGATAGGCCCAAAGAACTCCATAAACATGACTGATGCCAAAGACTGACATTAGCAATATCAGCCTGGATAGCTCCGGGGAGCCGAAAGGGCTCCCCCTAGAAAATTACAGTAGTATTATTCAGTACAAAATGTATTTTTAAGTTAATATTTTTGGGGTGTGGAACAGATTAATTCAATTTACATTATTTCTTATGGGAAAATTCGTTTTGGTAGATGATTTTTTGGTTGACGACTGATATCTGAACGTTGTACATACATCATCACAGTCACGATCATCTGTGACACTAGCAACGCAAAATTTTTTGTTACCTATTTTATTCATCATTACTAAGTGGTGCTGTGGCCCCTAGCTGCACAGTGGTGCTGTGAGCTGCTGCTGCATGTACCAGCCTTGGTCGCTCTCTCTCAATACTGTGGCTCTAACAACCAGCACGGATGCTGACGATTTTTTTTTTCAAGATGGCTTGCCATCTGTTTACTGGCATCCTGAGGCACAGAATGTGAGTCCCGAATACTCGCATGAGTTTTTGAATTGCTCCCGATACCTAAAAGCACCATATGGCACTGTGCACCTACAATCGAGTGCCTTAACCCTTTAACTGCGCAACACATCATATGATGTGTTCAGTGACTTGCAGTAACTTGCACTCCACATATGATGTATTGGAGTACTACGCAAGATTTAAACGGCCCGCGGATACACTGGGTTCACCACACCTTCATCAGGGCTCTTGTAAATAGACGCCATTTTTTTTTTTTTTAAATCGTGGGCCAAATTCCCGGGTGTGAGGGGCCTCAGTATTGAGTGAGCTACCAAGCCTGACGCACACAGCATGAGCTCACAGCACTGCTGGTTCAGCTTGTGACCACAGCATCACCTAAAAATGCCATAATAAACATTTGCATGCAGGCGATGAGTCACAATAACGTGGCTGAGTAATCGACTTGAGAATGGTCCAGGACGGACTGAAACGTCGTCCTCCCTTGAACTTCTAGTGTGTGGTCTGGTCAACATACATTTGCATGCTATTATTTAGCGATGATATTATTACAGAAGACCCCTGACTATGATAAAAATGACCAGGATTCTGATAATAGCAGGATTGTTGTGATAATTAGCACTATAGTGGGAGGAATAATCTTGGTGTGGGAGGGAGGTTGCGTTGTCTGCTGACTGTGTGACCACCTTTTACTGTCTGGACTCACTATACCAGCTTAGTTGTTCGCTATGGTAAACAAAACATGCAGATACTTATATATAACGTCTGTATATAAAAGCAAAAACAGTATGGTGGGAGGAGAATGGTGACGAGTTAGGTGAGGGAGGGAGTGGTAGCCAGTGGCGGGCTGCCACGGGCTGCCACTGCCACTCAGCATACCAACTTAGTGGTTCGTTATGGTGAACATGAATGTAGATACTTATATATAACGTGTATATACAGTGTAATAACAGCAAAAGGAGTGTGGGGAAGAAGCCATTTTGGTGATGGGTGTAGCAACATCTGCATGATTTGTCATGTTGGTAGGGGTGGCCACTATGCTCTTTGGGTATTATACCGGCTTAGTTGAGCAGTTATGGTGAACAAAACATGTAGATACTTATATATAGCATCTGTATATAGGGTAATAACACCACAAACAGTATTGTTGGGGGTGAAATTTTAGTGTGTCTGACCTTGAATGTGTGAGGGAGGCAGCCGCTAGCTGACTGTGTGTAGCGATGTCTCTTAGTACCTGAACTAACTACTGTATATCAACTTAGTTGTACTGTTGTGGTGAACAAAACATGCAGATACTTATATATAACATCTGTATATAGTGAATAAAAGCAAAAACAGTATTGTGGGAGGAGAATGTGGGTGAGTCAGGTGAGTTGAGGGAGGGAGGAAGTAGCAGCCAGTGGCCGGCTGCCATTGCCACTGAGCATGCCAACTTAGTGGTTCGTTATGGTGAACACGAATGTAGATACTTATATATAACGTCTGTATATAGTGAATAGAAGCAAAAACAGTATGGTGGGAGGAGAATGTGGGCGAGTGAGGTGTTGAGGGAGTGAGTGGCAGCGAGTGGCTGGCTGGTGTGTGGCGGTCACTCCTCGTTGCTTTTTGACTCATAATACCAACTTAGTGGTTCGTTATGGTGAACAAAACATGCAGATACTTATATATAACCTGTGTATATAGTGTAATAACCAACAAAGTATTTGTTCACTGCTTGATGAACATAATAATTGAATCAACAATATGCACACCATATTTTTAAGTACAGCGATGATTCACTCATTTTATTATAAAAATATATCACACTATTGAATTGGACAGTCTCCGTGGTGTAGTGGTAAGACACTCGCCTGGCATTCCGCGTGCGCTTTGTCATGGGTTCATATCCTGGCTGGGGAGGATTTACTGAGTGCAAATCCTTAATTGTAACCTCTGTTTAACGCAACAGTAAAATGTGTACTTGGCTGTAATAACGATTCTTCGCGGTGGGGATCGTATTCCAGGGACCTGCCCGAAACGCTACGCGTACTAGTGGCTGTACAAGAATGTAACAACTCTTGTATATATCTCAAAATAATAATAATAATAATAATAATACAGCAAAAAAACTACTTAAAATCAGTCAGAGACATTGAAATAATTAGGTAATTATCTCTTTGTGGCAACTCATGCCTGACAGCTGGCGAGCAACAGACCGTCTGGGACGTACGCTGAGTCAGCGCCTGTTTTTTGCCAGACTTCCCCACCCTATAGTGGGCAATGTATGCCACTTACGTTTTATTTTTTATTTTTCACATGATAAGAAAACGCAAATTAACAGGTTTAGAAGATTTTTTTTTATGCGCCTGTGGGTGACAAATGCTAAATAGCCAGGAGCCACACAAGGGTTAACCACTGCACTACGCAACATGTCTTGAGACTCTCAATGGGTGGTGCATAACGTGCCTCAGGGATCTCCTCTTAGGTATACCTTATTATTCAAAACTGGCTTGGTGACGCAGATACGAAATGGATGTCTGTGGGCTCAAGTGATCATCTGCCATTTTGAAAAAAAAATCCCAGTATGCCCAAGGGCCATGGGGAGCTTCAGTTTCAAGGAAGCAACCATGTCTAACGCATCGTCTAGCTCCTGGTCCACGGTCAGCTGCAGTCCAGGAAAACGACTCTCTGAGAACAAAATACATGACATATTGTATGATAATGGAGCAATTGATGATGATGATTTAGACTACAATCCAGAGAAAGACCAAATGCAGAGGTCTGACACAAGTGAGGGGGAGAATGAGGCGTAAGAGGTCGCGAATGTATACAGTACATGCACCTCACCCGGCCTGCCTTGTTGCTCTGGGTCAACACCGCTAGTCACCATCATCATGTGTGTCCTCTGATGCAAGTTTATTTAGTGTTAGTACATGTGATGAATCATTCTAGGGCTTCAGTGACATAGGCTCCGATACAAGCAGTGGTGATAAACCGAGTACAAGCAGTGATGGTGTTACTAGGCGGGGTTTTGCCGCCCCAGCAACACACCGAGGCAAGTGGCAGCGTGTCACACGTCCAGAGGATAATGACGACAGTGTTCCCTCGACATCAGATATTCGTGGTAGGCCTACACTACACAGGAACACACTCGTCTCCTGGCATATATATACGCAGCTCTAGGAGAAGACGACGGAGCTGTGTTTTTGGTGCTCGTGGTGGTGTTGGCGCCAAAACTAAAACCACAGGTGTACTTGTGTGGGAGGATTGAGAGATTTGTCCTACAAATACCAACATTTGATGGTACCGATGTTGGTGTGACACCGTTATTCCCCTATACAGGTGATAATATAGCTGAAATTGACAATTTTATGGTTTATTTTGATCAGGAATTCATGAACCATCTCGTTGCAGAGACGAACAGATATAAGGAAATGTATGTGTTTTTTAGCATTGGGCATGATGATGAAATATTCTGAAAAACACGTGATCCAGGATTATTGGAGCAAAGACAGCCTTGTTTCACCCCCCTCCCCTGTGTTCAACAGGTACATGTCACGTGATAGGTTCCTGCTGCTTCTCTGGTGCCTGCACTTTGAGAACATTGATAATGAAGACAGACACGACAGACTGTAGAAGGTGAGGAAGATGTTTAGCGATATGAGAGGAAAATTTCCGTGACTATTTTATACCAGGACAGAATGTGGTGATCGATGAATTGCTAGTCCTCTTCAAGAGATGACTAGTGTTAAAGCAGTACATTCCATCAAAGTGGCACTGGTTTGGACTCAGTTTTTTGTGCTATGTGACTGCAAAACTGGTATTGTATTGTCATGGACATGATACTGTATTCAGGTACAGACGTTCACATACTAGGTCAAGATCTACATGGGTTCTCTGGCAGTGTCGTGAAAACACTCGTGGAACCATTGCTGAACAAGGGGGCATATCCTGTTCACGGACAAGTACTATACCGGCCCCTTGCTGACCAGATTCCTCCTTGACCACAACACTGGCATATGTGACACTGTCAAGGCCCATAGGAGGGAAATGCCAGTGTTTGGCATTGTTATTGCAGTGGGTGATTGCCAGCTGCGAGTGTGTGACAAAATCTTATCAGTGCGCTGGAGGGACAGACACGAGGTGAATATGTTGACAACTATTCACACCGGTGCCATGTTGGACAGTGGCAAAGTGCATTTTACAACATGGTTCCCAATATATACACCTGATTGTGTCATTGACTACAACATAAACATGTGGCTAGTTGATAAATGTGACATGATGGTTGGTGCCGTCGAGTGCGTGCAAAAATCTGTGAAATGGACAAAGAAATTCTTATTCGACCTCATTGATGTTGCAGTGCTGAACCGTGTCAGCACTGCAACATCATCGTATTTTGATTTTATTTCAACACTAGCTGTACCTGGCCACGTGATGCTGTGGCTCAATAATGCATATGCGTTGCTGAGCCACAGCAACCTTCCCCTATCTCCCAATCCTTCCCACCATTTCCCCCCCCCCTCTCCCATTCCCTTGTCCACCCAACCATTCCTCACTCCCCCGTCCTTCTCGTCCTCCCAACCATTCCCCACTCCCATACCCTCATCCTCCCCACCATTCCCCACTCCCTTGTCCAATACATTTGCAAAGGATCTGATGTTCCCATCACAAAATTGGGAACAATAATTTGATGTTCCCATCACAAAATTGGGAACAATAATTTGATGTTCCCATCACAAAATTGGGAACAATAATTTGATGTTCCCATCACAAAATTGGGAACAATAATTTGATGTTCCCATCACAAAATTGGGAACAATAATTTGATGTTCCCATCACAAAATTGGGAACAATAATTTGATGTTCCCATCACAAAATTGGGAACAATAATTTGATGTTCCCATTACTGAAATATAAGAAAAACGGTTAACAAAACAAAATAAAAACAATGAAAAAATTAAAAAATAAACTATATTCACGAAATCAACAGTATGGTAAACAACACAGTTCAATTCCAATGCAATGTCACACAGAATAATTAAATCAAAATAAATATAAATCAAAATCTATGAAAACTCAATTTGCCAGTGCAATCGGACACATTGAAAAGAATTGCAGCATATTTAGTAAGCGTGTGTTGCTATTACATGCAACAGATGGCGCTGCTTTTCAAAAAAGTGTGTTTTTACCTGTCACAGGTGTGGTATCTATATAGTAGATACCTAAAAACACGAGCGTATTTGAATGGAACGTTGTCAGAATTTCAAAGCAATTGATGAAGAACTTTCGGAGATTACAGCATGTGTTGCTCTTACGTCTAACAAATGGTGCCGTTTAAAAAAAAAAAAAAAAGTTTTTCCTGTTACAGGTGAGGCTTGTATATAGTAGGTATATTAAAACATGCGCCTATTCAAATGCAAAGTTATGTCAAAATTTCAAAGCAATCGGTAAAGAGGTTTTGAAGATTTCCATCGCATGAAAAACATATGAAAAACAAGTTTTTTTTAAAAAAAAAAAAAATTCCATCACAGACGTGACATTTATATAGTATGTACAGTATATAAAAAACTTCGCTCGGATGCGAAAGGAATGTTGTGTGAAAATTTCAAAACAATCTGTGAAGAACTTTCGGAGATTAGCGATTTTGAACAAACGACATTTACATTTTTATTTATATAGATATATATGATCAGGGAAAGGTATTTAACAATATTACAAGTAAAAAAAAAAATTTTGCGAACAATTTTATGCGCACAAGGGGTTTGCCATATTTGGGGGCAGAGCAATGCAGTAGTTAAAGCGCTCTGCGCAGTGCAGTGGTTAAAGGAGCTTCCTTGATTGTGGTGGTCCTTGCCCTTGAGGTAAGCGAGTGGCCTCTATCTCCAATTGCAAATCTACTTCTAGCTTCCATAGCACTGTGTTGCCTACAGCTATCATAGCACTGCTGTTGCTGCTATCATGGCTCCACTGTCACCTCTAGTTCACACGGAACTAGAACAGTGGATATTCAATTTTCTGTTGAACAAAACACAGAGTGACAGTCAACCAAATAAAATAGTCCAAGTGCAGTTAAAAGCTCTGTCCTTCAGGGTACAGTCCTTACACCACTGCTTTTCCTTATTCTCATACATTATCGAATATAGACAAAACTACAAGTTACAGCTTCGTATCATCCTTTGCAGATGACACAAAAAACCAGCGTTGAATGTAATGAAGCACCATTTTCTTGGCGAGTCCCGGAGGCTCCCCGGAGCTTACTAGGCTGATATGCTAATGTCAGACTTTGGCATCAGTCATATGTGTGGAGTCATATTGTAAGCCTACCGGGGACCATGAGCCAGAACCTGGCCCCCTCTAGAGAGGCAAGGGGAGCAATGGCCTATAGAACTCCGTGTGATTGGAAGCATTTTATGTCTGCCATCGACCGGGTTAGGCACCCAGAAAGGTAGGCGTCCCAAAACAAACCCCTATTCTGGTGAAAATTGCAACCAAAGACCGAACGAGTAGATAGAACTTCCCAAACGAAAACGAGCAACTTGTATGACGTCACCTGTCATCGCGCCCTCCCCCCCTTTCCTGGGAGGGGGAAGGGGAAGGGGGAGCCCCAGACCCACCACACCGGCGATGCACACCCCAGTTCTGAGGCTGGATGTCAAAACACACGAAAAACTGCCAACTGGAGGGAGGGAGGGATGCTGGGGAGCCTCCAGAACTCACCCAGAAAGTGGCATTTCATTACATTCAACGCTGGTTTTTTTGGGGGAGCCCCTATGGCTCCCCAGAGCTAACTACCCACAGAGGAAGAGAATAGGGACTTACCCGGGAGGCAGTTGCTGCTCACTCCTCAACCCTAAGTTGAGACAACTGACTGCATCCACCGACCCAAAGCGACACAAGCCCGACTGGGCCCAGAAACGTTTACAAGGTAACGAGCAGCCAGGACCCTGTTCAACCGCCAAAATCCCCGCACCCGAATGTCAGCCCAGGACATATAGCCAAAGACGGCGGCAAGAGCCGCGAACTTGCAGACGTCATGGGCACGGGGATACACCGCAGGCTGGGCTAGCCTTAATTATCATGCGGACGACCTGGGAGACCCGCACCCTTGAACAGGGAAGAAGGGAAACCGGATCAACCCAAAGCGTGTTCACGGATACAGAAGCCGTGGCGCGCAAATAACGGCGGAGAGCCACAACCGGACACAAAACATGATGCACCACCAGCCTAACCAACCAAGCATCAACAACCCAGGGACCCCTCCAGAATAATAATAATAATAATAATAATTTTTATTTAGGGGATACCTTGTAAAGCAGCAGTCTCATTCTTCGCCAGAAAAGAAGGCTGCAGACGAACAAAACGATCACCCCAACCGAAAGAGCAGAAACCTCTGCGCCGGAGGAGAGCATGAAGCTCGCCAACCTGACCCCCAGAAGCCAATGCCAACAAGAAAAGAGCCTTCAAAAAACAATCCGGAACTGAAGGGGGTCACAACAAAACGAGGAGAAGAAAGAAAAGAGAGCACTCTGTCCAACGACCAGGACAGCTCAGGTGGTGCATGAGCAGGCCGGAGGTGAAACAATGCCCGAGACAGCTTGCGAAACAGCGCAGACTTGACATCAATACCGAAAGCAAGCTGAAGCGGCTCCGCCAGCGCCGCATGATACAAGGCGACAGTGTTAGGCATAAGGAGACGGTCCTGGAATAACCAAGAGAGAAAGGACAACACCACCCTAACAGAAAGTGAAGCACAACGACGAAGACGCAAGAAGAACCGGAAGGACTGCCAGGAAACTTCATACTGCCTCCGAGATGAAGCCCGCAGGTGGGACACTAATAAGGATGCCATCTGACCATCATAGAGATGATGATAAACTCGAGTCAAAAATACCATACGTGAAGACTTCAGGAGAAGATCGAACCAGCCACGTGACGGACCGGACCGATCTGCTGGAAGAGGCAGAGCCGCGGAAAAACCTCCGGGTTCGGACACCGAGCAAGCAGTGCCTGAAACCACGGCTGGGCCGGCCACCAAGGGGCCAAGATGACAACTCTTCCCTAGTAAGTCTCCAAGTGAGTCAGGACATGGAGCAACAGCTGAACGGGGGGAAAAAGGTACAGGAACCCTCACCTCGACCAGTCCTGCCGGAAGGCATCGACCCCAACGGCCTCGCTGTCGGGAAAGGGCGCCACATACAAAAGAAGGCGCCGCGACCACGCCGACACGAAGAGGTCCACCTTGGGGTGTCCGAATGTCTGGCAAAGCCAACAGAAGGAGTCGGCGTCGACCGTCCATTCCGTGGTGAGGGGAACGAAATGAGACAGGCCGTCGGTCAAGATGTTGGACACTCCCCGTATGTGAACCGCCAGGAAAGCCTGAGAACTCAGCAAACGAGTCACCCGAAATGACCAGCACCAAAGTGCCAAGGACCGCATCGAAACCCCCCCTCCCCCCGCTTCAAACAATGAACCACCGGGGAGCAGTCCGAATGGAGCCGAATCGTCGACCTGCGGGCAACTCCAAGCCTCCAAAGAGCAAACCACACCACCGCGAACTCCCGCACAGTGCTATGGGCTCGACGGAAGGACGGACCCAACTGTCCCTGGCCGGCCTGATGAGCACTGGACACAAAGCCCCAGCCAAGAAACGACGCATCCATGAACACATCGAGTGAGGGCTCGAGTAGGCGCCAAGGCACTGAACCCCGAAAAACCCAAAGAGGAAGCCGACGATGCAGCAACCGACCTAAAGCTCCCGGGGTCCGAACCCAGCGATCGCGAGAGAGGCGGAAGGGACATCCCCGAAGGAACCAGAACAGCCAACGAAGCCAAACCCAACCCGGCGGGTAGACCAGCATCGCGAAGTTCAGGCACAGAACCTCTAGTAACCACCGGGAGCACCCCAGAAACAAGCACAAGCGGGACCACAGTCGCAGAAAAGACTGGAGGAAGAGACATGGAAGTGGTCCGAGAGTCCCACACAAGGCCCAGTCAGGTTCGAACCTGGGAGGGAACCAGATGGGACTTCCTCCAGTTCACCAAGAACCCGAACCCAGCGAGCTGAGAAAAAACCAGATCCCTGGCCAGCAGACAAGCGGACTGGCTGGGAGCCCAAACCACCCAGTCGTCGAGGTAGGCCATCACCCGAACACCTAACAGACGCAGACGGGTCGCCACGACCCGCGTGAGGTGTGTGAAAATGCGAGGTGCCAGGTTCAAACCAAACGGGAGACACCGAAAGTGGTAAGCACGAAGCCTCGCAACAAAACCAAGCCAGTCCCTGAACCCCGGATGAATCGGGACGTGCCAATAAGCGTCCTGGAGGTCCAGGGACACCATCCAAGCGCCTGGCTCCAACAGAAGCCGAACCTGAGACAGCATAATCATCCGAAAAGAGGGGCAATGAACCCAGGGGTTCAGACGGGACAAGTCCAGAATGAACCACAGGTCCGCACAGTCCCATTTCGGGACTGGAAACAGACGGGAAACCCATCTGAATGACGGAGTCGTTTCGACCACACCCAAGGGAACCCACTCCAGGACGACCCGACAGAGCGCAGGGAAAGAAGCCTGCCCCCCCAGCTCCAAACCCCCCCGCAGAAGGAGGGGGCTACCCAACGCCACCGGAGGCCGTGCGAAGCGACCCGAAACGCCCACAAATCTTGGGACCTTGCATGAGTGAAAAGCGCAAGCCTCCCTCCCATCGCCTCGTCAACGGGGCAAACCGCGAAAGGGCAGGCGCCCCTTACGAGACCCAGAACCTCGCACAATTGAACACCGTGCCGACATGATGGAGGCGGGTCCAAAGGAGGAACTGAACCCAAACCAGACACCAGTGGTCTACCACGACGAGAGGAACCCCGAGCCTTGGCACGACCCTTCTGGGAAGGTCCACCACGGAACCCCCGGAGAACCAGCAAGTCTGACATAGGACGGCAAAAAGTTGAAGCAGCCTGAACATACTGCGCAACGGCGGAAGCCTCAAACAAGAGAGGTTAAAAGGGAGAAGACGTCCTAAGAGCCAAGGCCCAAGCCGATTCCATAGAGGAGGCAAGCACTGTCTGCCGACACGCGAGCCGGGAAGCATAAAACTGAGCAACCACATCCCGCAAGATCAGCGCGAAAAGCTTCAGCAAGGCAGCCGACGAGCGAGCCGCCGAAGTTAAGGCGCCAGACCCAGGAACAGCCCCAAGCGCCCCCACATCCGCCATGAGCCAGTCCGAAGATAGCTCCAGGATGGAAAACAAGCGCAAGGCCACAACCAAAAGGCCCCGAGCGCACAAGTCCTCTGCCACCTGCGCCACCGTAAGGATGGGGACCTGCACATGGAGCTGAACGACACCAACATCCCGGGGAAGGGCAGGAGGAAACAAGCACTCATTGAGGTGCTCAAGGTCGCCCCCCCCCCCCCCAAGCATGTGGGAACGGCAGAAGGAGTGCCAAGCCTCCAAAGCAAAGACAGGACAGTCCGCTAGCCAGGAAGACTCCGAAACCTAGTAACGGAGCCAGAAAGGGAACGAAATCCCAAATCGTTCAAGGGATCCATTGCCGAGGCATAATCCAGGTCACGCAGGTAGTTTGCTGCAAGGGCCACCCGCACCGAAGCAGGTTGGATGTGATAAGCCGAAACCTCCGGAAAGACGGAATTGAAGCACCCGGGAGAACACGGAACCGAACCAGGGAAGGGGCAGACACCAAGTCCAACTCGTATGCAGAGGGGGAAAAGAAAACCCCACTCCTTGTAACAGTAAGCCCCCCTCAGAGGGCAGAAAAACCCAGGCGGGGTCCAGCGGAGCCCAAGGCCTCCAAGCCAGCCCCTCCCCAGCCCCAGGGTCCTCCTCCGCAGGACCCGGGGCCGAGTCCTTCCCCGAAGCACCGACCCCACCAAACAAGGCCAGTGCAGCCGTAGAAGCCAGATAGAATGAGGCCCATTGGTCAGACCCCAAGGCTTCGGCCGGGGGAGGAGACTCGAATGCCTCCGTCGCCACACCGGAAGGAGCATCCCCCGAGGCTGCCCAAGTCTCAAGACCAACTAAACCCCAGCTCCGGGCCCAAAATCCTCAGATGTTTCGGGGCCGGAAGCAGGGGAGGGGGGACCAGAGCGAACAACAGAAGGGAAAGGACTAGCAGATGCGGACTGAACCAGGGTCGAGGCGACCTCCACCCCCAAGTGCAGGTCCCTATAAGCAAAACGGGGCAGCCACGGGGCATCCGATGTGAGCAACTAACCTAGCGCATTGCAACAAACGAAACCTAGAATGCAACGCCTGTGCAGCCTGTACCCGAAGATGATCATCCACAGATTGGATAAATTGAGTCACCAGCAAGCAGCAGTACTCACAGGACTCAGGGTCGAAAGTGTCACCGACCCAACAGGCTGCGTGACGGAGGCAAAAACAGTGAGGGTCGCCCTGAGACAAGGGAACCGAACAACCCTCAAACTCGCACGAAGCAAGGGGGGGCACCTTGGGGTCACATCCATCGGACCCACGCATCCCCTAGGGGATTCCCAGGATCCTGAGCCTTTACTTGAAGAGGACTCGTGCCCAGGTAAACCTAGGCAGGGTACTGCTAACCGGCGCCCAAAAACTACCAACCAAACAGACTATAGCTGAACCCCAGTGATGTGTACACTCACGGGAACCAAGCAGGGGGCACCACCAAGTATCAGGGAGAGGCCAAACCCAGTGGCAAGTAGGGCAGAACCACCCCACCTAGGCAAGAACGAAGAGAAACAACAAAACCCCCGCAAGAGGACAACATACCCCAAGGAACAGAGCCGGCCGCTGTGATAGGTGACAACTAGCTGCGCAGTGCCCTGCACCCCTACCAGTGCAAAAACTGCTCTTACCCTAAGGTAAACGAGGGAGACGGAACACCCAAGTACCCAAAGGGCGGCCAAAAAACCGAGCAGTGAAACGGACACACAGAGGCAGACCCGAAGAACTTGTGGAAGGTAACCACCAAGCTCCAAGGGCAGTACTTACAAAGCACCTAGGGAACGGAACCCTAGGGTGCATGAAGCCCGAGTACTGAAGAATAACTCCCAGCTCTCGCACCCCTGAGGACAGCAACCACACGCAAGGCACAGCGCCGCAAAAGACCGGAGCCAGAGCACACAATTGAGCCAACAGCATCAGCCTCAAGAACTGGGGAGTGAGTCGCCGGCGTGGTGGGGAGGGGGGAGCTGCACAGGACAGCGGCGCGACGACGGGTGACGTCATACAAGTTGCTCGTTTTCGTTTGGGGAGTTCTATCCACTCATTCGGTCTTTGGTTGCAATTTTCACCAGAATAGGGGTTTGTTTTGGGACGCCTACCTTTCTGGGTGCCTAACCCGGTCGATGGCAGACATAGAATGCTTCCAATCACATGGGGGTTCTATAGGCCATTGCTCCCTTTGCCTCTCTAGAGTGGGGCCAGGTTCTGGCTTGTGGTCCTCGGTAGGCCCACAAGAACTCCATACACATGACTGATGCCAAAGTCTGACATTAGCATATCAGCCTAGTAAGCTCCAGGGAGCCGTAGGGGCTCCCCCCAGAAAATAGCATGATAAATATCTCTACAAAATTACCTCAGAAGGCTTACCTCAGCAAATAAAATCAGCATGAGAAAACTATTAATACTGTATAAAGTTTTTAACTGTGCAGCAGAAAATAAAATTATGTTTAACAATGATCAATTCTAGGTACTCGAGTACGGTAAAAATGAGGACCTTAAACAAAATGCAGGGTACAAAACACAATCAAGTCTGCCCATAGTAGGAAAGTACCATGTAAAGAATCTGGGAAAAAGGATGTCCGATGACCTAATATTTAGGGAACATAACCAAGCAAATATTGCATCAGCCAAAACAATGATAGGATAGATTATGCGAACGTTCAAATCCAGGAATCCCATCACTATGGTTGTATTATTCAAATCATGTGTGCTGTCCTGTCTTGAGCACCCACTTCCCTCTTAATAGTGGAAGAGATTGCAGAAATAGAGGGAATATGAAGAACATATTCAGCATACATACACGATAAGGCACGTAAATTATTGGGATCATCTCAAAGCTCTCCAAGTGTATTCCCTAGAAGGAAGATTAGAGAAATCAAATAATATACACATGGAAAATACTGTACTGGAGGGTCAGGTCCCAAATCTTCACAGAGAGAACATCTTCAAGAGAGAACTAGATAGTTTTCTTCAAGAAGTGCCGGACCAACCAGGCTGTGGTGGATATGGGGGCCTGCAGGCCGCTCCAAGCAACAGCCTGTTGGAACGAGCTCTCACAAGTCGAGCCTGGCCCCAAGCCGGGCTTTGGGAGTAGAACAACTCCCAGAACCCCATCCAGATACAATCCAGGTACCACCACTGGTTTTCACTGTATAATAGTACTACCTTCACCTCTAGCTCAAATGGTACTGTTGCCAGTGGCTCTCCCTCGTCCTGGAAAACTGTAGCTACATCTACCTCACACAAATGTACTTCCAGATCTGCACTATATGTACTGGCACTGTACATGCATGTCTTCTCTACTGCAATGACTAAATAGGGACCACAATGAGTGACATTATTTCGTTCTCCCAACGACTCCACTTCTAACAACACCACTGTCAACATCTCGCTCCTCTATGGAATTACTGATGCCGTGGTCAACAAAACCTCTGCCCGAAACGCTTTGCGTAATAGTGGCTTTAGGCATTGTATGTACTAGCTCTATCTATAAAGCCAACAAACTTTGTAAAATCTCTTTATGTATGTACCTTACCTAAATAAAAATTATTATTATTATTATTATTATTATTATTATTATTATTATTAAAAGGTTGTCCAAATGCATCTCATTTATATCAATGAAGTTACAAGTGAGTGTTAAATGCCTGTATCCTGTCTAGTATATTTTATGAATAATAGTTTTCTGTGGGGAACCCCATCTACTCCCTAAAGCTATCCAAACTGAAATGTGCAATATTAGTTTGGGATCATCAGTCATGGGAGTTCTTGCGCCTACCGGAGACCATGAGCCAGAACCTGGTCCCCTCTGAGAGGTGGAGGAAACAATGGCCTATGAGCATTCAACATTTAGTGTATGTCATACTTGCCATCGACTGGGGAAGGCACCCAGAATGATAGGCAAAACAAAACAAAAACCCCAAGCTGGTGAAAATTTCAACCTACATCTGAAGCAAGCAAAATAACTCTTCCCAAAAGAAAAGAAAGTAAAACATCATTCCCATAGCCTAACCACACATTAGAGCCTTTCCACAACCCGAAAGGAGGGTAGGGGAGCCCGCTCAGGTGAGCCGTTGGCTCACCCCCTCAGTTCTTGACTGATGTGCATGGTGGTCGTACGTTGCCTCTGGCCTCTTTCCTGTAATGGATTTTGCCCTGTGGGGCTGTACCAGCAGTGTGTGTGGTGTGGTAGCCAGGTGTTTCTGGTATTTGGAGTAGCATGCCACTACGGTATCTTTTCCTTGGTGCTCTGAGTACTTCCCCTGCATTTCAGGGTTCCCTGGGTCTTTCGGGCCTCCATTCCTGTTTGAGGACTTAGTATGTTTGTGTGTTGCTTGGGGGGAGGGGTTGTTTTTGTTTTCTAGCATTTTTGCTTGTTGTTGACAATGGAGGGCTGCCTAACTTTTTACTAAGCCAGCATAGGTTGTGTTGGTGGTTCTCCTGTTGCCTTCGAGGTTTCACGGCGACTACTGGTTGTCAGTTTGCCTGCTCACAGACAGGGTTTACCGGCCTAGCTAGCCCCAGTGCCTGGCTTCCCATAGTGCTTATGTATCCTGTGGGGCCCTGGAAAACCCCCATTGGGCTCGGGGGTACCATGGATGCGTCTTCAGGGCCCTGTCTTGCCTTTTTTGATGTTAAAGGTTGTTCGTTGTCCCTGCCTCCATGTGATTGATCACCCGTCCTGCCTCCGTCGTGGTTCGGTGACACCTATGACCTTGAGTCTTGCGGGATTTGTTCCCAGTTTTGTCATTCAGTTTCCCATTCCTTGTCTGAGGATGTTAGGGCTCGGGCAGTGGCTGCGTTGCATGCTTGAATTTCTTTGTTGTAACAAGTCAAGTTGGTTGCCCGGGGAGCGTTGGTTGCTTCAAACCTTGGTTCCATCTGCACCCCTGCTTCCTTCCCAGGTGGGTGTGGTTCATCCTGCTCCTCCCCCAACCTGCTTCCGGCTCCTAAAAGTCTGAGGGTTTTCAGAGTTGGGGTGGGGTTTAGCTTGGGATGAGGCTCGGGTGGCTTCGGGGACTGCCCCTTCTCAGTTGGGTGCGGAGATGGTTTGAGCCCGATTTCCCTCCGAAGCTTCTGGGTCGGCCCAGCAGCCCCCTTCTTTGAAGCTTTTACCCTGGATTTTGCTATTTCTTCAGGGGGTGGTGCTCAGGGATAAGGGCTCTGCCCTGGGCCTTTGACAGGGGGTTCCCGGGGCTCGTGTGGAGTCCGTTGGGAGCGCTTATGCTCTTATTGCCCCTGCCTGGGCCTTTGTGCCTTCTGGGCCTGAGGGTGTTGTGGCGGGGGTGGGTGTTTTCGTCTCCCCCTTCCCTTCTGCATCGGTTTTACCATGTTTGCCGGCGGGTATTACACACCCTCGCGTTGGGCACATCCGCCTCTGGCTTGGATGTTTTGCGGCGGTTTTGTTGTTAATGTTTTGGCGGCCATTTTACCCTACTGGGTGCACTGCCACTTCTGGCAACCAGGGCCAAAAGCATGTGTCTTGTAATCATGTGTCGTGTAAACATTTGTCCTAGTTTCATTTGCAGGCTGAGTGTTTGCGCTCTCTTTTTTAGGCCTTTTCATTTAGTGTATGCACTCCTGTTCTTATCGGTGATTTGGTGTGCCTTATCTCTGGTTTGGGTAATGTCTGCTTTGTTAGGGGTAGGGAGGTATAAGGATTGCTGTGTGTTTCACGCATCTCTGCTGAGGTGTCATTGGTTTTTGGGTAAGTTTGTACTTATCTCGCTGTACTCTTTTTCTTGTGCTTGCGGGGGTTCCCTGCATTCCCTTTCCTTCCTTCTCTGCCTTTGGGCAAATTCTTTTCTTGTCTTCTGTGGCTCCTTTGTATACTCGGATGCCACCGGTGTCCCTTCTGGTTGTTCTACTCGTCTTGAGTCATTCATCTTTTCCTGGCATTTTTCTCTGCAAGGCATGTATGACTTTTATTTTTATATCTTTCCTCAGGAGGTTTTAGGGCATGCGATTAATTTTATTCCCTTTGGTATGTCTTGTATGACTTTACCTCAATTCGTTATTTCGGATGCCACTACTGCTGTGTGTTCTTTATATGGGTCTGACCAAGGATACGCTACAGCTGCAGAACGACTTTCTATGTCTTGTATCTTTATATTCATGGTGTCCCACCGTGTGTTGCCCCTGGGGACTTATGGGTAGGGGTTGTTTTTTTTCTTTTCTTATGGGCACCGGTTTTTGTGCCTGGTGATCTTGCCCTGTATGCTCGTCTGCCCCCCCCCCCCCCCCCCCCCCAAGCCTACGGTCCTCAGAATCCTGTCCGTATTATGGCCATGGCAGCTGTGAGGCATTTATTCAGGAAACAAAAAGAAACAAAAAATACAAAGTAAATAAATAAATCATCTTAAGATAACCTCAAGATATGGTGCCCATATCTTAAGAAGCACATCAACAAACTGGAAAAAAGTGCAAAGAAAGTAAATAACTAAATTAAATATGGACAACTAATGAAATTTTTCATTCACATGGTGTGTCTTTTTCTGCCAGCAAATGTGGTAGGTTGGGCTTTCCCCAGGTTTGTTTCTGGGTGCCCTAGGGTTCCTCAGATTCATTTTTTGGAGGGTTTCTTCCTCTCAAACTCTCAAAATCCCCTTTTGGGATTTAGGAGGCTCTTGACTCATACCTCCTGTGGGACCCAGTTTGCACCTCTCTGTGGGATACGGTTTTTATTTGGTTTGATTCCTCTTACACTGACCGCCTCGATGTCTGGTTGTTGTCATTCCGGCTGGTGTGCTTATCTGCTAGCCAGAGTTCTGGATCTTTTCCAGCTTGCCGGGTTTGGGTTCCTAGTAACTTGGTGGGAGTCCCAGTTGATTCCGTCTCAGGTTCGAACTTGGCTGGGCCTCGTGTGGGATTCTCAGTCGGCATCCGTCTCTCTCCCTCCTGTGGCATTGCTTGGGTTGCGGTCCCGCCTTCAGCTGTTTTTGGAGGGGACCAGGGTCACTCAGCGGTTGCACGAGCAGTGTGGGAGCCTAAACTTTGCCATGCTGGTTTCCGCACTGGGCAGGGTTTGGCTTTAGAGGTGAGTTTGGTATTGTCGGGGCGGCCCTTTTGCCTCTCACAACCGCTGGATTCATACCCTGGAGTCCTTATGTCAGTTGCTGTGTCTCTGGCTTCCTCTCCTGGCTTTCAGGGTTCGGTGCCATGGTACCTTTTCCTCACTCAATGTGTTCACGGACACCTTGTCTCTTGGTTGGGGCTTTCTGACCAGCAATCACCAGGCTGGTCTGGGACGTTGGGCACAGTACTTCTGTCAAACGCACAGCACAGTGCGAGAGTTTGCGGCTGTGTGGCAGGCGCTGCAGTGGATTTATCTTCTTCGGGGCTCTGTGATCTGGCTCCATTCAGACTGCTCCCCTATGATTCATTCTCAACTGGGCCACCTCCCCAGATGGGGGGGGGGGGGGAAGTTCGGAGGCCCACGGCTCTTTGGGGCTGGTCGCTTCGGGTAGCTCTTCTGCCGAGTTCTCCGGGTTTGTTCTCCACGTCGTTCATTCAGGGAGTGTCCAATGTCTTGGCAGATGGCCTGTCATGATCTTTCCCCTGTCCATGGAGTCGACAGTAGGCGCCAGCTCTGTCCTTGGCTTCTTCTTTTTCTTCGCAATACGTGCAGTTTGCATGAAGGTATATCCTCCCAATGACTGCATGAGTGGTAATGTAGAAATATGCATATATGACTGCACAACAACACATCAACAGTCACAACGTGCCGAGTCAAGAAGATAATGACTCCGTCAAGGCGGGCGAGGATAAAGGCAAAATAAACAAGGAGAGGAACGTAGGATGGGAATAAAGAAAACAGAAGGCGAACGCAAAACGTTGCTGCTGTAAAGAATGTGAGGGATGAAGGCAAGATATAAAGGGCAGGGGCAAAGGATGTGAAGGAGGCAAGCGCGAATGAGTAGAAGGGTAGAGGAAGTCAAGACGGGGCAGGCGAGGTTAGGACAGGGCAAGGCATGTGGATGGCATCCGGAGCCTCACGACTGGGATGCTAACGCATCGGACTCCACAGAAATGCCAGCAGGACAATGGGAGGAAGCCCTAAGAAGGGCGCGAGGACAAGTGGTGGGAGAACGCGATGTAAGAGGCCCATCAGGCAAGGTGGCAGGGCGCTTGGAAATCGGGACGACGGAAGATTGCTTCCGCTTAGTACCGTAGGCAGAGATGTGGGACAAAGCAGCCTGGGGAGAGACACTGGGAAGGCTCGCCAAAGAGTTCAAAAGAGCATTGTCCAGCATCGATTCAAAGGCATTGGAGATAACAGAGGCAGCTGCAGGAGGATGGACGTCAACCGTGGAAGAAGCGAGGGAGGAGCGACGGATCGGCCTCAGGAACGTGAAGGACGGACTGCAGAAAGAATTTAGTGATGAGGCAGACCAGCACAGTCTCGAGTGCATCCACAAAGCGAGCGACAATAGCGTCAACAAGATCGGGACTCGGTTGAATGACAGGTGGGAGAGAAGCCTCAGGGGAGAGAGGAACGTCAGTGACAAACGGGTCAGGCAAAAGCGGCGGTGGAGGGGGAAATCGGTGGGTAACAAGGAATTGGGGCAGGATGAGGCAAAATACAATTGGAGGGCAGAGTGATGACGGGAAGAGCCTTAGTGAGCACTGCAACGTAGGAAGGACACTGCTTGAAAGTGATGGCATGATCACCACCACAGTTGGGGCTACAGAGCTTGTCGGGCAACAGAGCCACGAGTGAAATGAGAACCAGAGCATTTGCCACAATGGACATCATTGGTGCAGCCATGGAAGGTATGGCGAAAAACCTTACAACGAAAGCACTGAGTGGGACGGGGAATGTATACCTCCAATTTATGGAGGAAACCATTAATTCAAACCCAATCAGGGGGTAGAGAGTCAAGAAAAGTAAGGAGGGCAGTGCCGGTATCACACAGATCGCCATAAATTCTACGCATAAATTTCTTGACACCGAAGATCGGAATGTCAGCATCCTGCAGTTGCGCCATGATGTCGTCCGCACTAACATCATCAACATGCCGGACCACATATTGTACCAAACGGTCACTCAGAGGTGTATAACAATGGACCTTGTAACTACAGATATTGGTAACGTCCGAAAGCATCAAGTCCCCCAGAGGAAGCGTGGTCCACATCAATCAAGTTCCTGTGTTTATTCGGCTTGAAATCGTGCAACTTGATCTTAAAGAACTCTGGAACGGCTTGATAGAAACGACTGTGCCCTACTATTTCCAAAAATACTCCGATCAGCAGGTGTATCGGCATCAAAGGCGATGATGAACATACGTAGGCCAGGAGAACTCGTCCAACCGGAAAGGAGTGGAGGGCGTGGAGACAAGAGGTTGCAGGGGGGGGGGGGGGTCACAGGGCACCGCAGGATAGCCGATGAGGCTCCCCACAGAAAATCAGCGTTGAATGTAGTGAAACTTCCTTTTCTGTGCGAGCCCCTGAGGCTTCCTGACACCTTCTCTCCCTCCCTCCCTCCCTCCGGTCGACGATTTTGAACATTCTGAAACTGGGGGGTGACTCAACGGCTCGCCTAAGCAGGTTTGCCCACCCCCCTTCTCGGTGGGGAGCCGCTAACGAGTGGTTAGGCTAGGGGGATGATGATTTTACTGGGTTTTCTTTTGGGGAGAGTTGTTTTCCTTGGTTTGGATGTTAGGTGCAATTTTCACCAGCTTGGTGTTTTTGTTTTGCCCATCTTTCTAGGTGCCTTCCCCAGTCGATTGCAAGTATGACATACTCTAAATGTAGAGTGCTCATAGGCCATTGCTTCCTGTGCCTCTCTGAGGGGACCAGAGGCCAGATTCACGAAGCAGTTATGCAAGCACATACAAACCTGTACATCTTTTCTCAATCTTTGACAGCTTTGTTTACAATAATTAAACAGTTAATGAGCTCTGAAGCTCCAGGAGGCTGTTTATAACAATAACAACAATTTATTGGGAAGTTTTAAAGCTTGAGAACTGTTTAATAAATATAACCAAAGCCGTCAAAGATTGAGGAAAGATGTATACGTTCAAAAGTATTTGCGTAACTGCTTCGTGAATCTGGCCCCAGGTTCTGGCTCATGGTCTCCGATAGGTACAAGAACTTTCCCGTGACTGATGACCCCACACTAATATTGTACATGTCATTTTGGATAGCTTCAGGAAGCCTCTGGAGCTCGCCCAGAAAAGGCCGTTTCCTTACATTCACTGTTTTTTTTTTTGTTTTTTGTTTTTTTACAATATCTTCAGTTTGGTAATGGTGCAGAAAATGAAGAATTTGACATCAAGAAACAATAACAACAATTACATTTACATGATAAACAGGAGGAGAGTGGGAGATCCTGGACGATGTCTCACGTGGTTGGAGCTTAGCTACAAACTCCTCCACTGTATGGCAGTGTTTCTGTACAATGGCACCAATGAAAATAAGAAGGGTGTTAACATAAATTTGTAGGTTCCTTGTAAATTCTAGGAAGACAAGTTTAAATTTGAAGAAATAAAAAAAAATTCACATAAATTTCAGATTCAACAATGAATCCTCAAAGCATGAAGTGTAATTCAACTAAAAGAAAATTTGTAATGTAGAGTAAACATAAATATGAACTAACTAAATGGTTTACATCTGAGCAAGAAGTGTGTGACTTGCTCGACGGTTGTTTCCTTAGTTGACTTGTCTGTGCAAACTTCTCGCTGGGTGAAGAATTTTGCTGTTGAGTACAACAAAGATAGAAAGAAAAAATAAATGAAATAGCAATATAAATAATTAGCAAAATATGAAATAATAATATAAGAGGGATATTGCTGATGGTGCAAATAAGATAAATACTGTACATGCAAACAATGCGTATAAATATTACCAACACATCTAATACAATAGCACATTAATGTCATACAAAGGTAATCAATATTTACGGGTGAAAATTCAATGTTCTAATGGGTTAAAACATACAAGTAGTAAAACAGTCATGCAATACTAAAGCTACACAATATTTCAATACATTTTATTCTTCTAGTATAATTAGAGGCATTAAACTATTTATTAGTGTAATATTTTGTTTTTAAATGGTACCATCTTGTCATTAAGAGCTATTGATGAATGAATGTGGTCCTAATGAACATTAATCATTTTTGTTGGTATTTAATAATGATTATTTATAGTTATATACACGTCTATCCTCGTGTGTCTGTGGAGTTGTCGCATCTTTCACTGCTTTTTTTTTTTTTTAGTGGTAATTAATTTGTTATCTCTGCATTGGATCTTTATTTTGCTGATATTGTATGTTATTTTACCTATTCTCCTTATTCTACTTCCAAGCAAATTACTTGAAACATTTTAGCAGTTTTTGAATTATTGAATGAATTACTAAAATTAATTATTTATTCATTTTAGCTTATGAATGAAAGGAAGGTGGTAGTATTATAGCTAAAAGAGGATTGCATATACGAAGATTGATACAGAAATGGAAAGTAGAAATAACAATATTTTATTGCCCTTCAGTACAGTACAATATATAGGCATACAGTATTTGTTCATCAATATCTCAAATATATCATGCAATATAGCAGGGCTGTAAATCAGTAAATACAACCTTCTTCAAACCCTACAGTTTCAGATCATTTGCATTGTCTTTGCTTGTCTTGAACTTACTCAAAATTACTCTCCAGGTGTTCAACCCTTTTGGCTTTAACTTTTGCTTCTAGTGTTTTGACTACCATGCTTGTTAATGATACTAGTCTGTAATTTAAAGGGTCTTCTTGGGCTTCCATTTTTGTAGATTGGAACTATGTTTGCCTTTTTCTATATAGTGGAGCCTCGATTAATGAATTTAATGTTCCAGCACTGAGCTCGTCATGTGAAACGCTCGTCTTGCGAAAATAACAACACTGTCATCGGAGGCGTCCGAGAACCAGCGGGAACGCTAGGAAGCACCATGTAGTTTGCTCGTTAATCGAGCGAAAGCTTGTCAATCGAGACAAATGTTCTGTGAGTGGCTCGTTCGTTACTCGAAATTCTCGTAACTGGAGTCGCTCGTCACTCGAGGTTCCACTGTATCTGCTAAGTTTCTTGTGCACAAAGATGTTTAGAATATCAAGAGAAGTAGAATGCTCAGCTCAGTTTCAGATTCTCTCAGCACTCAAGGTGAAACTCCTTCTGGTCCAACTGCTTTATTTCTTCCTGGCAACTTAAGTAATTCTTCCACTTCGTCTCAAGACACCACTATGCACTTTTTGGTGTTCTCTGGAATTTGCATTGTCTGGTTCACTGAAAACCTCATTTTGTACAAACATACTTCAGAACTGTTCATATAGTGTTTCTTGCATTTCTTGTTCATTTTCTGTGAAATTACCCAAGTGTAGTTACAGGATAAGAGCTACGCTCGTGGTGTCTCATCTTCCCAGCACTCTTTGTCATAAAACGCTTTGAAACTACTGACAGTTTTGACCTCCACCACCTTCTCACCTAACTTGTTCCAACCGTCTACCACTCTGTTTACAAAAGTGAATTTTCTTATATTTCTCCAGCAGCTTTGTTTCGTTAGTTTAAATCTATGACCTCTCGTTCATGAAGTTCCGGGTCTCGGGAATTCTTCCCTATCAATTTTATCAATTCCTGTTACTATTTTGTACGTTGTGATCATATCGTCTCTTTTTATTCTATCTTCTAGTTTTTGCATATTTAATGCCTTTAACCTTTCCACGTACCTCTTGTCCTTCAGTTCTGGGAGCCACTTAGTGACATGTCTTTGCACCTTTTCCAGTTTATTGATGTGTTCTTAAGATATGGGCACCATACAACTGCTGCATATTCCAGCTTTGGTCTAACAAAAGTCGTGAACAATTTCTTAAGTATTTCGCTATCCATGTATTTAAAAGCAATTCTGAAGTTAGAAAGTATAGCATGGGCTCCTCGCACAATGTTCTTAACCACTGTGCTGCTCGCCTTCCAAATATGGAACCCCCCCCCTCCCCCTGTGTGCAGGAAATAAATTCTCAGGAAAAAATTATTTTTGTTTTTGAAAATGTTAAATATCCTTCTCTGTATCACAGGGGATGTAAAAATATCATAGATATGTGAAAAAAAAAAAAAATCGAAATTGTAATTACTTTGGCCGCAATGGGGTCCGGAAAATGGCATGTGACGTCACGATTTGGTGGGCGCCTGTGACGTAGACTCCCGAAGTCAGTTGCCAGCCAGCTTCAACATGCGCGAGTTGCCACAAATATTTTTTTTTTTAATTTTCTGTGGGGAGCCACTACGGCTCCCTGGAGCTTATTGAGCTAATGCACTTTATATTAGACCGGGACATTAGCTATGGAGTTCGATCAGACCTACCAGGGACCAGCTGGAACCTGGCCCCTTCAGAGAGGTTTCAGGGAGCAATGGCCCTGGAAAACCCCTCCTGTGGTTGGGGGTTTTCCTCATCTGCCATAGACTGGGGCTAGGCACCAAAAAAGGTAGGCATAACAATACAAACCCCACATGGTAAGAAACTAAAACAAAAAAACGAACAAAGAGGTAGAAACTCCCTACAATCCCAAGGAAATGAGCAAACAAGCAAACATTACACTTTACTGCCACGCTGCTCATCTGCGCAGCCCTCCCCTCCCTGAGAGAGGGAGAGGGAGGAAGGGCCTCGAACCTCACTGAGCTGGCTGCCTAGCACTCCAGTTCGTAAGCTAATGCCAACCGGGACAGACGCTTCTTTGACCTCAAATTCCTGGGCGGTGTTTGCCTGTGTGGCATTCTCTGCTGTCTTGTCGTGGTATGTGGTGGCCAGGAGTACCTCATCAGTGTCGGGGCTGCATGTGCTTAGGGGCTTCCTTCCCTAAGTAACCCTTTGAGTACTGCCCCTGTGTGTCAGGGTTATCTTCCCTGGGGCGTTTGGGAACTGCTCCTGTAGGGGTTCTTGCTGCTTGGCATATGCCTCGCCCTTGTGGCCAGCTGGGGCTTGGGGCCTTTGTTTGGCCTTAGATAGGGAGTGGTGTTGTGCTGGTTAGGGCACCAAGGTGTTGTGTGACCAGCCACCTACGTGGCGAATGATTCCTGTTGCCTCTGGGGATGGTGTACTTTTGCTGGATTTCTTGTTTTTGTTTTTTGTTTGCCTGGTGGGGGTCTGCCTTGTAGGACTATAGTTCCCCTGTTACTGTTTTGGTGGCCCTCTGCTCGGCCCCCGTACTTGTACACATCGCAGGAGTTTCAGTGTTGTCATCTACCCCTTGTTAGTTTGGGTGTTTAACCGGTTAGCAACACCTTGGCCGGGCTTCCCGTCGTTGTTACCCTACGGGCCCTGAAAAACCCTGTTGGGGCTCGGTGGACCCATGGATGCATCTCCCGAGTTCCAGCCTGCCTTGTTTGGGGTTTAAAGGTTGCTGTGTGCCCTTGTCTCCGGGTGCCAGCCACCTGTTTTACCTCCGTCATGCTGCCTGTTGGATCAGCGACACCTATGACCCGGAGTCTTGCGAGTCGTGTTATCTGCTTGTGCTCCAGTTTTACTCTGATGTTGCTCTTAGGGTACAGGCAGCATCCACGTTGCATATTAGGTTTAGGTTAATGCAACGCGCTAGGTTTGTTTCCCACCCGAATGCCCCAAGGCTGCCCCACTTTGGTTTTAGGGACCCGGACCTGGGAGCGCTAGTCGCTTCGACTTTGGCTCCTTCCGCGCTCCCTGGTCCTTCCCATGTTGTTCATCGTGCACCTTCGCTGTGCTGGTCTACCCGCCAGGTCGGGTTTGGCTTCGATGTCTGTTTTGGTTCCTTTGGGCCTTGTGTCGGTTGCTGCGTTGCCGGCTTCCTCTTCGGGGTTTTCAGGGTTCGGTGCCTTGGCGCCTTCCCGAGCCTCCGCTCGATGTGTTCATGGACGCGTCATCTCTTGGTTGGGGTTTGTGACCAGTGCTCACCAGGCCACCATTCAACTCCATTCAGACTGCTCTTCGGTGGTTCATTGCCTGAACTGCGGGGGTTCTCTTTGGTCCTTGCCTCTTTAGGGGTTGGTCCCTTCGAGTGGTTCGTTTGCTGGATTTTTGGGGTTTTGACTCTCCGTGCGGTTCATATCTGGGGAGTGTCCTACGTCCTGGCTGACGGCTTGTCTCACTTCATTCCCCTTATCTACAGAATGTACGGTTGACGGCGACTCTTTTTGTTGGATCTGCCAGACGTACGGACTCCCGGACATTGACCTCTTCGCGTCGGCATGGTCTCGACGTCTTCCAGTCTGTGACGCCCTTCCCCGACTGCGAGGCATTCGCGGTGGATGCCTTTCGGCAGGACTGGTCGAGGTGGGATTACCTGTACCTCTTTCCCCTGGTCCAGCTGTTGCTTTGGGTTCTGGCTTGGTTGGAAACCTTCCCAGGGAAAGTAGTCCTTGTGGCCCCTTGGTGGCCGGCCCAGCCTTACGTTTCTGGCGCTGTTTGCTCGGTGTCCGAACCTTGGGCATTTCCCGTGGCTCCGTCTTTTTCAGCAGGTCTGACCGGTCCGGTACGGGGCTGGTTCGGCCTTCTCTGCTCTTCGTGTCTGTATCACCATTTCTATGGTGATCAGGTGGCTTCGTTGATGGTGTCCCATCTGAGAACTTCGTCTTGGCGACAGTATGAAGTTTCCTGTCGTTCTTTTCGCCATTTTCTTGCTCTTCGTAAGTTGTCTTCTCTTTCGGATCGAATTGTCTCGTCCTTTCTTTCTTGGCTTTTTCAGGACTGTCATTTGATGCCTAATTCTGTCGCCTCGTATCGTGTGGAGCTGGTGGAGCCACTCCAGCTTGCTTTTGTGGGTGGACGTCACATCTGCCCTGTTCTGTAAGCTTTCTCATGCTATGTTTCACCTCCGGCCTGCTCATGTGCCGCCTGAGCCGTCCTGGTCCTTAGACAGGGTGCATCTTATCTTTCCTCTCCACGGTTTGTGGTGGCCCCTTCGGTCCAAGATTTTTTTTCCAAGGACCTGTTTCTGTTGGCATTGGTCTCTGGGGGTCCGGTAGGGGAGCTTCATGCTCTGCTCCAGCACAGGAGTTTCTGCTCTTTTGGTCCTGGGGGAAGGTTTCTACGTTTACAGCCTTCTCCGTCTTTTCTGATGAAGAACGAGATGGCTGCTTTCCGGAGGGATCCTTGGGTCATTGATGCTTGGTTGGTTCGGCCGGGGGTGCATAGTGTGTTGTGTCCGGTTGCGGCTCTTCGCCGTTACCAGCGTGCCTAGGATGGGGTGGCTGGGGATGCACTTTGGGTTGATCCGGTTTCCCTCGTTCCCTGTTCCAGGGCTCGGGTTTCCCAGGTTGTCCGCAGGGTTATTAAGTCTAGGCAGCCTGCGGTCTATCCTCGTGCCCATGACGTTTCAAAGTTTGCAGATTTGGCCGCTGTGTTTGGTAACATGTCTTGGGATCATATTCAGGCGCGTGGATTTTGGCGATCGAACAGGGTCCTGGCCGCCCGTTATTTGGTGAACGTGCCTGCTCCTGGGCGGGCGTTCTTGTGTTACTTTGGGTCGCAGGTGGTAGCCAGTTTTCTCGACTTCGTGTTGAGGAGTTTGTGGCAGCCGCCTCCTGGGTAAGTCCCTATTTCTTTCTCTTTGGGTATGTAGCTCCAGGGAGCTGTAGGGGCTCCCCAGAAAAAACCAGTGTTGAATGTAAGGAAAGCCTTTTTCTGGGTGAGCTCTGGAGGCGTGCTGGCAACCCTCCCTCCAACTGGTCGGCATTTTTTCCGTGTTGGTTGAAGCTTAGCTTCTGAACTGGAGTGCTAGGCAGCTGGCGCGGTGAGCTCCAGGGGCCCCCCGCCCCCTCTTGGAGAGGGGAGGGCAACATGGACGAGCAGCGTGGCAGTAAAGTGTAATGTTTGCTTGTTTCCTTGGTATTGTAAGGAGTTTCTACCTCTCTGTTTTTTTTTTTTTTTTTTTAAGTTTACCATGTGGGGTTTGTTTAGTTATGCTTACCGTTCACGATGCCTAACCCCGGTCGACAGCAGATAAGCAAAACCCCAACCATAGGGGAGGTTTCCAGGGCATTTGCTCCTTGAAACCTCTCTGAAGGAGCCAGGTTCCGGCGCTGGTTCCTGGTAGGTCTCAACTCCACAGTTAATGCTCATGTCTAATATAAAGTACATTAGCCTGATAAGCTTCAGGGACTCGTAGGGGCTCCCCAGAAAAAGGCGTTTCATTACATTCAACGCTAGTTTTTTGCGTACATTTCCAAATATATTTGTTTTGTTTTTTCTTGCCAATCCTATGTATAATGAACACATACACAATATTATGGCAGTAGAACATCCATACTGTTCTAAGACACTGTGTTATGTGTCTCAAATGTGTCCACATATATTGCTCATATATCCAATATTTCATGTTCATTTATGTATATTTACAACATATTTACACAGTATACACTATCACACACTATATACATTCACCATCAACACACTCAGAACTCCACGAGTGTGAGCTGCCACACCCAGTAAGCTCTCCCTCACTCCTCCAACACCTAGCTTACTCCTTACATCTTACTCGCCAACATTGCTCCTCCCACCATACTGTTATTGTTTTTATTACACTATTTACACACGTTATGTATACGTATCTATGTTTTATTCACAATAACTATGCAAGCAAGCCGGTATTGTGTCCAAACAGCACACAGTGGCCACCGTACACTGCATGAGAAATCACACAGTAGCCAGCAGACGACGCTACAAGTACGACGCCACCTTCCTCACCAAAATGGCTCCTCCCAACATACTCCTGTTGCTGTTATTACACTATATACATACACGTATGTATACATGGGTATATTGTATATACCCATGTGCATATGTGTCCACCATAGCAAACCACTAAGCTAGTATGGTGAGCAAAACAAGAGTGACTGCCACACAGTGACGCTATCTGGATTCCCTCCCTCCCTCACCAAACTTCGTCCTCCCACAGTACTACTCACGGTGCTAATTATCACCACAATCCTGCTATTTTCACAATCCTGGTCATTAAATCCTGTAAGTGACTAATTGACCACGAGCTTCTTTTGTAAAGTAACATAAGAAGTCGTTTGAAGATTCCTAGATGGACGAAATAATGCTGTGGTGCTGTGGCTAACGCTGTGAACATCGTGAACAGCATTGATTCACTGATATTTGAACAATGTACACAATCTTCATCACACTCAGGCTCTTCTGTAATACTATCATGGCTAAATAATACCAGTTATATATATATTTTGACATTATTAGGCGATGCTGTGGTCACAAGCTGAAAAGCAGTGCTGTGAGCTCGTGCTGTGTGTGCCAGCCCCAGTACTAAGGCTCTTGCACCCGGAAATGTTGCCCACGATTTTTTTTTTTAAATGGCGTCTGTTTACATGAGCCCTGAGAAAGCTGATGTGAAGCCCGTGTAGTCGTGGGAGTTTTGAATCATACGCTAAAAATATAAGATCCTGGAGGTACATTGCACACCCCCCGTCGAGTGCCTGCAGGCACGTTGCGCAGTTTAGTGGTTAATGTGGTCCTCAGGTGACAGTTTTCTATCTAGAACCACCCCTAGATCCCTTTTTGTTATCAGAATTCTTTAAGGATTTCTCACATAATTTATAAGTTGTGTGGGATCTATGTTCTCCAATTCCACATTCCATAACATGGCATTTATTCACATTAAATTCCATTAGCCAAGTGGTGCTCCATATACTTATTTTATCCAGGTCTTCTTGAAAGGAGTTAGGGAGCCAACCGGGCTAATCCAGAAAGTGGCATTTCATTATATTCAGTGCTAGGTTTCTGGGGAGCTTCCACTGGCTCCCTAAAGTTAATTAACCACAGAGAACAAAAGTGGGTCTTACTAGAGAGGAGAGGTGGCATGTGCTGAGGCGAAGAAGAGAATCCAATCGGAGATAGTCCAAGGCAACACATGACTGACTGGAACCAGAGACATTAACCAAATACAGTACCCGGCCGCCAGAACTCTGTTAGAATACCAAAACCCCTGAGACCAAATATTAGCCCAGAACATGTTGGAGAAGAATGCAGCCAGTACAGCATACTTATCAACATCATGGGCTTGTGAGTAGACTGCAGGCTGGCTAGATTTGATGACAGTGCAGATGACATGGGAAATATGACCCTTGGAACAGGGGACCAAGGAAACAGGGGTCAACCAACAAGCTGTCCACTGAGGCAGAACTGGTGACTTTCAGGTAATGGCAAAGAGCTGCCACCAGACACAAGTGATTCACCCTGGGCCAGACCAACCAGACATCAATAACCAACATACTCCTTTGAAAGCTAACCAACTGATTCTTTGCCAGGAAAAGAGAAAGTTGCAAATGAACAAGCCCCCCCACCAGGCCCAAAGTAACAAAACTCCCACTTCAGGAGAAGAGCCTGAAGCTCCACAATTCTACAGCTAGACGCAAGATTAAAAAAAAACACTGCTCTGAGCAAGATATTACGAGCTGAAGGGGAAATTGTAAAACGAAGCGAGGAGAGGAAGACCAACACCCAGTCAAGTGACCAGGACTGCTCGGGAGGAGCAAGACCAGGCCAAAGGTGAAAAAATTCATGAAACAACTTGCAAAAGGATACCAAGAAGGGGTCAACATCAAATGAAAGCAACAGCAGCTCTGGCAACGCAGAGCGATAAGAAGCGGCAGTAATTACCTAAGTGTAGTTAGAGGATGAGAGCTACGCTCGTGGTGTCCCGTCTCCCCAGCACTCTTTGTCATATAATGCTTTGAAATTACTGACGGTTTTGGCCTCCACCACCTTCTCACCTAACTTGTTCCAACCATCTACCAAGCTGTTTACAAAAAGTGAATTTTCTTATATTTCTCCGGCATCTTTGTTTGGTTAGTTTAAAACTATGACCTCTTGTTCTTTTAGTTCCGGGTCTCGGGAACTCTTCCCTATCAATTTTATCAATTCCTGTTACTATTTTGTACGTAGTGATCATATCACCTCTTTTTCTTCTATCTTATAGTTTTTACATATTTAATGCCTCTAAACTCTCCTTGTAGCTCTTGACCTTCATTTCTGGGAGCCACTTAGTGGTATGTCTTTGCACCTTTTCCAGTTTGTTGATGTGCTTCGTAAGATATGGCTACCATACAACCACTGCATATTCCAGCTTTGGTCTAACAAAAGTGGTGAAGAATTTCTTTAATATTTCTCCATCTATGTATTTGAAAGCAATTCTGAAGTTAGAAAGTGTTGCATAGGCTCCTCGTACAATGTTCTTAATGTGGTCCTTAGGTGACAGTTTTTTTTTTTCTAGAACCACCCCCTTTATCTCTCTCTATCAGAATTCTTTAAAGATTTCTCACATAATTTATAGGTTGTGTGGGGTCTGTTCTCCAATTCCACATTCCATAATATGGCATTTATTCACATTAAATTCCATCTGCCAAGTGGTGCTCCAAATACTTATTTTGTCCAGGTCTTTCTTGAAGGGCATGACAATCATCTAGGTTTCTTATCTTCCCTATTATCTTAGCATCATCAGCAAACATGTTCATATAATTCTGTATTCCATCTGGTAGATCGTTTATGTAGACTATGAATATTACCAGTGCAAGAACTGAACCCGGTGGTACTCCACTTGTGACATTCCTCCAATCCGATACATTGCTTCTGATTAGTGTAGCAAAGTGTAGCAAAACACTCCCTACTGAATTGAAAAGCTGTCCAACTTTTACATCATTCAAAATCAATACTAAAAAGTACCTAATTTCATCTTCATAGTTTTTCACTTTTTGCCTTAAAATTGCACTGTATCTATTGCTACCCAATCTCCCAACCTTTATGTTCCCAATTTGAACATCTTTACCATTGTGATCATTGCTGTCTTCTTATATGCGCTGCCAATCTGCTGTATGGTGTTTATAAATCTTGTTTAAATTACTAATCAAGCTGTCAATGTAATCAATCAGAGCTTTAATATAACAATGTGCTTTAATATACTTACTAAGCTCTCTCATCTCATTTTTCTCTTGCAACGTATCTTTATCATTTATCAATTCTGATAGAAATTACCTACTTAAAATTATCTGCTAGATTAAGGACCTGCCCGAAACGCTGCGCGTACTAGTGGCTTTACAAGAATGTAAATACTGTACTATCCAATGTATTCTCACAAACCCAATGTACCTTCTTGTATATATATAAATAAATAAATAAATAAATAAATAAATAAATTACAGCCCTCATTTTTCTATCAGGTAGGAAATTTTTCATTCATGCTAGCAGCTTACCTGTCACCCCTCCAATCTGTTCTAGTTTCCAGAACAACCTCATATGTGGAACTGTCAAAAGCCTTTTTTAGGTTGATAGATGCAGTCAATCCAACCATTACACACAGAGATCACACTAACGTGATGCATCAAATTAACAAATCCACAAGGGCCGTGACGAGGATTCGAACCTGCGTCCGGGAGCATCCCAGACACTGCCTTAATCGACTGAGCTACGACAGGGTAAAAGAGTTTGAAACCTGAAGTTCTACTGAACTTACTGGATCCCATAACCTCTCCAAGGCACAAACCAGGATTTTACACAACTCCCCCTGCACCCGATCTATGTCAGTAGGCCAACCCAACCATCTCTTTCCTGTAAAATCTCTGTGGCTCGATCATAGAAACTGAGTAAATTCATTACACAGGATCTTCCAGATCTAAACCATACTGTCTGTCTGGTATTATATAATTTTTCTCCAGGTGTTCTACCCATTTAGTTTTATTTTTTCCAGTATTTTGACTATTACACTTATCAATGATACAGGTTTGTAATTGAGTTGAGAAGGGGGGTCTTCCCTGCTGCTACTTTTGTAGATTGGAACTATGTTAGCCTTTATCCACACATCAGCTACAACTCCTGCACACAGGATTACCACTTAGGTAATTACAGGGATGCCTGAAAAATCATTTGAAGTGGAATGCTGAGCTCAAGTGCACATTCTCTCAGAACCCATTGTGAAACTCCATCTGGACCATCTGCTTTGTTCTTAACTCCTTGAGCATTTTTCCACTTCGTCTCTAGACATCTCTATAAGCTCTATGTTGTTCTCTGGAATTCTTATTGTCTCTGGTTCCCTGAAGATTTCATTTTGTATAAATACACTTTGGAACTTTTAATGTTTCACACGTTTCCTTTTCATTTTCCGTTAATCTATTTCTCATTTTCAACCACTGAATATTATCCTTTACCTGCAATTTGTTGTTTATGAATAGACCTGGTTCTGTTTTACATTTGTCCGCAATCCCTTTTTGAAAATTTCTTGCTGCCTCTCTCCTCATCGCCGTGTAGTTGTTTCTCATATCTCTGTATCGCTGGTATATTTGAGGGTTTAGCCTCTCTATATTCATTTCATTTTTGTGTCTTTTTGGTCTCTGACCCTCTCACAATTCCTGTCGAAGCAATCCTGTTTCCTTGTTCTGCATCTCTGCTTTGGTATAAATTTGTTTGTGCCTTTATCATATATTTCACAAAACTTGACATAAATCTCATTTACTTCATGTCCTAACACCAAATCTTTCCAGTCAAATTCTTTAAAGAAATGTCTGAGTTCCCATAATGACCTCTCATGAAATGGGGCTTTTCAACTACTTCAACCTCATTTTCTTCCAGATTATAATGCAGTGCATACTTTATTCCCAAAAAGACATGGTCACTTTTACCCAAGGTGTGTGACATCACACATGTATGAGGGTGCATTTTGTACAAGAATCAAAGTAAATAGTTCTGATCACACTGTAGAGAGGAAAACATCATGGCTCGCTGAGTTGAATTCAAGGAATAAGTAAAGGCTGCCTTATTTCTATATTTGTTTTTTCTTTAATTGAAAATTTTTAAAATTGTTTGAAAATATGCCAGCTTTGTAATAGCCCATTCTATAAATAATGTACAGTATTCCAAAAACTTTATTGAATGACTTTTCCTCTATCTTCATAAAAGCCTAGTTCTAGAGGTTAATATACTAATATCAGCACTAAAACAGTACTCGAGTACAGTATTTTGTATATTACATGGCTGTGTTGAGTGTTTTTAATAGGAAATTATCTATAAACCAAATGTACACCCAAAAATATATATTTAAAGTAAATTTCAAAATGATAATTAGGAAAATTAGTTTTTTTTATAGGAAAATTATATTTTCTTAATTATGAAAATAATGTATTTGACCATTTTCCTGTGATTGCAATGTATTGTTTGAAGATTACCGACAGTTTTATTCTTATGATATTTGTTAGATCAATGTTAATATGGTATATGTTCGGAAATGTTTTGGTGAAGTATTCCTATATGCCTTGATACAGTACAACCTTCTCTACAGTATTATAAGCTTACTTTTAAAATAGGTAATATGTAAATATAATTTATTCCAAGTAAATTAAGTTATGCTTATATGCATTTTTTTTTTTTTGGTCTTGAACATATCTAATCTAGTTTTAAACCATATTTTAAGATTCATTAGTAGTCTGTATTTCCTTTAAGTATTGCATTTATGCTTTATGCATTTACTTCTTGTTTAAAATGTCCAAGTAACATTTCTTAGTATGCTGACTGTTGTATTTTATCTTTTTTGTTAGAAAGATGCTTATTATTTACTGTCCAAATGACAGTTCTCATAATGTTTATTCTTTTGAGAATGTCTCCCTATGAGATTTATGTATGCAATTATAAGTGCTCCTATGTTAATATTAGAATTGAAAGTAGAAAAATATTTTGATAAAATATTGTTTACTTTAATAAGTACTACAGTACAAGCAAGAAGAATTTTTTCATCCAAGTTCTGTATTGTTAATGTCCTACATTATAATACTCATACTTACCTGTAGGCCATTGCCAGTGCACTTACCCTAACATAGACATTTCTGCCACAGATCTCATACTTGCCATCTGCAACTCGCTTAACGTGAGATTTAGTACAGTCCACCTCTTTGCATCCACAGTACCCACGAGTCTGGCTTGCTATGTCAAGAACCTGCAAAACATCAGCATTGAATGTAATGAACTGCTTCTTTCTGGTGGGTCCTATGGTTGCTCCCTGTTATTACATCTTGGATAGCTCCCCAATTTGAATCACACCCAAAGCCAGCCTACTGCAAATCAGAGGTCAAAACCTAGACCTCTCAGTGAAGGTTAGTTTAGTTCATTTATTATGCACCCATCCTGTGGAAAGTAGTGGAAATGGTTACAGAGGTATGTAATAGGCTCAGGGACTGAACCCCAGAATACATTTAACTAAGCAAGTTAGTTTTGACTTGTTTTGAGCTAGTTACAAAATTTAAGGTATATTGTTATATGAACAATGAGTTAAGAGACTGACCCCAAGTACAGTATCTAAGCTAAACAATTTACATATGTGGTAAGCTAGTTTCATAATTGGTATGTTTATCCTGCACACCACCGCCCATCCAGTGAGCAGTGGTGGAAAGACTACAGAATCCAAGATCCTTCTTAAATTAAAGAAAAATCACCAGAAAGGTAGATTGAACCAAACCAAACAAACAAACAAGGCAAAACCATAAATTAAAAACACAAGACAATTTGGAAAAATTAAAGAAAATTTAATTCCATAGAGTAAAAAAATACAGAAAATAGGCAATCCAGCAAGCCACCTATTTTCTTTTTAGTGTCAGTTGATCACCACCAGATAGCCCCCCTCCCCTCCAGCCGAGCCCTATTTCCCAACCCCATTGCAGTTATACCCAATGGAAGGCCAAACACCCCGATCCACCTAAATGAAAAAAAGTGGAAAGGGAGGGGTCCAGGGATCCACCAAAGGACCCACTAGAAAAATGCATTTCATTACATTTAATGCTAGTTTTCTGGAGGGATTCCATTGGTGGCTCTGTTGCTATCTCACCACATAGAAGAAAAGCACAGTGAGGAACTCACCAGGTATGGTATGGAGGGAAGCTGAAGTCCATAACCCCTGAAGGAGGAGGAAGTCAGGGATGGGAAACCTGACTCAGAGCTACACAAGTCTGGCATATCCCTGGCACATTAACCAAGTATCAATCTGCTAATACCCTGTTTAGATGCCAGAATCCTTGAGCTTTATATCATCCCAAGAAATATTAGCAAACATAGCAAAGTTGTACACTTCCTTGTGTGGAAATAAGACTTTCTTTTATTGGCTCTCACCAAATAAAAAATGAGGAACCAAAGATGCAACCTAAGAAGCAAGAAGAGGAAAGAAAAACCAAATCCTTATCTATGACCAATTAGACTAAGGAGGAGAAGAAGCTGGAGGTAAAAAACACTGGTACTGCATGCAAAAAGAGGCTGATAAAATGTTGATGTTGAATGCTGGTAAAAGCATTACCATCAAAGCCAGTGTTACAAGGCAATAATATTCAGCATGAAAAGCCAATCGACAAACAATGATGACAAGAATCACAAGACAACAGAAATGGGAGAGAAACAGTAGAGAAAATAAAAATGCCAATATTTTTCATACTGCCACCTAGATGAAATACACAAGTGGGACACCAAAAGAAGTCACCTGAAGACCATATAAATAGTAATAGACCAGAGTTAAAATTCCAGCAGTGAAGACCAGCAGAGTGCCATGAACCATTGAGGAAGGATTCAGATTCAGTCTTCTGAAAGAGGCAGAGCAGAAGAAAAATACATGGGTTCAGAGTGGTCCAGATGAGCTGGAAACCAGGACTGGAAAATGTCTCCAGTTTGGCAAGAACATGGAGCAACATACAAACCCACCAGCTCCAGTTCAGTTGAAAAACATCCACTACAAAGAGCTCCTCAAATTGTTGAAAGAGTGACAGGTGCTTTTAATGTAGAAAATGCAAGAGCTTACATGTGGGGGCATAACAATGTACATCACAACTACCAGATCAGCAACATTACCTCGTAGCAGATTGATGAAGAAAAATTGCCTTTGAGTAAAAATCCACCAATAACTGAAAGCTACATACTATTTAGTAGCTACAGTAAAGAAATCATCCCGAACTAAGTTGACTCATACCAGGAACAGTTGAGAGCTTCAGGGTTAACAACCTTGCAACCAGAATGTTAGGGCTGACTTCATTGAAGCTTTTAAAATATTGAACAATCCAGAGGACATTAATTCAGACCACTTCTTCAAAAGGTCAGATGTAACAAATAAGGAACAATGGTTTCAGGCACCAATCAATCCTCCTGTTTAGATAGTGCCTATTGTGACGATCGCCGATAATCATGAATTTGTATGTACTTAGCTTTTAGACAGTAGTATACTGACTAGTAAGGAATTCTTAAAAAATAAACAAATTAAGCTGAAAAACCAACTTAAATATTCTTAGGCCTAGTATAGTACATTATATGTGATATATTAGGCCTCGGTTATTGTGTATTAGGCCTAGGAAGGTTAGGTTAGGTTTAGTTTGTCTTTGCAAACAAGTAAATAATAGTGTTCCAGTTTGTCCAACTCAATATTGCCGATTTCTACTTTCGAATTTTGTTGTATGTCGGTATATATACTATGATCCTCATTGTTACTATAAGTACAGTACTACCAAAACAGGAGGATGGGCTGCAGGCTCAACAAGTCGCAATGTAGGACAGAAAACAGATGCTTTTTCACCTATGGGGTTATAAACCCATGGAATCACCCAACCTGTTGAAGCTGTAAATGCCAAAACACTGCTGCAATCTAAGATTAAGCCTGATCAAAGCATCAGGACAAATGGGGGAGCTTTGACAAGCCCCTGGCTTCCTGTCCTTAATGAGGCCACTATCCTCTGGTAAATTGAAGAAATGTGGAGCAGTTTCCACCAGAAAGTGACGAGCCATTGGATTTCCACATATTGTACATAAATTAATTTTCATCTTGGCTGTCATGATTTGGCATTTTACTCAATTATATAGTTATACACTTAATCCAACTTGCTGATTACCTTATTATCAAGATCTGTTCTGTGGGCTTCGTTAACACTTTCTGATTGGACGGTGTTGTAGCACTCCTGAAGGCGACTGCAAATAGATGGGGACCTTGAGGGAGGCTTTGATGAGGGTCGTGAAGTGGGACGGGAGGTTGACACAGGACGAGGTGCTGGTGCTCGTTGCAGTGATGTCATGTATCGTCGACCTATGAGAAAAATGTTATATTATTCCAAGGATAAAACATAACAAAATGATGTGGGTTTTTGCTGATTTTCTTTAAAATAATATATTATTATGCTAAGTATTAAGTACAGTATTACCCCAAACATTTCAAACTCAATACAGAACACTCATTATCTTAAGTTATGCCTGAAATACTGTGTGTAATTATTGGTTTTATAATACAGCAGTACCTCCATTTTCAAATTTAATCCGTTTTCAGAGACGGTTCGAAAATTGAAATGAATTTTCCCCATAAGAAATAATGTAAATTGAATTAATCCGTTCCACACCCCCAAAAATATTAACTTAAAAATACATTTTATACATACTACTACTCATATTTTGTACTACAGTATGTACAAGTATATCTTACCTTTCTGCAGGGTGCCCCTTTCGGCTCCTTGGAGCTATCGGACTGATATGCGATATATTAGTCTAGGGCATTAGTC
>NC_091171.1:13603110-13641995 GCF_040958095.1 Procambarus clarkii
TTCAGCTTGTGTTTGGGGTGGATGTCACTTCCGCCCCATTCCGTAAGCTTTCTCATGCTTTGTTTCACCTCAGGCCATCCTGGTCCTTGGAATGGGTGCTCTCCTTTCTCTCTCCTCCTCTGTTTGTGGTGGCCCCTTCGGTTCATGATTGTTTTTCCAAGGTGCCGTTTCTATTGGCATTGGCATCTGGGGGTCGGATTGGTGAGTTTCATGCTTTCCTCTGGCGCAGGGGTTTCTGCTCTTTCGGTCCTGATAGTCGATTTGTTCAGTTGCAGCCATCTCCTTCTTTTCTGGCGAGGAGCCGTCCTCTTTCCAGAAGGGCCCCTTGGGCCATTGATGCTTCATTGGTCAGGCTGCATGGGGATACATCATGTGTTGTGGCCGGTTGTGGCTCTTGCTGCTTTCTGCATGCCACGGCTTCTGTGACCGGGGACGCAATTTGGGTTGATCCGGTTTACCTTGTTCCCTGTTCCAGGGCTCTGGTCTCCCAGGTCATCTGCAGGGTTATTAAGTCTAGCCAGCCTGTGTTCTATACTCGCGCCCATGAGGTTTGTAAGTTTGCTGCTTTGGGTGCTGTCTTTGGCACCATGTGTTGGGCTGACATTCAGGTACGGGGATTTTGGAGGTCCAACAGGGTCCTGGCCACCCGTTATTTGGTCAACATTCCTGGTCCTGTTTGTTCGTGTGTGGCTTTGGGTCACAGGTTGCAGCCAGTTGTCTCAACTTCGAGTTCAGGAGCACAAGGCAGCTGCCTCTGGGTAAGTCCCTTTTTTACTTTTCTTGGGTTATGTAGCTCTAGGGAGCCGAAGGGGCTCCCCACAGAAAACCAGCGTTGAATGTAATGAAACGCCTATTTCTAGGTGAGCCTCGGAGAGTCCCTGGCACCCTCCCTCCCTCTCTCTGGTTAGTGGTTTCATTTTGCTTTTGATACTCAGCCTTCGAACAGAGGTGTAAGAAGCTGGCATGGGGGTCTGGGGCTTTCCCTACCCCTTCCGGGGAGGGGAGGGCTGCGTGGACAAGCGGTACAGCGGCAGTGTATGACAGTTACTTGTTTCCTAGAGAGTTGGCGGAGTTCTGCTTCCCTGTTCAGTCTTTGGTTGCAATTTTCTTACCACTTGGGGTTTTTGTTATGCCTACCTTTCTGGGTGCCTAACCGTGGTTGATGGCAGACAAGGAATACTCCCAACCACAAGGGGGTTTTCCAGAGGCTGTTGCTCCTTGTGCCTCTCTGAGGGGGCCAGGTTCTGGCTCGTGGTCGCCGGTAGGCTGAACACCATTGACTACACCCCTAGATTAATATATCATATCAGCCCAATAGCTGCAGGGAGCCTCTGGGGCTCACCCAGAAAATGGTGTTTTATTACATTCAATGCTGGTTTTATTAAGAGCTCTTGTTTTCGTATGGAAGATGATGAGAAAGGTGGGGAAGAGGAAAGGCATTAGTGTTTGGAAGGGGAGTCCCCTTCCATTATAACGGAGTACCCCAGAAATGTCATCACTGCTCTCTTACGTTTTGCAGGCATACCACTCGGACTTGGTTGTGACTCACTGCTTGCTTGTCTTACTAAGAATCTCTCGATAGACACTTGTTTTCCCTGTTTTAACACTTGTCTGTAATGAGATATCACATTGTCTCACTATGAATGATCTCTTGTTTTTCCACTATTGTCATCCCTACAACTATTTTCTTAGGTTGAACTTTTACCACTGACTTCCTTGGATCCCATGGTGTAATACATAATAGGAACTTTTATGTTCACAAATCAAAATTGCACCTAAAAATGAAATCCTTTACAAAGAATTCAAGCATGGTCATCACTAGGCGGGAGACACTGGTAAACTGAAGCGTGCCACATGCTCAGTCGGCCCATATGTGTATCAACAAACTCGAGCACTGAGACAAACCTCGAATACCGAGTCGAAGTTTTCAAAGAAATTGAGCTCGAGAACTGAAAAAATTGAAAACGGACATTCAAAAACCGAGGTTCCACTGAACTGTATATGATACAAGTGCTGTACCTACTAATTAAGTAACCACTGTAATCTAATCTTCTGTATTGTTTATAAATAAGATACTGTAATGTGATGATAATAATAATAATAAATTATTATTATTATTATTATTATTATTATTTAAGATAAAAACCCATACAGTACTCTCCTCCTCCCCTTCCCCCTCCTCACTGTCTTCCATACGCCAACAAGTCATCAATAAAGGTAGGCTATAACTTGTACATACTATAGTACTAAATATTTGTGTTTATTAGGTATGAAATGTATTTTGAAGTTAATATTTTTTGGTGTGTGGAACGGATTTTTCAATTTACATTATTTCTTACGGGAAAATTCATTTCGGGTTGTGAATTTTCGGGTTACGAACCGTCTCTGGGAACGGATTAAATTCGTAAATGGTGAGGCCACTGTATGTGTATTTTATGTAAAGATAATTGAACCATTCAATTATTATTTTAGGGGGTTCTCGTAATACAGTCGTGTTCGTTCTCGATGCACAATCGAGAAGTCCGGGTTCGAATCCCAGGCAGGACAGAAATGATTCAGCGCATTTCCTACCGCCTAATGCCCCAATTCATCTACCAGTTAGTAGGTACTCAGGAGTTAGTCAGCTTGTTGTGGGGTTGCATCCTGGGGAGGTCATTAATTCGATCATTGGGGGGTGGGGACCTCAATATAAGCCTTACGTGTATGAATACACACTGGCTGCCTGTCCCCAACACAATGAAATATTATAAATTATTATTATTACTGTATTAATAAAAGTATATATAGTGGCACTGCATAGTTAGCTTGCTTGAAGTGCTGCACATGCTGTTGTATATCACATACAACAATTTATGTTCTGTAGAATCAAATTATTCTCATCTCTAATTATTGTCTTGAAGAATACTTGCAATGAGTAGGTGTGGTTGGTGTAGTGTTGGGTGTAGAGCGACCAGAAGATCTTGGTGTTCGAGCTGAAGGGAGCCGTGGTTTAGCAGAGTGTGTTGGAGTCGTTACAGGAGTAGTAGGTGTTGTCTTGGCACCAGACCATCCTCTGTAATATATATATTTAGAAATATTAATTTAAAGGTATTTATAGTTTCTTAAATACAGTACACATACTAGTAAACAGTCAAATTATACCGTATAAAATGGTTATTAATTAGCTAACCTATATTTGATTGGTGGAGCAATAAAATTATATAATTAAAAAATGTCAGTGGGAATGAAGGGACATGTATGATTATTTAAATAAGTTTAACTGTAGGCTATGTATGTACAGCATACAGTATTCATTCATGTACACATTAGAATAGCTGGACACAGGTTTAAACTAGATTTAAGGGTTTCTTTTGCATAAAGTATTGGCAATCTTTTTGACTCTTATGAATAAGAGCTCATATGGAGATTTGGCAGAAGATATGTACAGTATATGTATTGAACATATACTGCATTATTTTGCCTAAATAATTTTCATGTTATTTTAGCAAAAACATTATTAAAGTTATTAACATTATAGCTACAAAGGAAATTTGTTATGAGTAGAGTTAGGAAAATACTGGTTAATGTTGATCCTGAAATGTAAATTGGCAAAAAATTAAGTACTGTACAGCACTTGCATTCAGTACAGTCCCTAGTTACTAACCTTGACTTGCAAGGAATGCTGGTAGGACGTCGTGTTAGGTTAGAAACAGCTCTTCGTATGGAGGCAGGTTTTGGAGGTGGAGTAGGCTTAGCTGGGCGAGGGATACTTGACTTTGGGGTCTGAGACTGAGCAGAGGCAGGTGGTGTGTCAGTCTGGGTGTGGGTAGATTGGTTTGGTAGAACCAGACGGGGAACTAGCGGCAAATGACCAGGAGCAGAGAGTGGCCTGGTGAAGTGAACAAACAACTGATTTAACAACTGTGTACATAATTTTTGGAGACATGGTTGGTGTATAATGCAAACATAAACAAATATTTTATATTTGGTTGCTTTACTGTACAGTAATGCTCACACGATTAAATACTTTAAATTATATTCAGTTGTTGCTTTGTTTTCTTAAGTTTCTTTAAAGCATATATTGTACACATAGAGATATGACATTATTCTTTATTTAAATTCAGCATATCTAATATACATATTTAAAAACTAGAAGCTTTAATTGTATAATTATCAAGTACTATTAAGTATTATCATCAATGTTGTAGTAAAAATAAAATAAACAATACAACTAGTATAAATCACAAATTCAAGAATAATTTTCTGAGATGACAATACAATACAGTATACAGTACAATACAATAATTTAACAGTCCTCTGTGGTGCAGTGATATAACACGCCCCCGGCACTTCATGAGCTCTTATTTGGCCTGGGTTCGTATTCTGGTCGGGGAGGATTTACTGGACGCCAATCTTTAACTGTAGCCTCTGTTCACCCAGCAGTGAATGGGTACCTGGTTGTTAAAAGATTTGGCAGGTCGTATTCCAGGGAAAATTAGGATTAAGGGCTAGCCCGAAATGCTATGCATGCTAGTGGCTGTATAAGAATGTAAGAACTCTTGTACTGTATATATATAAATAAATAAAAAATTAATAATAAATTAATATACAGTATCGTTTTGCTTGATTTCAAATTTGTAAAAGTTGTTTGGACAACTGAAAATTTATTTTCATAAAATATGTACACATACATCAATGGCACTGAGATTATTCTACCAAGGTAAATGCAAGCAAGCATTATATAAAAATACATTCAGGGGGTATACAAGTGGTATTCCAGTAATATTACATAACAATTCCAAGAAGTAAAACTGTAAAAAATTAATGTAAAACAGAAGACTAAAAACAAATGGAGCAAACTGCTGGTTGGCTGCAGGTTGTGGAGATTGAAGCAGTACCTGGGTGCATGATCAGTTAGTGTCACTCAAACATTGGCTAGATCAACCTGTACTGCATGACAAAGATGAAGAAGGCTGTAAAAGAATGTGAGTGAGTTTGAAATTTTCTGTTACTGTATAATAAATCTGATGGATTAAATTCAGAATTTAGAAGAAAAGGTACCTAAAAATGATTAAACTTGTGAGATTTTAAGTTTGAATTGCAAGTCCGAAGATGATCAAAGAGCTAGAGTTTGAGAGCCTGGCTCTAAAAAAATTAAGCAGCATTATCCAGAGTAATTAAATGAACAGTTAAATTAAATTAATTACATATAATATTTAGGAAAAGTAAATACATAGATGAAGAGTTACAAACATAATGTTGGATTTATAGATAGAGTTAGTACATACAAAACCTAAAGCCACTAATACACATAGCGTTTCGGGCAAGTTGTTCGGGCAAACCGTTGTTTGAATGGAACATGAACCAGGAGCTGCAAGACAGCAAGAAGGACTGAGGCAAGCAAATGAAAGAGGTAAATCAAATTGAGGTTTTAGGACTAAGATATAAAGCAGTTCTTTGCAGGTTGCTAAGGACAAAGCTGCTGTTGAAAAAGTAGCTAAGGAAGCAAAAAGTGTCAATGTCAAATATTTGTGAAGAAATAAGTAAAGGCATAATATGTAGGCTACATATTATGAAATTTCCATATTATTGGAAAGTACATAAAAGGGAAAGATCAACCTTTTGAGCATCACCCTAAACTGTGCCAAACAGATGGAAGAAATACTAAGGAATGCTAGAAAATTACAAAGTGATGAGGAAGGGAAAGTATGGTCGTTAAGATGAGATCTTTCAAAAGAAGACAGAGAGAAGCTAAAACTGAGCCTCGTCGAGGCAAAACGTTTAAATAAGAGCAGGAATGAAGAAGAAATAGATTCTTTTTTTTCTACAAAGTGATAGAGGTAGGCAGACCAGTAAAATGATACAAAAAGGCAAACCCAAAAAATCATTAGAGAATGTAAGGTACGGGATTGAAAGCCGTACCCTAAAGTATCGCTAACAACATCCACTAATGTCTGGGGAATTTTGTGAGAGAGACCCTTGTGTAGGGAAAAATAGCAGTGCTATTGAGAGACCCTTGTGTAGGTAGAAATAGCAGTGTTAAATGTTGAAAAATAGTCTGGAACTCTGACCCCTTTCAGATGCACAGAGCATCATCTCAACAGGAAAATGTAATCTCCTAAAATGTAATTTTTAACTCCTAATCTCCTAATGTAATCTCCTAAAAATAACCAATGTAAACAAAAGGGATAAAATGGTTAAGAAAAAGCAGATTTAATGTAAGAAAATATAGAGAAACAACAGTGTTAAATGTAGAAAAACAGCCTGGAACATTATAAGACATATAAATGAAGTATTGGGAAATGTGTATGACATGTTTAGGGAGGGGACATTATTGGAACCAGGCAGGCAGTGACATGTGCAAGCCCCTATCAGTCACTTGGGAGAGGGAGGCAGTGGCAACCAGACCAGTGTTGTGGATGGTCTCCAACAAATACGATAAGTGCAGTATTATAGATGTTTATAGCGGTGCTTCCCCTTTTCTTTATGAGTTTAATCAACACTGTTTGTCAACCTATTGTATTTGTGCTGCTTTTTCAGTCATGTTCCCCCCTTTTTTTTTATCTTTATTTGTATTTGTTCTCAACACTTTTTATTCTTTATGCTCAATTAGTATTAAGTTCTAGATATTAATGTTTTTCTTGCCCGAAACGCATTGCGTAATAGTGGCTTTAGGCATTGTATGTACTAGCTCTATCTATATATCAATCCATTAATGTAACATCACTTGTATGTATATACCTTACCTGGATAAACATCTGAATCTGAGTTAGGGATAGGAATTTGTGGAAATATGGATTTTTGAAACCTTGTGTGTAGGGAGAGTGGTGTGCTGTTAATTCAGGTATATGTGCTCAGCTGTGTGTCACATGGGGGGTTATTCACATTTATTTTGTATATTCATTTGTAAACCCAGGCCCTTTGTAGTGACCTATGAGGAGTGGAATAGAGTAATGACTTTGTCCCAGGTTGTAGAGGGAGAAGGACCCTTCAACCCCCTTTTTTTGTTTGTCTGTATCAATCCTGTGGTGGATCCAAGTAACCCCCCCCCATCCTGTTCTAAGAAGTGTGAGGAAATTTGGTATTTGTTAAATAAAATCCTTTTTTTTAAATTGTACCCCAAGGTGTATTTCTTGTCCCATGTAGTTAGAACTGGTGACAATTACTCTATAGAACCCTGCACTTCCATTATTTATTAGAAAGTAAGAGCGGGTGTTGTTAGCGATACTTTAGGGTATGGTTTTCAATCCCGTACCTTACAAGAAAGGCGTAGTGAAGAATAAGGAGCGGGGGGGGGGGGGGGGGGGGCATGTTCCTGAAAATTGCATACACCATCATAGATGGAGTGAGATCAAAGATACTGGAGTTAATTGATGTAATACAGCTGCAGACACCAGACATTGTTGCACTCAGAGACAAAACTTGAAGATGATACTTTAAATGAGGTCATATTCCCAAGGGGCTACTCAGTCTGGAGATAGTACAGAAAAATTAAGAAAGGCGTTGGCGTTACTGTGCTGGTAAAAGAACACCTAAAGGTAAATGGAAATAATGATTGCCAATCCACGAGAAGTTGACATAATAGCACTAGAGATCTGCAATCAGGAAGATAAACTAACGATCATAAATGCATATAGTCCACCGCCATGCAACACATGGTCAAAAAGAGGAGCTCGATAATAAACGAGAGTGTCTTATAACAATAATGAGAGAGATTAGAGTGAGAGCTGATAAAGATAGATCACGACTGTTGGTAGTCGGTGACTTCATATTGAAATCCATAGACTGGGAGGCGTATGAAGCTAGAACATAGGATTTTTGAACTTGTAGATTCGTAAACCTCATCCTGGAAACATTCATGTTTCAACATGTTAAACAAGGTACGAGGATGAGGGAAGGGGATGTTCCCTCCATGCTGGATTTGATATTTACCAGGAAAGAGGAAGCGATTTGACATTCAGTACCTCCCTCCCTTGGGTAAAAGTGACCATGTCTTTTTAGGAATAAAGTATGCAATGCGTTATAATCTGGAAGAAAATGAGGTTGAAACAGTTGAAAAGCCCGATTTCAGGAGAGGTCATTATGGGGAACTCAGACATTTCTTTAAGGAATTTGACTGGAAAGACTTTCTGTTAGGACATGAAGTAAATGAGATGTATGTCAAGTTTTGTGAAGTACATGATAATGGCTCAAAAAAATTTATACAAAAGCAGAGATGCAGAACTAGAAAACAGGATTAGTTCAACAGAAATTGCAAGAGGGCCAGAGACCAAAAGATACAAAAATGGAATCAATATAGGAAGAGGCCAAACCCCCAAACATACCAGCAATACAAAGATGCGAGAAACAACTACTCGGCAGTGAGGAGAGAGAGGCAGAAAGAAATTAAAAAAAAGGGATTGCGGATAAATGTAAAACAGAACCAGGTCTATTCTATTAATTCATAAACAACAAATTGCAAGTAAAGGATAATATTCAGAGGTTGAAAATGGGAAATAGATTCACGAAAAATGAAAGGAAATGTTTGAAACATTAAATGAAAAGTTTGAAAGTGTGTTTGTGCAAAATGAAATCTTCAGGGAACCAGACACAATAAGAATTCCAGAGAACAACATAGAGCACATAGAGGTGTCTAGAGACGAAGTGGAAAAAATGCTCAAGGAGCTCGGTAAGAACAAAGCAGTTGTCCAGATGGAGTTTCACCATGGGTTCTGAGAGAATGTGCACCTGACCTCAGCATTCCACTTCAACTGATTTTTCAGGCATCCCTGTAAATACCTAAGTAGTAATCCTGTGTACAGGAGTTGCAGCTGATATGTGGAAAAAGGCTAACATAGTTCCAATCTACAAAAGTGGCAGCAGGGAAGACTCTCTCAATTATAGACCTGTATCATTGACAAGTGTAATTGTCAAAATATTGGAAAAAAATAATTGAAACTAAATGGGTAGAACACCTGGAGGAAAACAATGTAATATCAGACAGACAGTATGGCTTCCTGAGATGGTTGGGGTTGACTGCATCTATCTGGACCTATAAAAGGCTTTAGACAGAGTTCCACATAAGAGGTTGTTCTGGAAACTTGAACATATTGGAGGGGTGACAGGTAAGCTTCTAACATGGATGAAAAATTTCCTAACTGATAGACAAAATGAGGGCCGTAATCAGAGGCAATGTATCGGATTGGAGGAATGTCACAAGTGGAGTACCACAGGGTTCAGTTCTTGCACCGATATTGTTCATTGTCTATATAAACGATCTACCAGATGGAATACAGAATTATATGAACATGTTTGCTGCTGATGATGCTAAGATAATAGGGAAGATAAGAAACCTAGATGATTATCTTGCCCTCCAAGAAGACCTGGACAAAATAAGTATATGGAGCACCACTTGGCAGATGGAATTTAATGTGAATAAATGCCATTGAATTATGGAATGTGGAATTGGAGAACATAGACCCCACACAACTTATAAATTATGTGAGAGATCTTTAAAGAATTCTGACAAAGAAAGGGATCTAGGGGTAATTCTAGATAGAAAACTGTCACCTGAGGACCACATTAAGAACATTCTGCGAGGAGCCTATGCTACATTTTCTAATTTCAGAATTGCTTTTAAATACATGGATGGAGAAATACTAAAGAAATTTTTCACGACTTTTGTTAGACCAAAGCTGGAATATGCAGCGGTTGTATGGTGACCATATCTTAAGCAGCACATCAACAAACTGGAAAAGGTGCAAAGACATGCCACTAAGTGGCTCCCAGAACTGAAGGACAAGAGCTACGAGGAGAGGCGAAAGGCATTCTCTCATGTGTACTATACATATACAAAACGCTAAATTGTAATGCCAATCCTGATCTCAAAAGCTTCATAGAAGGTTGTAACAGAACCCATGAGCACCACACCAGAAATAAATACAGTTTTGATATTCCTAGAGTACGACTTAATCAAACCAGAAATGCTCTACAAATCAAGGGGCCCAGAATGTGGAATGACCTTCCCAACCATGTTAAAGACAGTACCTCTCTCAACCAGTTTAAGATAAAAACTAAACACTACCTAATAAATTCCCTGTAACCTACCTCACTCCTCTATTGTCAACCCATGTCCGTTATTTTCTTTTTTTTTAATCAACACTGTTTGTCAACCTATTGTATTTGTGCTGCTTTTTCAGTCATGTTCCCCCTTTTTTTTATCTTTATTTGTATTTGTTCTCAACACTTTTTATTCTTTATGCTCAATTAGTATTAAGTTCTAGATATTAATGTTTTTCTTGCCCGAAACGCATTGCGTAATAGTGGCTTTAGGCATTGTATGTACTAGCTCTATCTATATATCAATCCATTAATGTATCATCACTTGTATGTATATACCTTACCTGAATAAACATCTGAATCTGAATCTGAATCTGCATTAAATATGCAAAAACTAGAAGATAGAAGAAATTGAGGCGATATGATCACTACATACAAAGTAGTAACAGGAATCGACAAAATTGGTAGGGAAGAATTCCTGAGACCCGGAACATCAAGAACAAGAGGTCATAGATTTAAACTAACATAAGAAAGCTGCCGGAGAAATATAAGAAAATTCGCTTTTGAAAACAGAGTGGTAGACGGTTGGAACAAGTTAGGTGAGAAGATGGTTTAGGCCAAAACCGTCAGTAATTTCAAAGGGTTATATGACAAAGAGTGCTAGGAAGACGGGACACCACAAGCGTAGCTTTCATCCTGTAACTACACTCAGGTAATTATACTTAGGTAATTACATATAGGTTTGGGTCTGGAGAGAAGCAAGCAGAATGAAGGCTATGCTGTATAATAAACAGGATTATAACCAAAATGAATAATATTGCAGAGACTAAATGCCAAGGAATATCTAACATTATAGGATTGATAGATTTGAGAAAAGAAAAATAGGTACAGCAATTGAAAATTGCATTATCACAAAACATGGAAGAAATTTTGAGATAAAAAAGGTATCTAAAAATTATGATAAATGTAAGGAACTAATTCTAAGACAGGACTTCTCAAAGAAGGATATGGAGATACTGAAGAGAAATTAGAGAAAACCAAGAAATTACACGATAATATAAATTTTATACGAAACTGTTTAGCATTGACGCGACTCTTGAACGCGTTTCGTAATAACTTATTACATTTTCAAAGACTTTAGTTTACACACAATTGTAACCTGAAAATGCTAAACAGAGTTTTACTTAATGCTAACATTGAACAGCTTGTCTTATATACTCGCATTTAGGTGAGGTGATATATTGCAACAGTGTTGGATGAGGTGAACAAATTTTTGACCAACACAAGACAGAACATGGAACAATGGGTATAAATTGATAAATGAGAGGGAAGAATGGAAGTAACTGCAAAGGGCCTATTGGCCCATACTTCCTCTTGATGCTTCTACATTGGTACAGAGTCTTGAAGTGGGTAGAATATAGTTGTGCATTAATTGGCTGTTGATTGCTGGTGTTGACTTTTTGATGTGTAGTGCCTCGCAGATGTCAAGCCGCCTGCTATCGCTGTATCTATCGATGATTTCTGTGTTGTTTGTTAAGACTTCTCTGGTAATGGTCTGGTTGTGGGAAAAGATTATATGTTCCTTAATGGAGCCCTGTTGCTTATGCATTGTTAATCGCCTGGAGAGAGATGTTGTTGTCTTGCCTACATACTGAGTTCTTTGGGGCTTACAGTCCCCAAGTTGGCATTTGAAGGCATAGACGACGTTGGTCTCTTTTAAGGCGTTCTGCTTTGTGTGTGGAGAGTTTTTCATGAGTAGTTAGTTTAGTTCATTTATTATGCACCCCATACCCATCTTGTGGGCGGTAGTGGAAAGGGTTACAGAGGCACATAATGGGCTCAGGGACTGAACACCACAATTCATTTAGCTAAGCAAGTTACAATCTTGATGAGCTAGTTACAAAATTCAATATAAGTTATCACATCAACAATGGGTTTGAGATCGACCTCAAGTACAGGTTCTAAATTAAGCAACTGACATATGTGGAGAGCTAGTGTCAAAATTTATATGTTTGTCCTGCACACCGCCCCCCATCCAGTGGGCAGCGGTGGACAGGTTACAATCACTTAGTTACTACCTACAGTTTGCAAACTGGGGATATTTGGCTAAAATTTCTGGTAGCAGATCATTTTGAATGAAATATTGACACATCGCTGGAACATTGGTTATAGAATTGTCTCTAAATTCACGTATCTTTTCGCACTCCATCACATAGTGACGGAGGGTGTGCGAATAATTTTGTTGACACAGTTTACATTTGGTCAGGTCTACATCAGCAGATAATGAGAATTCCCAGAGATACTTGTAACAGAGTCTAAGCCGAGCAGTAGTAACATCTAGAAGTCTGCTGATTTTATTGGATGATCCATAGATGTGTGGCTCCTCTTGCATGATAGTATGATGATAGATGGAATTACTGGTGTCAATTTCACTTTGCCTCAGATCTACAAGATCTTGTTGAAGTTCTCGGTGTACTGCTGCTCTCAGATTGCTCATTGACAATCCAAGGTTACACTCAACGGCTCCTTTAAAGGCAGATTCTTTGGCTAGCTTATCAGCTCTATCATGCATTCGGAGGCCAACATGAGATGGAGACTACATGAAATGGACTCTTGTTACCATCCTTAATAATTTTGTTGTATTTGTGTCTAGCTTCGGACACAAGCATGTTACAGTTATGTCTTAAAGAGTTGAGAGCATTTAAGGATGATAAGGAGTCACTTACAATTAATGTATCAAGTTTTGAGACTTGTACACATTTCAGTGCAAGGATCAAGGCAAATAGTTCAGTCTGAAGGGTAGAGGCCCAGTTGTTTATACCGACTCCCCACTCAAAGTATAGGCCATCGCTAATTGTCAGGACAACTGCACTTCCAGCTGCACCCGTTGGACATTTTTTTGGTTTTATAGTAAATCGTCAATTGTATCTTTTGATTTTTGTCTCTAGGGATAACGTTCCTATCAACAATATCTTTCAGGACCCTTTCCTCCGTTTTATGAGCTGTGGAAAAGAAGTTCCTGTAAAATAGTCTAATAGGGGGTACAGGTGTTGTGTTAGTTGACTCTTCAGAGGTTGCATGGCGTTTCACCTTCCTTTTTATGATGTCTTCAATGAAACCATTGAAGAAGGCGTTGTTGACTAGGACCTGCCTTACCCTACAGAGTTCTTTATCGACTTGCTTTCATCCTGAGCTGTGGCTGAGCGCACGGTCGACATAAGCGTTGACAACACTCCTCTTGTACCTGTCTGGGCAGTCACTGTTGGCATTGAGGCACATAACTATGTTTCCTTAGTGTAGACTGCAGTGTGGAAACTTCCGCTCCTTTCCATGCCTGTTACATCTAGAAAGGGCAGCTTCCCATCCTTCTCCATCTCGTAAGTGAAACTCGACACAGAATTCCGCTCGAATGCCTCCTTCAGCTCCTGCTGACGTCTGACATCAGGTACCTGTGTAAAAATGTCGTCAACATACCTGCAGTATATGGCAGGTTTCAAGTTAATGTCAACTAAGACCTTCTGTTCGATGGTACCCATATAGAAGTTCGCAAACAGGACACCTAGGGGAGAACCCATGGTGACCCCATCTACTTGCTTATACATGTGCCCATCCTGGCTCAAAAAGGGTGCCTCTTTAGTACAAGCTTGGGGTAGTTTCCTTAAAATGTTTTCTGGTATGTCAAGAGGAGTACAGGCCAGATCATGATATATTCTGTCCGCTATCATCCCAATTGTTTCATCCACAGGTACGTTGGTAAACAGTGATTCTACTTCCAACGAGGCTCTTATCCCTGTGGCCCATGTTTCCCGTAGTAAGTCAACAAATTCCTTTGGAGACTTCAGGCTGAAAGCACAAGGTACATAAGGAGTCAGCAAGCCATTGAGTTGCTTCGCCAGTCTGTACGTGGGTGTGGGTATCTGGCTGAAGTGGGTTTCCAAGCTTGTGTGTCTTGACATTTCCAAGGAATGTGTGTCTTGACATGCTGGAATCAACCTCACTGAGGACCAAGTCACTCTCCTAAATCTGGGTATAAACTGTCACGTTATGTCCAGACCCAGTGAGATGGCCCGGAAAGTGGAGTTGGAGATCCTGTTGGACGACATATTCGACCTCGAGACACAAAAAAAAGGTCACCACCAAAGACACCATGCAAGTAGAACTTATTGCAGAAGGAGGAAAGATTCGAGGCAACTACAGAAGCACCATACTGTCCCCCCCGAGCTCAAAGCGGCAGCTAAGAGCCTTCGTGAGAACAAGGAGGTAGTCGTCAGGAGAAGGGACAAGTCGCCAATATACGTCATTCTTAAAAAAGACGAATATCTGGCAAAAATGAACCTCATACTCTTACCAAACTAAATTCCAAAGGGTAACGAAGGACACTACAGGAGAATTGAAAACAAAGGTAAACAGATTGATCGAAACTGTGAATGCCAAGAAATCCGGACTCCACCTGCCAAAGATTATTGGGGAATACAAACCTGGGTATGTGTATGGATAATAATAATCCTTTTCCTTGAAACCAAGTCTAGTGCCCTTGAGGAGATACCATCTTTAATTTACAAAAAAGTCTCCAGATCTTTAGCTCCTGCTATTGCATTGCTCTTCAACAAGTCACTTGAACTCCAAACCTTTCCAGATATTCTAAAAAAAAAAGCGAGAGTAAACCCTGTCCACAAATGTGGTGATCTCACTGATGTTAACAACTACAGACCTATATCAATCCTGCCAAACTTGTCAAAATACTTGAAAAACTAATCTACAAGCAGCTTTACTCTTATATAGCCAAACACAATATACTTAGGTCTTGTCAATATGGCTTCAGACCCAAAAATGTACTAACGATGCACTTATTAATATGATTAACTTGATACATGCAGCTCTTGATAAAAATGAGTTCCCTGTTGGGTTATTTGTGGACCTGCATAAGGCTTTTGACACTGTCAACCACCAAAACCTTCTTCTTAAATTACATCATTATGAAGCTCAGGTCACTCCCTGCAATACCTCAAATCTTACCTTACTGACAGGTTCCAGTATGTTTGTGTGAATAATTCAATTTCTCCCACCCTACCCATCAACATTGGTGTTCCTCAGGGCAGCATACTTGGCCCTCTCCTCTTTCTCATCTACATTATTGACCTTCCAAATGCCTCCCAACACCTCAAACCAATTCTATTTGCTGACGACACAACCTATATTTACTCCAGTCCTGACCCCCTTGCTCAAAATGTCAGTGAATACTGAGCTAAATAAAGTTCATCTTTGGCTAACTGCCAACAAACTCACCCTCAACATTGACAAAACTTTCTATATTTTGTTTGACAATAAATCCTCAAATCAAATAAATCTCAGGATAAACAATACTCAAATTTGTAATAAAGTAGATGGCAAACTCCTTGGCGTTCCCATTGACAACAAGCTGAATTTCCAGGGACACATTCTAAATATATTAAAGTTTCAAAAACTGTTGGCATTCTTTCTAAGATCAGATATTATGTACCTCGCCCTGCCCTGGTGACACTCTATTACTCCCTCATCTATCCTTTTTGTCAACTATGGTATTTGTGCTTGGGGTTCTACTACCCAAAATCATTTACGTCCTCTAATTACTTAACACAAAGCTGCTATTAGGACAATATCCAACTCTGGCCCCAGACATCACTCGGTACCCCTACTCAAATCTCTGAATATGTTAGATATTAAGTCGCAGCACATCCTCTCATGTGTATTATTTATTTATATATATATATATATACTGTGTATATATATACTGTGTATATATATACTGTGTATATATATATATATATATATATATATATATATATATATATATATATATATATATATATATATATATATATATATATAATAGTATATTTTGGTAGCAGTCTGTCTTGTAAACATATGTTGTTGAATATGACTGAAAAGGTAAGATTAATAATTCTAACATGAATCTTCTCAATATTTCTTATGTTTTTCTTCACTGTCGGTGGTAATAAAAATAACAATTCTCCGAAATTCATTTTTTTAATTGTCTGACGCCTGAACAAGTTTCGTAATTCGTATTACACTTTCAAAGACTTAATTTACACACAAATTCTTTGTACTTATACTCTATTGGATGAGGTGATATGGTACAAAAGTTTTGGGTGAGGTGACAAACACAAGACAGAACACGAAACAATGGGTATAAGTTGAATAAGTGAACATATGAATGGAAGTAACTGCAGAAGGTCTATTGGCCCATACTTCCTCTTGCTGCTTCCATATTGGTTCGAGGTCTTGAAGTAGGTAGAATATAGTTGTGCATTAATTGGCTGGTGATTGCTGGTGTTGACTTTTTGATGTGTAGTGCCTCGCTGATGTCTAGCCGCCTGCTATCGCCATACCTATCGATGATTTCTGTGTTGTTTGTTAAGATTTCTCTGGTGATGGTCTGGTTGTGAGAAGAGATTGTGTTCCTTGATGGCTCCCTGCTGCATATGCATTGTTAGTCGCCTAGAAAGAGACGTTGTCTTGCCTATATACTGAGTTCTTTGGGGCTTACAGTCCCAAAGTGGGCATTTAAAGGCATAGACGACGTTGGTCTCCTTCAAAGCGTTCTGCTTGGTGTCTAGCGAGTTTTTCATGAGTAAATTGGCCATTTTTTTAGGTTTTATAATAAATTATCAATTGTATTTTCTGATTATTGTCTGTAGGGATGACGTTCCTATCAACAATATCTTTCAGGACCCTTTCCTCCGTTTTATGAGCCGTCGAAAAGAAGCTCCTGTAAAATAGTTTAATTGGGGGTACAAGTGTTGTGTTGGTTGACTTTTCAGAAGTTGCATGGCGTTTTACCTTTCTTTTTATGATGTCTTCAATGAAACCGTTAGAGAAGCCGTTGTTGACTAGGACTTGCCTTATCCTACAAAGTTCTTCATCGACTTCTTTCTATCCTGAGCTGTGGCTTAGAGCACAGTCGACGCGTAAACATTGACAACACTCCTCTTGTACTCTTGGTCTGGGCAATCACTATTGGCATTGAGGCACATTCCTATGTTTGTTTCTTTGGTGTAGACTGCAGAGTCTCCGTGGCGCAGTGGTAAGACACTCGCCTGGCGTTTCGCAAGCGCCTTGCCTTGGGTTCGAATCCTGGCCGGGGAGGATTGACCGGGCGCCAATCCTTAACTGTAGCCTCTGTTCACCCAGCAGTGAATGGGTACCTGGTTGTTAAACGATTCGGCGGGGTCGTATTCCGGGGAAATTAGGGTTAAGGACCTTGCCCGAAACGCTACGCGTAATAGTGGCTTTACAAGAATGTAAACTCTTGTATGTATCCTTTGACTGCAGCCTCCGCTCCTTTCCGTGTCTGTTACATCCAGAAAGGGCAGCTTCCCATTGTTCTCCATCTCGTACGTGAAACTCGACACAAAATTCTGCTCAAATGCCTCCTTCAACTGCTGCAGACATCTGGCATCAGGTACCTGTGTAAAAATGTCGTCAACATATCTGCAGTATATGGCCGGTTTCAAGCCCATGTCAGCTAAGACCCTCTGCTCGATGGTGCCCATGTAGAAGTTCGTAAACAGGACATCTAGGGGAGAACCCATGGCGACCCCATCTACTTGCTTATACATGTGCCCATCTGGGCTCATGAAAGGTGCCTCTTTAGTGCAGGCTTGGAGTAGTTTCCTCAGTATGCTTTCTGGCATGTCAAGAGGAGTGTAAGCCGGGTCACGATACACTCTGTCTGCTATCATCCCGATTGTCTCATCCACAGGTACGTTGGTAAATAGTGACTCCACATCCAACGAGGCTCTTATTCCCATGGCCCGTGCTCCGCGCAGTAAGTCGACAAATTCCTTAGGAGACTTCAAGCTGAAAGCACAGGGTACGAAAGGAGTCAGCAACCCGTTGAGTCGCTTAGCCAGTCTGTATGTGGGTGTGGGTATCTGGCTGACGATTGGCCAAAGAGGGTTTCCTGGCTTGTGGGTCTTGACATTTCCATAAGCATACCCAGGTTTGTATTCCCCAACAACTTTTGGCAGGTGGAGTCCAGATTTCTTGGCGTTCACAGTTTCGATCAATCTGTTTACCTTCGTTTTCAATTCGGCTGTAGTGTCCTTCGTTACCCTTTGGAATTTAGTTTGGTCATTTTAGTTTGGACCCTCACAACCATGTTAAAGACTGTACCTCTCTCAACTAGTTTAAAATAAAAACTAAGCACTACCTAATTAACTCCCTGTAACCTACCTTACCCCTATATTGTCAACCTATGTCTGCTATTTTTAAACAATGCTGTTTGTCGACCAAATTGTATTTTAGCTATTTTTCTGCCATGTTCCCCCCCTTTTTTTTATGTTCTCAACACAATTTATACTCTAATCTCAATTAGTATTAAGTTTTAGCCATAGTGTTTTTCCTGCCCGAAACGCTTTGCGTCATAGTGGCTTTAGGCATTGTATGTACTAGCTCAATCTTTAAATCCATCAATGTTTGTTTCACACCTTGTATGTATGTACTTTACCTGAATAAACATTTGAATTTGAATTTTTGACTGTGTTGCCAGAGGCGGGTGAGGAGTGTTGCCGCCGTCTGACAGTTCCACGTATATTAATCACCATGCCGATCCAGATATTATCAACTACATAGTACAAACTACACTATGCGAGTCCAGTGTAGTTTTCTTCAGTAAACTTAGCGATTTTAACATTGTGTTTGAGTGAGCTCCCCATCTCTATTGTTATTTGAGTAAACCATTTATGTTGCACTGCATTGCATCCGAGATTGCATACTTGGGCTGCGATAACGAATAAGACCACTGAGAAGTGATGCTGGGACACGAATATAAACACCCAGCTTACGACCTTGACCGAAAAGGATTTACCTGTATATCTTCCCAGTGTCACGGCGGGCATGTTCAACCGAGAGTAACAGAAGTAAGGCTGGATTTCCCCACTCGCCAGGGGTGCAATTCAAGGTCAGCCTTTGGTAGACTGGGAGGCCCCAGGGCGAGCAGTCGCGCCCTGGTACAAGGGGGGGACGAAGACCCGCGGGAATAACCCTAACTAAATAAGGAAGGAAAGGGGGGGGGGGCGAAACGTGACACTATTCATTCATCCATCTAACCATCTATTCTTCAATATTTCCATCTATTAAGGTATCTATCCACCTATCAAGCCGTCTGTCTCGCATAAAAATATAAGTGTCTAATGTGTGGGTGGTTGCAGGTGAGAGAAGCTTAGCAGTGTGAAATGTGCAGATAATGGCTCTTGTTAATTCTACTTAGTCCACTAATTACAATTAATACCTCTTCCCAAACCTACTGGAGGATGGTCGTGTGAGGTTTGGACAGCGAATCATTATCAGTAACTCCAAGAGTGGTTCAGTACAGACGCTTGAGAGATACCACACATCTTCAACGTTCACCAACGACACGGTAACCTTCGACGTATCCAGTTCCTACCCTCACAAGACGCTTCAGCCTCGACAACGAGCAGACAGCCAGACTCCGGCCGCATCGAGCTTTCACGCTCTTGTTCCGCACTCAGCTCCTCGACTCCTCCCACATTCAGAGCACCACACTCTACACACTCACCCCGCATCCAAGCTGCTCTCTATCCTTGGCCTCACTCAGCTCTCTGCCCTTCTCCAGGCTGTCTCAACTACTACAACACTTCACTACATTGCTAGCCAACTGACTGCTGTAAATTAGGACTACACTAAATAAATATAAAAAAAACTATAAACTTTGTCTAGTCAAGCAAATACGTACACGTAAACATACGTTACACTGGACAGCAGAACATTTATGTTAATCTTCCTGAGATCAGTGAATAATGGTGTATATTACTATAAGAATTTGTTTGTTTGAATTGTTTGTTTTGAAAACACTTAATTGTATGGTGGGTGAGCAGTGGCAAAAATTGTTGTGGAAGGTCTGAATGTGACCTCTGGAATGCTGTTCCCTTTTGAATTCTAGCGACCCCTACTATAGCCTATGTTCATCCTGAACCCCAGACCCTTCCCTCTATGCTCTCTCCCCCTTTTCATTCTCTTCCATTCGCTCTCCATTCTATTCTCTCTCCCTTGTGTTCTTCTTAATCTCTCTCCCCCCCCTCCCTGTTGTTCTCTCCCTCCTGTTCTCACTCATTCTTACATTCCTGTTCTCTCGCCCTTCCATTCTATTTCCCTTCTGTTCTTTTAAATAAACAGAAGATTACAATTTTCTTTAAGTCAATATATGGTAGATATTATCAGTTAAACAAGTTGGTCAATAATGATGAGCACCATGAGATGGGAGAAGGGGTTGGGTGGGGAGGTTGGTCAGAGGAGAGACCGACCATACCGGGCTCTGCCAGTAACCCCTAGTACGTATAAATATAAATATATACTGTGAATATAAATTGTATGTGTTTAGATGTATAATAATTTTCATTGCATAATGAAGGATGTGCATATAATTGAATAAGGTAGGTTATCGTTGAGTCTGGCCAGTAACTGGACGGGTAATAACACAGGCAGCCTCACTGTTACGACCCTGGGTTCCTCAGTGGAAACCAGAGGTCAAAACTGAGCTAATAAACTGCCTTTTAGTATTGGAGAAGCATCACGAGGTGCACTTGTTTATATCCTTCCCTGCCAGACGTAAGACTATTCTTGTTTCTCAAAGAGCATTTAAGACTGAGCTTGGGGTTGATTATTAAATAATAAAATGGGCACCAACTATGTTTACTAATACTTTCTAATCATTTGTAGAGTAAATCTGAGTAAACTTGGGATAGGATTGCTGTACGATTAGTTGAGTAGTCTGCTGGCAGCGAGTGAGCTGGGAAGGAGGAGACGCTCTCGCTTCTCTGCTGGCTGGCTGTGGTGAAAGGAACCACCTCCCCTTCCTCTCGTTTCTTTATTTCTGTGTCTTTGATACCCAGTTCAGTATACTGTGTAGCGTTCTCATTGTCTGGCATAGGCGTGTTCTAATGTGTAGAATATTATACCTTGTATGAATTAGGTGTTCCTAGTGTTGGTATTACTAGTTATTCTAAAAGGGGTCCAAGTGGAACCACTTGGTCTCCCTACCCTAAGCTGACTCAAGCTTCTAGCTCTTCACTAGTAGTACTTTACCCTAGCTTGTTCTGAGTGTAAACCTTGTATCCTGCTTATGTGGACCAAGGCTTTTAACGTAAGATAGTGTGGTAAAGTAATTATTATTGTTATTGGTGTGAATGTATGGGGGGTTGTTAAGGGGTTAATAAATAAGTAAGTTAGTAAAGGAGTATCCATTTTACCTGTGTAGGAGATCTATGATCAACCTCTAGGCTGACTATTGCTGTAATAAGCCACTACAAGTTATTTCTCTATATTTAGTGGGGGCTGGGCCTTTGAGATCTCCCATATTTGATAACTCTTAATGCTAACTACTGCCCCTGCACTCATGTTATACTATATCCCCCATAGTACAGACTCCCATATGTAACACTCACCTTTGGCCTATAATGTATAACTGAATATGATTATCAGTTTCCATCATTGCAAGACTACTATAAGCGTTCCCACACCTACTTAAAGCAGCTCATTCATCAGCCTAAGATTATAATGATTAAGATTTTAAGGATGCTGCATGTGACGTCATCACTGCACTATAATTTATGTATGTAACCATACATATATGTTAGGTTCTTCATCATTAACTATAGCAACGGGTCTAGCCTGCAAACCACTTTTAACTTAAAGAAGTTTTGTGGTGTTGACTGATGAGGGGCGACGACGATTGGGGGAGCATTTTGTGTGGCGTCACCTTGTCTGCCTCAACAGGCTAATGCCAATACATAAAATTATCATTCATTATATCGTCTACATAAAAGGTCAATTAACGATTCTTCGCGGTGGGGATCGTATTCCAGGGACCTGCCCGAAACGCTACGCGTACTAGTGGTTGTACAAGAATGTAACAACTCTTGTATATATCTCAAAAAAAAAAAAAAACTCCTAAGCTACAAAAGTAGAGCCATCTCCCTCCTTCATTAATCTTCATATATTCATTTTTATTCACTGCTCTACTCTAATTTTCCTTTGATAGCAGTGTGAATTATATAAAGCAGTGTGTGGTGTTTTGTGCAATGAGACTCATTACAAAATGCCCATTCATCCATAATTTAATTTATTTCTAGAACAACAACAAATGCAGCATTGCTATTTTGCACGTTCCACCAAAGGAGGAGTAAAGGAATAATTTTCCTCGTCTGTACTATTTATAATTATTATTAGTCAAGCCCCAAAAAGGACAAATTAACGTCCCGCTTGAGATGTCACAAGACTGAGGACAGAGTGCATAAAAGCTGGACGTCTGTCACAGTAGACGGGTGTGGGGGCCACCACCACCACCCTCGGGACGGGAATGGAGGCCACCACCACCCACGGGACGGGTATGGGGTGCATAACAAATGACTAAATTAAAATTAACCCCGAATTCTTACAGCGATATTCACACATTACTGATCTTTGGCACTATATATTCTGATATAGTTAACATTTCATGAGTCAGGAGTCTGTAGTTGACTCACGTTGTGCCCTTATGACCCCTAGAGTCTTTTACCTCTTCGACTCGTACTGACGTAATGGAAGATCAACACTGAGTACTGACCAAACCACACACTAGAAAGTGAAGGGACGACGACGTTTCGGTCCGTCTTGGACCATTCTCGAGTCGATTGTGAAAGCACTGAGTGCTTTCTTGCTCTTTGCATTTACCATTTATCCATTGATAAAATTCTTGTTGAATTTGACTTTTGGATATTCCTCATTTTTACCTGGACTTTGTCTGAGAGCCACTAACACTAGTGGCTTCGACGAGGGCAGGAAGCTGGCGGCTTGTCGAAGGTCCCTTCATTTGCCATGATGATCTTTTGCAGCTGTTCTTTAATCAAAAGTTACCAGAGTATTTCCATTTATGGCTTCGGCGGGTAGGTGGTTCCATGGGCTTATAACCCTGTGGGTGAAAAAGCCTCTCCTGTTCTCAGTCCTTCATTGTGGCTTGTTGAGCTTGAAACCTTTTCTCCTTGTTTGTGTAATGTCTGACCTCATGAAGAAATTTTCCGGATCATCCTCCAAATTGTTCAGTATCTTAAAAGTTTCAATAAGGTACGCCCTGTCATGCCTAGTTTGCAGTGTCGTTAGCCTTGTGGCCCTCAACCGTTTCTGATACGAGAGTTGACTTAGCTCAGGAATGATTTTGGTTGCCCGGTGTTGAACTTTCTCCATCTCGATAATACTATACCTAAAAGCATAACCATTAAATGATTTCCGAGCCCATATTGACATCATGCACCCCCTTGACTCCCTCTGGGATTGAACGATCCTGGGCTGCCGAAGTTGCAGGCTTGCAAAGTATATATTCTGCGACTACGTAATGGAAGGCCGTGAGGACCGCTTGTTTCCATTACTACCATATTCAAGCATATCATGTATGCAGTTCTTTCATTCTGTTAATGCTGGGGCCTTGTGGGATTTAAAAAATTTAATTTAAAAAATCGAATGGTCCCTAAGCTCATATTTACAGCACTAACGCTCTTGACCTTTCAAGGATTTTAATCTGGCCCGCCAGAGCGATATGGAAAACGTTATGGACAGTACTGAGGCCACGCTGCAGCTGTTACTGAACTGCGCCATCAGCAGGCGAAGGTACCAATTCTGTAAACAGGAGTTCGGGGACCATTAGCGTTTCTACACACAGTTTGGCACCCTACGCAGTATCGTCACGAATCGGTGAAATATCTGTAGACATCTTTGTAAAAGAATAGGAAAAGTAATGGATATATTTTGGTCTCCCTGGAAAATATGTATGAATGGTAATAACCCTGAAAGATGCAAGCTTGGCAATAGCTCTGGAAAGATGAAAGCGTGGCAATAGCTCTGGAAATATGCATACCATAGGTACAAACTGCAGAGGCATCAGATAATTAGACCAGATTTCAAGTTAGAACATGAAACAACTCACCTGGAAAGTACTTGTAGCACACCTCTCCATGTTGATCCTTCGGTGGTGTTTGATGACGTATACTGGATAGTTTTGTGACTCACCTGGAGAGCATAATAAACTGTCTAGCGATCTTGATGAACTACTCTGGATTCCTAGCAGTCGACCTGGGGACCACGGTGACCTACCTGGGACTCGCCTACCTGGCGAGTAGGGAAGCCCTACTTCCCTACTCGCCAGGGAAGCTTATGACTCCTAAAGATCACGTGACTCGTCTGGCGATCTTAGTGACCCACTTGGGGATCATATGACTCATCTAAGGAAGATTTGACCCACCTGAAGATGAGTGTGACTCACTTAGGGAAGATGTGAGCCACTTGGGGAGAGTGATAACTCACCTGGGAGGCCTGGTGTGGTCTGCGGCAGGAGGGCTGGGCGCGGCTGGGTGCAGGGTCAGGGTCGAGCCTCGCGGGGAGGAGGTGTTGGAGTACCCACTGTCCGACCTGTCGGGAGTGATGGTGGTGGGTCCTTGGCTGACACCTCGCCTCTAACACACACACACACACACACACACACACACACACACACACACACACACACACACACACACACACACACACACACACACACACACACACACATACATTTGTTTCAGAATTATATGAACATATAATTATATGAACATGTTTGCTGACGATGCTAAGATAATAGGAAGGATCAGAAACTTAGATGATTGTCATGCCCTTCAAGATGACCTGGACAAAATAAGTATATGAAATACCACTTGGCAAATGGAATTTAATGTTAATAAATGCCATGTTATGGAATGTGGAATAGGAGAACATAGACCCCACACAACCTATATATTATGTGAGAAATCTTTAAAGAATTCTGATAAAGAAAGAGATCTAGGGGTGGTTATAGATAGAAAACTATCACCTGAGGACCACATTAAGAATATTGTGCGAGGAGCCTATGCCACGCTTTCTAACTTCAGAATTGCTTTTAAATACATGGATGGCGATATACTAAAGAAATTTTTCACGACTTTTGTTAAGCCAAAGCTAGAATATGCAGCGGTTGTATGGTGCCCATATCTTAAGAAGCACATCAACAAACTGGAAAAGGTGCAAAGACATGCTACTAAGTGGATCCCAGAACTGAAGGGCAAGAGCTACGAGAGGTTAGAGGCATTAAATATGCCAAAACTAGAAGACAGACGAAAAAGGGGTGATATGATCACTACATACAAAATAGTAACAGGAATTGATAAAATCGATAGGTAAGATTTCCTGAGTCCTGGAACTTTAAGAACAAGAGGTCATAGATTTAAACTAGCTAAACACAGATGCCGAAGAAATATAAGAAAATTCACTTTCACAAACAGAGTGGTAGAATCATTATCTTTGATAATGATTTCCTTTTAATGATTCCATGCTTGTGTCTTTTGATCTCTGGCCTTCTCGTAATTTCTGTTGAACCAACCCTGTTTCCTAGGTCTGCATCTCTGTTTTGGTATGAATGTTTGTGTGCCTACATCGTATATTTCCCAAAATATGGCATACATCTCATTTACTTCTTTGCCTAGCAACTAGTCTATCCAACTATGCCTATGAAAAAAAATCTAAGTTCCCAATAGCGTCCTCTCTTGAAATCGAGTTTAACAACTGTATTAATGTCCACATTCTCTACTAGATTATATCGCATAGCGTATTTAATATCCAAGAGGACGTTGTGTGTGTGTGTGTGTGTGAAATGTAGATATGATGGAGAAAAATAGGCTAGAAATGGAGGGATTCAAGAGATAATAGCTGGATCGTGGAGGCACACGTAGTAAATACACACACACACACACACACACACACACACACACACACACACACACACACACACACACACACACACACACAGAACTCTATTGCTGGTTACCTCATCGTTAACTCCGAAGAGAAGACCAGCCAACTCATGAAATGCAATTAAGTTAACTTAATGTTGAGGATCATGACTAAGAGCACAGCCCACATACTCCACCGTTATGGTAAGATCTTATCATTTCTCAAGACTAATATGGTGGCAAAAGTTCATATTCATTAACCATAACCGAGACAACATGGAGGAGAAAAAAGTTGTGAAAGAATGATAGTTGAAGACTTTTCAGATTATGAAGTTCAACAAAAGCGAATTGTGAAGTTTTGTATAAGGATGAGTTAGAAGAGACCGAACATAGGCTCAGGCACTCATGAGTCAGATAAGAAACAAGGCTATATATATAAGCATTATGAGTAAGAAAACTCGCAGATAAGGAAACACAACTTAGATAAGAGAGTCTGATTGTGATAGTTGCTCCTGCAAGCTGTACGATGCTCCACCGCCTCCGTCAGCACATATGCCTCATGCCTCATGTACAGCCATGTGGAGAGGTAATACTATGCGAATACTACAAATGACTGCCCTCATCTCAGGAAATTATCGCCCATGTATATACAAGAGTGAATTCAAGACGATATAGGCCTAAGTAGCAGACCAACCTGGTTATAGTGGGAATGTGGGCCCGTTGGAGCAAGTAACCACAAGTCCAGCCTGGCCCCGGGTCGGACTTGAGGAGTAGAACAACTCCCAGAATCTTCTGCAGGTATACTCCAGGCATGGAACTCTACCCAAGAAGGATAGTAGCAGTGTTTCACCCCTGCTGCAGTGTTTCTTAATACTGGAGATAACAGGGCTTCCATACCATAGACGTGTTTAAGTCAAGACTTAGTTCAGGCTTGTCATAGTTCGGGCTGGTGTGTACAGCACTTGACGCACTCACATAGTATTGTGAGTTATTGTAGTTGTAGAAGACTAATTACTGCATATCGTGAACTTCAGTTTAGCCTCTAATATTGGTTTTAATTTGTTATAATGGTTATCTTATGGTAGTTATCAAAGGACAGTAGAACTTAGTAGTAGGGATCCTGCAGTCTCGGGAGACTTTGGAGTTGCGCTCTGGTTGTCGAGGCTGGAGTGTCTTCTCCAGGGCGCAAAACCAGTGTAGGTTGATATGAAGGAGAAGCTGTTACCCATGCAGCAGGTCCCCCCCCTCTCCACGTTGCTGAAATTGTCCAATGGGAAGGCAAACGCCAATATGCTTGTTTCCAGCACTGTCGCAGGAGCTGCCAGAACGAGGTCGAAGTCGACAACGAACTACCTTAGGGGCTCCAGCTCCGGATTTTTCCTCGAGGTTGACTCCAGGAGTCCGTCCCAAAAGTGGGTTCGCCGCGAGGCAGCGGAGGTTTGAGATCAGGGTTTTCCTTCCCCTAGATGAGCAGCTGCCTTGCCGGGAGGGCTGTCGAGTCCCATCTTCCCGGAGCAGGTGGTTGTAAGGCGCCAGAGGCACGAGCTCATGCACGAGGACCTGAAGGGCCGCCCCTGGTGCTGCTGCAGCAGGCTGGTGGCCTCGCTGAGGGCCCTGCACAGCCTCTCGGGGGAGGTCTGGGTGTCCTCCGGGCACTACCACACACAACACTCAACTCAAATATTATAATAATAATAATATCATTATTATAATAATATTATAATATTATATATTTTATTATAATAACATACATTATGACTTATAATAATACACATATATTAAGTCATAATGTATGTTATTATAATAAAATATATAATATTACAATATTAATATTATAATAATATAGATGATATTATTATTATAATAATATTTGAGTTGTGTGGTTGTTGTGTGTTGTGTATCCTTCCCTAACTCCTTCCCCAACCAACACACACACACACGTTCTCGACTTAGAATCGGGAATTCCGGGTTCGAATCCAGGGAGGGACAGAAATGGTTGGGCGCGTTTCCTATCACTTAATGCTCTGTTCACCTGGCAGTAAATTGGTACCCAGAAGTTAGTCAGCTTGTTGTGGGGCTGCGTCCTGGGGAGCGTCAGTAATTCGACCGTGGGGAAGGGGGCTCCATATAAGTCTAAGATGTATATATTCACTGGCTGCCTGTCCCCCGATACAATTATTACACACACACACACACACACACACACACACACACACACACACACACACACAGAAGGGTGAACAGACTGCATATTTTTGGATTGTCAGAAAGCCTTTGATACAGTGCCACACAAGAGGCTAGTGAAAAAGCTGGAGATGCAGGCTGGAGTGAAAGGGAAGGTACTCCATTGGATAAAGGAGTACCTAAGCAACAGGAGACAACGAGTCAGTGTGAGAGGTGAGGTCTGAGTGGCGAGACGTTACAAGTGGAGTCCCGCAGGGGTCAGTCCTTGGACCTATACTGTTTCTGGTATATGTAAATGATCTCCCAGAGGGTACAGAATCGTTTCTCTCAATGTTTGCCGATGATGCAAAAATTATGAGGATTGAAACTGAGGACGATAGTAGGAGGCTACAAGATGACCTAGACAGACTGAGTGAATGGTCCAACAAATGGCTGTTGAGTTCAACCCGAGTAAATGCAAAGTTATGAAATTAGGCAGTGGAAACAGGAGGCCAGACACAGGATACAGAATGGGAGATGAAGTACTTAATGAAACGGACAGAGAGAGAAAGATCTAGGAGTTGATATCACACCAAACCTGTCTCCGGAAGCCTACATAAAAAGATTAACGTCTGCGGCATATGCGAGGCTGGCTAACATCAGAACAGCGTTCAGGAACCTGTGTAAGGAATCATTCAGAATCTTGTATACCACATATGTAAGACCAATCCTGGAGTATGCGGCCCCAGCATGGAGCCCGTACCTTGTCAAGCACAAGACGAAGCTGGAAAAAGTCCAAAGGTATGCCACTAGACTAGTCCCAGAACTAAGAGGCATGAGTTACGAGGAAAGGCTGCGGGAAATGCACCTTACGACACTGGAAGACAGAAGAGTAAGGGGAGACATGATCACAACCTACAAAATCCTCAGGGGAATCGACCGGGTAGTCAAGGATAAACTATTCAACACTGGTGGTACGCGAACAAGGGGACACAGGTGGAAACTGAGTACCCACATGAACCACAGGGACGTTAGAAGGAACTTTTTCAGTGTCAGAGTAGTTAACGGATGGAATGCATTAGGCAGTGATGTGGTGGAGGCTGACTCCATACACAGTTTTAAATGTAGATATGAAAGAGCCCAGTAGGCTCAGGAATCTGTACACCAGTTGATTGACAGTTGAGAGGCGGGACCAAAGAGCCAGAGCTCAACCCCCGCAAGTACAACTAGGTGAGTACACACAAAGAATAACAAAGATGGCCGCCACCACGGGGAAGGTAAACACGTCAACAGATGAATGTTTCGAGGGATTCTCACCACAAGATATACAGAAATGAGGTTTTCTTGGCAGGTTAGAGAGTAACGAGGACACGCAAAAGAAGTATGAATAAAAAGTACTTGAATTAGAAGAAGAAAATGGAGTTCTCAGGGGTGAGTTTCGCACTCTAAAAGGAAGTATTCTTCAGCAAGGTAAGAAAATTACCGCCTTAACCGACAGGTAAGGACACAGCAGGAACAACCCAAGGAACTAGTGAAAGAAAATGAGGCATGGAAAGTGAAGAGTGGTTAATTTGAAGAAATTAACAAGAAAAAGCTCATATGGTCAACAACTCCAAGGAACCCTAAAGGCTAACATAGGCAAGGATATGCAAAGAGAAACTTCATTGACAACTCACATAGAGGAGGTTACCAAAGAACTAATAAAGTACAAAGAGAAAATTAAAGTGACGTATGCACAAGTTGTAAAAAGAGAGAGATGACCAAGGAAGAGTGTTTGGAAGTCAAAACCAGAAATGATAAACAAGAAGCAAAAATTAGACGAGCAATTATGAAAGAACTGGTAACAACAGTAAATGAGTGAAGATAGAAGTAAGTCCATAATAATTTTTGGGTGTTTAGAAAAGGAAATATCACCTAGGGGGGGACAGAACAGCAGAAGGAAGGAATATGATTGAGAAAATAGGTTTAGGAGAAGGTCTAAATTCACAGGAAAATGTCAGTGATTTTAGGAGGATAGGAAAATATGAGACAAAAATTGCCCCTTAAGGGTGACATATAATGGAGTGAAATAAATGACGGAAGTGCTTAGGAATGCCAGGAAACTGCGGAGTGATGAGGATGGCAAACTTTGGTCAATAAGACAAGACCTCTCTGAGGAAGACAAAGAAAAGCTGAAGTCAAACCTCGATGAAGCAAAACGTCTAAATGGGAATAGAAATTAAAGAAATTATTTTTTCTGCAAAGTGTTGGGACTAGGAAGCTAGTGAAATTGTACATAAAAAACAAAGCAACAAAATCATTAGAGGAATGGGGAGTAAAGGACAAAGGAAAAGGGAACAGGTGCCTGAAAATTGTATATACCAACATAGATGGAGTGAGGTAAATTAGGTCCCCTTGGTGAAGTGGTAAAACACTCGCTCGGCGCTTAGCTAGCACTTTGCCCTGGGTTCGTATAATAACCAGGGAGGATTTACTGGGCGCTAATCCTTAACTGTAGCCTCTGTTCACCCAGCAGTGAATGGGTCTCTGGTTGTTAAACGATTTTGCGGGTCGTGTTCTGGGGAAAATTAGGATTAAGGACCTGCCCGAAACGCTATGCATGCGCAAAAGAAGTAGGCTTTACAAGAACGTAAGAACTCCTATATATGTAAATAAAAAATAAATAAATAAAAAGCTAAATACTAGCAATAAAAGATATAATTCAGCTTCAGGTCCCAGATATAGTCACACTAACAGAGACGAAACTTGAAGAAAATATTTTAAATGAGGTCATATTCCCAAGGAGCTACTCAGTTTGGAGATGGAACAAGGAACAGCTGAAGGTAAGAGAGTTAATAATCAAAAACCCTCGAAGTTGACATAATGGCATTGCAGGTTTAGTATCAGGATGATAAACTGATAATCGTAAATGCCTGCAACATAGCAGTAAGCAACACAGACAAAGGAGGGACTAGATGACAAACAAGTGGGCCTCATAAGGGTCATAACAGATATTTTTTGTAAAAGCAGGTGAAGATAAATCATGATTGTTGGTACTGGGGGACTTCAACTTGAAAGCAATAGACTGGGAGGCCTACGAAGCAAGAACGGAGGACATTTGGACAGGCAGATTTGTAAACCTCATCTTGGAGACATTCATGTATCACCACGTCAAGCAGGCCACAAGAATGAGGGAAGGGGATGTTCCGTCAGTACTGGATCTAATATTCACCAGGAAAGAAGAAGAGGTATTTGATATCCAGTACCTTCCTACCCTGGGAAAGACTGACCATGTCCTGTTGTACATTAAATATGCTTTGTGATATAATCAAGAAGAGAATGGGTACAATAAGTCGGTTGATAAACGATTTCAAGAAAGGACACTATGGGGAAGGTAGCAAATTCTTTAATGAATTTAATTGGAAAGACGTTACTTGGCAAGGAAGTAAATAAGATGTATGCACAAATTTTGTGATATGTGATGAAGGCACACAGAAATTCATACCAAAACAGAGATAAACAACCAGAAAACATGATTAGTTCAACAGAAATTGTGAGAGGGCCTAAGAGGAAAAGATAAGAAAATGTATACAAGATCGGAAGAGGCCTAACCCACAAACATACCAGCACTACAAGCAAGGAAGAAACAATTACACAACAATGAGGAGAGAGGCAGAAAGGAACCTTGAGAAAGGTATAGCGGACAAATGTAAAACAGATCCAGACCTTTTCTATAAAGTCATTAAAAGTAAGCTGTATGTAAAGGATAAAATCCAGAGATTGAGAATGGGAAACTGGTTTACTGAGAATAAACAAGCAATATTTCAAACACTAAATTAACAGTTCCAAATTGTGTTAGTACAAAATAAGGATTTCAGAGAGCCGGACCCAATGTCAATTCACGAGCACACCATAAAATACATAGAAGTATCTTAAAATAAAGTGGAAAAATTATTCAAGGGGGCTAGGAAGAAATAAAGCGGTTGAACCAGATAGTTTCACCTTGGGTGCTGCGAGAATGTGCAACTGAGCTGACCATTCCACTCCAATTAATATCTTAGACTTCCTTGCGCAGAGGAATCTTAGCAGATATGTGGAGAAAGGCAAACATTGTTTCAATCTACAAAAATGGTAGCCGGGAAGACCCCTCTAAATTATAGACCCGTATCACTAACAAGCGTTGTAGTCAAAACACTAGAAACAATAAAGGCAAATAGTTAAAACACTTGGAGAGTAATGACATAATAGCGGACAGACAGTATGGTTTTGGAACAGGAAGATCCTGTGTAACAAATCTACTTAGGTTTTTGATAGAGCCACAGAGATACTACAGGAAAGAGGTGGTTCAAGCTTAGGAAACAAAGGTGCTGAAAAAATAACAAAACGTTTTCTTTAGCAATCAGAGTGGTAGACGGTTGGAACAATTTAAGAGTGGTGGTGGTGGAGGCCTAAACCGTCAGTAGTTTCAAAGCGTTACACGACAAAGAGTACTGGGAAGACGGGACGCCACGAGCGTAGCTCTCATCCTGTTACTACACTTAATTAGACTCTTAAATAATTACACTCCTGAAATTACTTTTGGTAATTACACTCCACACACACAAAAAACACATACTTAACACCAGTCCTAGAATATGCAGCCTCGTCGGTGAGATTTCATCTCAAAAAACAAATTTAGGAACTTAAAGAGGAACAGATTTGCAACGAGACTTGTCCCAGAATTACGTGGGATGGAGCACGAAGAAAGGTTGATGGGAAGAGAGAGAGAGAGAGAGAGATGTAAAACACTTAGGGAAATTGAAAGGGCGAATAGAGAGGAAATGTTCATAATGAATACCAAGAGAACAAATGGTCATGAGGAAGCGAGGAGCACAGCTGTGAGAAAGTTGTCGTTTAGAGTAAGAGCGGTAGAACACTGGAGTGAAAATAGAGGAGGAAGGAGATGCAGTCCAGATATTCTACAGCTGTAAAAGCAAATATGATTGGCTAACTTTAGGTAATTGTTTTTTCCTCACCGGCTTTAGTCTCTCTCTTGTGAAATGGGATAATTTTGTTAGGTATAGAGACCCGTGATTCTCACAACAAACGAGTTTTGTTATATCATCTTTAGAAGTAGAAACATTAACATTCTGTTGATTAACTCCTTCATTATGTAAGAGTGCGTGTTAAATATTATACTGGGGTTGATGATGTGGTGATGTGGTGTTGATGATGTGGTGGTGGTGGTGTTGTTAATCATGTGATGATGGTAATGTTGTTGATGATGTGGTGGTGGTAATGTGGGTCATGTGGTGGTGGTGATATGTCCCCGCGGCCTGGTCGAGGACTGGGCCGCGGGGACGCTAAGCCCCGAAATCATCTCAAGATAACCTCAAGGTAAGAACCCTATTCATCCATTTTTAGCGATTCAAGAATCTGCATTTTTGCTTCATAGTTTCCATATTTGCAGTTTCCAGTAGAATAATATTTTAAAATGTTTACATTTAATTAAGATAAATTTCCGTTTTCTTTTTATACCGGTATTTGCTGCTAGACCTGTGAACTTCTGAAATGTTTTATCTGACGCAGTTTCTGTTCCTTTTGTCTTCTTTTGTCCTGTTTCCACCGTGGCTGTCAATATTATGCTGTCGTTGGGTACTCACCTAGTAGTGAGTACCCATTAGAGTAATGGGTCTCTCATTATTAATGTTGTGTTTCACAACGCTGTTGTTTTTGTACTTGACTCTTTGTTGTGGTTCTGAAAGATGCTGTTTCCTGCAGTTTGACCTGTATTTGAAAGTATTCTACCGTCTCTGTTTACATAATAGTATTTGTTCTGTAAAGGCTAATATTCCCATACCCTCTTTATTGCAGGTTATCACTCTTCATAACGGTGTGTCAATCTGTGTGTTGAGATCGGCACTTCCCCACACTGTAAGAGGTTACCCCTTTTCAAAATTATAATTCCTGCCTTCCGAACCAGGAAGCAAGTTAAAGATCAATCCACCTCTGTACACTGATGGTTGCCCACACCACCCCACTGGTACCCCTGTAAGCTAGTGTACTTGGGCCGGCAATGGGTAATGGCTTATATTTTGAGTGGGGAATCCCGAATGGGCAAGTGTGCCTTTACCCTTCACACCCAACTATTGGTCATACTTCTTGCACTCAAATGTGTACACGTCTCCATACTTGACACATTAATTGTAAGTGATTCTTTATCATCTTTAATTGATAAAGATTTCTTATCAATTAGATTTTTACGACGCAATTATATATATATATATATACACACAATTATTAATGATGGTAACAGATTCCATTTAATGTAGATTCCATCTTATGTTGATCTCCAAATGTGTGATCAAACTGACGTTAGCCAAAGAATATGCATAACAGAGTAACTGACCCTAGATTGTCTACACGCAGCTTGAGGACAATGTTGCACAAATAACTTCGTAGATCTTGTAAGACAAAGTGAAATCTACACTAGTTATTCCATCTATCATCATACTACTATGCTATAAAATCCATAGATTTTACAGATGCGCGCGCGCGCACACAAACTAAGTGAGGTGGTGGTGGAGGCCAAAACCGTCAGTAGTTTCAAAGTGTTATACGACAAAGAGTGCTGGGAAGACGGGACACCACGAGCGTAGCTCTCATCCTGTAACTACACTTAGGTAATTACACTTAGATAATTACACACACACACGAAAGGATGTCCAGCTGCGCCCGGGTCTCTCCCTCTCTCATATATCTTTCCCTACCCTCCCTCTCCACCTTTCTCCCCAACAGTTCCCCCTTCCCCTCTCATTCCTCTCCCCCTTATTCTTCCCTCTCTTCCAATCTTCATCTTTATTCGTCGAATCTCCCCCTCTTCACCTTTTCTGTTTTCTCTACCAATTTTCCCCCTTCTCCCCCTCCCATCCCCACTCCACCCTATCCCACCCCCTCTCATATCTCTCTCCCCCTCTCATACCTCTTCCCCTGCCCTCTCCCTGTCTCCTCCCCTCTCTTCAAACATCCCCCTCTTAACCCTTCTGTCTCTCGCTCCTCCCCCGTCGCTCACAGAAAAATTATATAAAGAACTAAAATATCTAAGGTGTATGGAGAACACAAGCAGTATGGCAGGCGCCTGCATGAACATCGTGTGGGAGGTGTGATTAGATACTGCACAGCCTGATATGTCTTGGTGGCACTACAGCCTACCCCGGCCTACGACACTCCCATACCCCACATGCCTCATGTGTGAAAGTTGGGTGAGTCTAGCCCCAAGCGTCTGTCCTGCAACATTGGCAGACACTTAAAAATTGGTAACCGGCGGTGTCCAGGTCTCTGTCTCCCTCCCATTCTCCCTCCCTGGACCTGGATGGGGTTCTGGGAGTTCTTCTACTCCCAAGCCCGGCCCGAGGCCAGGCATGACTTGTGAGAACTGGGTCCACCAGACTGTTGCTTGGAGCGGCCCGCAGGCTCACATACCCACCACAACCCGGCACTTCTTGAAGAAAACTATCTATTTTTACTTGAAGACTTCCATTTTTGTTCCGGCAATATTTCTTATACTCGCTGGGAGGATATTGAACAACCGTGGCCCTCTGATACTGTTGTCCGATTGTGTCTATGGCACCTCTACTGTTCACTGGCTTTATTCTGCATTTCCTTCCATGTCGTTCACTTCAGTACGTCGTTATTTTGCTGGGGAAAGTTTTGGACCTGGAAATTCAGTATTCGCTCAGTATTTTCCATGTATATATAATTTGGTACCTCTCTCGTCTCCTTTCAAGAGAGTACATCTGAGAGCTTTCATACGATTCCAATAGCTTAGGTGCTGTATGGTGTATATGGTGCTGTATGGTGTGTATGGTGCTGTATGGTGTGTATGGTGCTGTATGGTGTGTATGCGTGCTGTATGGTGTGTATGGTGCTGTATGGTGTGTATGCGTGCTGTACATGTTCTCTGTATTCCCTCTACTTCAGCAATCTCACCTGCTCTGAGCGGGGAAGCCAGGCCCTGCCCCGGTGGCCAAAACACACAAGAGTAACGATGAAACGTTATCGACGTTTATTCAACGTCAATGATAGCTGGGATGATTTATGTTAACATTCTGTACAACCAAACCCACATTTCAGGCTGCATAAGAGTCATTAGTTTTTGCAATAGGAGCCACTCCTACTTCAGGAGGGACATAGGGATCAACCACACTATGACTCGCGCCATAAAATCACAACTCGCCTTGGAAAGTTCCACGAGACTGACTGCAAAACTCCAACCTCCAACTATACTATTGTATTTGTTGTTGTATGCTGTGTGCATACAACATTATACAACAAAAATACTGTTATTTTTGTGTGCAGTGTTCTTAAGACTGAAATGACCGGTATCTTTTATCTAAATCACGTCGTTTACACTTGGCTTATTTCAGAGCCTCCAGCTGTGTTGGGTTGTTGTGTCGTCCCCTGTGTGTTGGGTAGTTGTGTCGTCCCTGTGTGTTGGGTAGTTGTGTCGTCCCCTGTGTGTTGGGTAGTTGTGTCGTCCCTTGTGTGTTGGGTAGTTGTGTCGTCCCTTGTGTGTTGGGTAGTTGTGTCGTCCCCTGTGTGTTGGGTAGTTGTGTCGTCCCTGTGTGTTGGGTAGTTGTGTCGTCCCCTGTGTGTTGGGTAGTTGTGTCGTCCCTTGTGTGTTGGGTAGTTGTGTCGTCCCTTGTGTGTTGGGTAGTTGTGTCGTCCCCTGTGTGTTGGGTAGTTGTGTCGTCCCTGTGTGTTGGGTAGTTGTGTCGTCCCCTGTGTGTTGGGTAGTTGTGTCGTCCCTTGTGTGTTGGGTAGTTGTGTCGTCCCTGTGTGTTGGGTAGTTGTGTCGTCCCCTGTGTGTTGGGTAGTTGTGTCGTCCCTTGTGTGTTGGGTAGTTGTGTCGTCCCTTGTGTGTTGGGTAGTTGTGTCGTCCCCTGTGTGTTTTGTAGCTGTGTCGTCCCTTGTGTGTTGGGTAGTTGTGTCGTCCCTTGTGTGTTGGGTAGTTGTGTCGTCCCCTGTGTGTTGGGTAGCTGTGTCGTCCCCTGTGTGTTGGGTAGCTGTGTCGTCCCTTGTGTGTTGGGTAGTTGTGTCGTCCCCTGTGTGTTAGGTAGCTGTGTCGTCCCCTGTGTGTTGGGTAGCTGTGTCGTCCCCTGTGTGTTGGGTAGTTGTGTCGTCCCCTGTGTGTTAGGTAGTTGTGTCGTCCCTTGTGTGTTGGGTAGTTGTGTCGTCCCCTGTGTGTTGGGTAGTTGTGTCGTCCCCTGTGTGTTGGGTAGTTGTGTCGTCCCCTGTGTGTTGGGTAGTTGTGTCGTCCCCTGTGTGTTGGGTAGTTGTGTCGTCCCCTGTGTGTTGGGTAGTTGTGTCGTCCCCTGTGTGTTGGGTAATTGTGTCGTCCCCTGTGTGTTGGGTAGTTGTGTCGTCCCCTGTGTGTTGGGTAGTTGTGTCGTCCCCTGTGTGTTGGGTAGTTGTGTCGTCCCCTGTGTGTTAGGTAGTTGTGTCGTCCCTTGTGTGTTGGGTAGTTGTGTCGTCCCCTGTGTGTTGGGTAGCTGTGTCGTCCCCTGTGTGTTTTGTAGCTGTGTCGTCCCTTGTGTGTTGGGTAGTTGTGTCGTCCCCTGTGTGTTGGGTAGCTGTGTCGTCCCCTGTGTGTTGGGTAGTTGTGTCGTCCCCTGTGTGTTAGGTAGTTGTGTCGTCCCCTGTGTGTTAGGTAGTTGTGTCGTCCCTTGTGTTGGGTAGTTGTGTCGTCCCCTGTGTGTTGGGTAGCTGTGTCGTCCCCTGTGTGTTTTGTAGCTGTGTCGTCCCCTGTGTGTTTTGTAGCTGTGTCGTCCCCTGTGTGTTGGGTAGTTGTGTCGTCCCTTGTGTGTTGGGTAGTTGTGTCGTCCCTTGTGTGTTGGGTAGTTGTGTCGTCCCTTGTGTGTTGGGTAGTTGTGTCGTCCCCTGTGTGTTGGGTAGCTGTGTCGTCCCCTGTGTGTTGGGTAGTTGTGTCGTCCCCTGTGTGTTAGGTAGTTGTGTCGTCCCTTGTGTGTTGGGTAGTTGTGTCGTCCCTTGTGTGTTGGGTAGCTGTGTCGTCCCTTGTGTGTTGGGTAGCTGTGTCGTCCCCTGTCTGTTGGGTAGCTGTGTCGTCCCCTGTGTGTTGGGTAGTTGTGTCGTCCCCTGTGTGTTAGGTAGTTGTGTCGTCCCTTGTGTGTTGGGTAGTTGTGTCGTCCCTTGTGTGTTGGGTAGTTGTGTCGTCCCCTGTGTGTTGGGTAGTTGTGTCGTCCCCTGTGTGTTGGGTAGTTGTGTCGTCCCTTGTGTGTTGGGTAGTTGTGTCGTCCCCTGTGTGTTGGGTAGTTGTGTCGTCCCTTGTGTGTTGGGTAGTTGTGTCGTCCCCTGTGTGTCGGGTAGTTGTGTCGCTGGTATTGTCCAGGGTCACAACGCTGGTATTGTCCAGGGTCACAACGCTGGTATTGTCCAGGGTCACAACGCTGGTATTGTCCAGGGTCACAATGCTGGTATTGTCCAGGGTCACAACGCTGGTATTGTCCAGGGTCACAACGCTGGTATTGTCCAGGGTCACAACGCTGGTATTGTCCAGGGTCACAACGCTGGTATTGTCCAGGGTCACAACGCTGGTATTGTCCAGGGTCACAACGCTGGTATTGTCCAGGGTCACAACGCTGGTATTGTCCAGGGTCACAACGCTGGTATTGTCCGGGGTCACAACGCTGGTATTGTCCAGGGTCACAACGCTGGTATTGTCCAGGGTCACAACGCTGGTATTGTCCAGGGTCACAACGCTGGTATTGTCCAGGGTCACAGCGCTGGTATTGTCCAGGGTCACAGCGCTGGTATTGTCCAGGGTCACAACGTTGGTATTGTCCAGCGTCACAACGCTGGTATTGTCCAGGGTCACAACACGACCGTCAGTCTTGCGTCACAACATTTGTCAGCATTGCGTCATAACAGTGCGTCGAT
>NC_091171.1:13642495-13667495 GCF_040958095.1 Procambarus clarkii
TCGCCCCCCCCCCCCTTTCTGGCTGACCCCCACCTCTCCCACACTTGCTTCTCCGTCCACTACTACTCCCCCTTCCCCTGCCAAGCTTCCCTTATTCCTGCCAAATTCATTTGTAAGCCTAGTTATTTCTCCTTGCCATTCTACCTGCTCTTCCTGATTTCCTCTTGAATATAATCCATAAACTCTTGTTTGAGTCTTTGAACCTCGTTCTGTATCTTATTAAAGATTTTGCTCTTGATCCTGTAGCGAGTAGATTATCCCAATAATATACTCGCTCCAAACGCATTAGCCTAATGAGAGAAGCAAAGCTCTTCTTGGTACTAATTATGGAACTCAAACCTTTCCTAACTTCCACATACTATTCCTGTCAACCTTTGGAGAATGGTGAGGTGTTGTGCGAGCATATAAGCAGCAGAGTGGCGAATAATAACTAGTCTACTTTCAAGTGTGGTTTAGAACAGACACTTGCGAGATACTGTACCGACGCTCAGTGCGCTCAACTCACACCAAAGTATCATCTGCATACTTATATATATATATTTGGTCGAATATACAGATTATCTTAGTGTTTGTGTTTATTGTCACCATACTTTACGTAACAATAGAACCATTACAATCCCCTTGATTAAATCATCTATCCAAACATCCCTCTTCTCTACAAATTTCCCAATCATCTTCTCCACAAACCTATCTTCTTCTTCCATCATAATACTGCTGGACCTAGACGCCCTTCCTGACCTAGTCATTGCTATAATCCAACCTTACCCACAGGGGTTCTAAGTACCTTACCGACCTGCTAACACAATAGGTGAGTGACCCTCCAAGCGTCTTCACATGTGATGTTAGGAGGGTTGCTGCCGGGGGTGAGGTCACGGTCAGAGGTCGGTGAGGTCTCCTCCACACTGCACACTGCCACAGTACTTCATCAACTATTTTCAATTACACTACTTATACTGTTTTTCTTCACTACCTTATGGCTTTGGTCAAAACCCAAAGTTTTTCATTCACTTGTACACACTTTTCCACTTCTAAGTTGGCTGATTACCCCTCCCACTCCACTAGTGAACCAGGAGCTCCCAACCCACGTCCACCCAACACCATGGTCACAACACAAGTCCCGGTCTCTCACCCCCCCCCCTCATCCGCCATTATATATATAATTCTCCGCACCTTCTCCCTCATTCTCTTCCATACTCTACTACCATTTTCTCCTCCCTACCTCTCCCTTTCCGTAACCCACTGTTCTTCCCCTAATCCACCCTTCTTTTCCCTACACAGTTTTGACCCCTGATCCACTGTTCTCGGCCATAGTTCGCTGTCCTCCCTTACTCTGCCACGCCCAATTTGCTGCTGCCTTAACCCCCCCCCCCCTTGTGTCTGGTAAACCCCATACTGGAGGTTCTCTCTCTTAACCTCTAACACCTCTCTTTAGTCTCCTTTGTCTAGTAGTTTTCTCTCCTTCACCTCTACCAGTTCCTCTCTCACTCGGTTCCCTCCATCTCCACTAGTTCTCTGACCCATAGGGAGCCGGTCGGCCGAGCGGACAGCACGCTGGACTTGTGGTCCCGTGTTCGATCCTGGGCGCTGGCGAGAAACAATGGGCAGAGTTTCTTTCACCCTATGCCCCTGTTACCTAGCAGTAAATAGGTACCTGGGTGTTAGTCATCTGTCACGGGCTGCTTCCTGGGGGTGGAGGCCTGGTCGAGGACCGGGCCACGGGGACACTAAAAGCCCCGAAATCATCTCAAGATAACCTCAAGATAACCTGACCCATCTTCCTCCCTCGTCTCTACCGGTTATCTCTTATTCCTCATGCTGTAATGTGTTGACACACGTCTTCCACACGCACCTTACCACTCCATTCGTTCCTCTGTTTCCCTCTTCACCTTCCTGTATCCTCCTATACATCTCCATTTCATGGCATTATATCTGCTGCTCATCTCCCGTGTGTACTCCCCTCCTGCTCATTTCACTTGTGCATCTCTCTTGTTCATACCCATAGTGCATCCTACTTCATATGCAATCGAGTTGTCTGTTGTGGATGGTAGCATGCACTTGCCTGCCTATCCCGTGGGTGGTGGCCCCAGGGTGGAGGTGACGCGTGAGGTGCACGTACCTGCCAGACCACTCCTCTCCGTCCATCTCCCTCTCCAGCTTGATGATGCCGGGGGGCTCGAGGCCCCACCAGCCCTGAGCCAGGCGGCCCACCTCCAGTAGGCACAGCACCACGCCCCGCGCTCCGTTGTGGCACACTGTAGGTCAAGGAGAAACACGTTATTGTCATACTTGTAGTCTGTGTAAGTGGTGCCGCAGGGCGCGCGGAGGAAGACAGTGCCACTCTTGCGAGTAGGACAGGAGGAAGACAGTGCCACTCTTGCGAGTAGGACAGGAGGAAGACAGTGCCACTCTTGCGAGTAGGACAGGAGGAAGACAGTGCCACTCTTGCGAGTAGGACAGGAGGAAGACAGTGCCACTCTTGCGAGTAGGACAGGGAAGTTGTGCCACTCTTGCGAGTAGGACAGGAGGAAGACAGTGCCACTCTTGCGAGTAGGACAGGAGGAAGACAGTGCCACTTGCGAGTAGGACAGGAGGAAGACAGTGCCACTCTTGCGAGTAGGACAGGAGGAAGACAGTGCCACTCTTGTGAGTAGGACAGGAGGAAGACAGTGCCACTCTTGCGAGTAGGACAGGGAAGTTGTGCCACTTGGCACTGACACACTGACAGGGGGAGCAGGTCTAGTACTGTCTCAGTTTAGCTAAGGAAGGAAAGTAAGTCATGACGTGTTGTGGAAATGATATAAACGTAATGTATTTTACACAGTGTAGGAGAGGAGAGTAAAGTACCGTATTTGAGAGTGTTATGTTGTGGCATAGCGAGGCAGGTGTGTGGTTGTGGTGTGCTCTCCTGCACGCTGCTCAGGTGAAGGAAGGTGTACTGAGGGAGGAACAAGGCCGGGTAATGTGTGGTGGGAGACCACCAAGGTGCGGCCAGATTTAGTCTCCGGCACCACACACACACAAAAGTTAAAGCATACTGTAGGGTAAATAAATTTGATAAAGTTATATAGTGGGGTGATCACCTTATGGAAGGGGCCACTGTTGAGCAAGCAGGCAAGGTGTGTAGTAATAATAATACTTTATTTTGGTTAAAAGTACATACATACAAAATGAGTTATAAGCAGAATGTTGGATTTCTAGTTACTATATACTGTGCCTAAAGTCACTAATGTAGGTGTATGTGAGACTAAAGTACTTTCAGGGTATATTGTGAGACAAGGAAGAGGTGTAGTGTGCAGTAGGGTAAGTAGAGGTGTAGTGTGGGATAAAGGTGTGTGTAGAGATGAACTAACACACACACACACACAAGTACACGGGTGTTGCAGGACTGTACACAAGCGGAGTCGTGGGTCGCCAGCGCCGTCCTCCAGCCTCGTTACTTTAGGAAATAATTAGGTGTGAATGTGTCAGAAGAAGAAGACAGCGTTAGGTGGACACGCGACAACTCTGCAAGTAACAACATTGCACGGAATAACACGTCAGTGGCGGACAAAACTATTGCAAAATATAAACTTGTAAAGTTGTGTAGAGTAATGTATGAGTGCAAGTTGACCAGACCACACACTAGAAATTGAAGGGACGACGACGTTTCGACTTGAGAATGGTCCAGGACGGACCGAAACGTCGTCGTCCCTTCAATTTCTAGTGTGTAGTCTGGTCAACATACGTCAGCCACGTTATTGTGACTCATCGCCTGCATATGAGTGCAAGTGTTGTTGAGAGGGCAAGCCTAGGACTGTCGAGGAAGAATATAAGGAAGACAGATCACATCTGGCCATCACACCAACCCACATTCTGATTCTCTCTCCTTACTCCATAGACTTGGTTCAATTATTATCTTTACAATTTGCTTATTAAAGAAAAATATTTCTATATGTCATTACTTTGTTAAATATCTCATCAGTTACGTCTAACAATAATTATATTGTTTACATTTAGTGGTTACAGTCGAAGTTTTCTGACTTGTTTACTGGCTAAGAACTTTCTCCCACACCTGGTTTGAAAGCCTTGGTCTACTTGTTTACCCTAGAAGCAGATCCGCAATAGTTTACATTCAAGTCCCCCAATACTGCTGAGTGTATAGGGGCGGGGAACCTTTGTCTTGGCATCTGCGCGACTTCCTCTTTGCCGACGACGCAGCACTCACTGCCCACTCAGCTGAAGACCTCCAACGGCTCATAACCCGCTTCAGCGAGGCCTCTCAGGCTTTCGGACTCACCATCAGTCTGAAGAAAACACAAGTCATGGGACAAGGAGTGGACTCCCCACCTGACATCGGCATCTCTGATTCCAAACTGGAAGTTGTTCACGACTTCGTGTACCTGGGCTCCACAATCTCTGACTCCCTCTCTCTTGATACGGAGCTAAACAAACGCATCGGTAAGGCATCTACTACCATGTCCAAACTGACAAAGAGAGTGTGGGCCAACAATAGGCTAACTGAGTATACTAAGATTCAGGTTTACAGAGCCTGTGTCCTGAGCACTCTCCTTTATGGCAGTGAGTCTTGGACACTCCGCGCCCGTCAGGAAAGACGGCTGAATGCCTACCACATGCGCTGCCTTCGACACATCTTGGACATCACCTGGCAGGACAAGGTGACAAACAACAACGTCTTGGGGAGAGCAAGAATCACCAGCATGTACACAATGCTGAAACAGAGACGAATGCGCTGGCTCGGGCACGTTGTGCGAATGGGCGACGGCAGGATCCCCAAGGATCTCCTGTATGGAGAGCTGAGGCAGGGAAAGCGTCCAGTAGGCAAGCCCCAGCTACGGTACAAAGACGTATGCAAAAGGGACCTGAAAGCCATGGACGTCGATCTTGCTATATGGGAGACACTGGCTACAGACCGTTCAGCCTGGAGGCAGTCTGTTCAACGAGGTCTCTCCAAGTTCGAGGAGTCACTTGCCAAGGAATCGGAGGCAAAGAGACAGAGAAGGAAAGCCGGTAACCAGGAAGACAGACCAGAATCGGACTTCGTTTGTGCTCGGTGTGGGATGGACTGCCACTCTCGGATTGGCCTCATCAGTCACACCAGACGCTGCACCAGGATTGACAACTAGGGCGCAACTCCATAGTCTCCCGAGACTGAAGGATGCCTACTACTACTATAGGGGCGGAGAGTGAAGGAGCCGAGCTCAGTCCTCCCGCCCAGTCTAAGACCCGGGTAGTCTGGCTTGCGAGACCACAAGACGAACCTGGCGACTGCTCACCCACACCGTGCTTAAACATCAATTTTATTTATTTATTTATTTATTTATTTATTTATTTATTTATTTATTTATTTATTTGCAACAGGCGTGATGCTTTCAATACCAGAAGCAAGATTACACCTCGTCCCCTCCACAGCACGCAGTAAATACCCTCTTGAATCAACTCCCAGTTACCTAATAACGCACTTTATACATAGGAAAATAGAAGCTTGAAAATATTTGAACTGCTTTTTCCGGCCAGTGCTCTCTTTTATAAGCCATTCAAGACAGTCGTGAGTGTGGGAGAACAAATCCACAAGGGCCATGATGAGGGTTCGAGCCTATGCACGGGATGTTCCCAGATGGGAGCCCTCATCACGGCCCTTGGGGATTTGTTTATTTGATATATCACGTTATTGTGATTTGTGTGTGTGTAGTGTAGTGAGTGTTGAGGGCTTGACACCATGACGTACCATCGTCGGGACTACTATGGTAGTAGCCTCGATCACGCTTTGAAGAGCATTTAAACAACCTACATGAGACCAGTACTAGAATACGCAGCACCGGAATGAATTCCGCATCTCATAAAATAGAAACGTTAAAATGTACAAGGGTTTGCAACAAAACTAATATAAGGATGAATGTACTATGCTACAGAGATAGGTTAAGACAATTCAGCCTGTCAACGCCCGAGGTGAGAAGTAGAGGGGATACAATCACTGCATTCAAAATACTGAGAAGAATGGAAAAGGTGGGCAAGAACAGCCTCGTTAAATTGGGAGAAAATTGAACAAGAAGTCATGGGTGGAGGATGGAAACACAAATGGATTGAATTGAACGTAAAGAATTAAGCTGAAGAGTTGGTCAGTCAGAGCAGTGCACTGAAAGAAGTCCTGGAAGCCACTTCCATCCACTACTTAAGACTCCTTACCTTGCGGTTACCTTGCGAGGATTTCGGGGCTCAACGTCTCCGCGGCCCGGTCCTCGACCAGGCCTCTTGGTTGCTGGATTAGTCGACCAAGCTGTTGGACACGGCTGCTCGCAGCCTGACGTAGGAGTCACAGCCTGGTTGATCAGGTATTCTTTGTAGGGGCTTATCAAGTTTTCTCTTGAACACTGTGAGGGGTCGGCCAGTTATGCCCCTTAGTGTAGTGGAAGCGTGTTGAACAGTCTCGGGCCTCTGATGTTGAAAGTTCTCTCTCAGAGTACCTGTTGCACCTCTGCTCTTCAACGGGGGTATTCTGCACATCCTGCCATGTCTCCTGGTCTCATGCGTCATTTCTGTATGCAAGTTTGGGACCAGCCCGTCTAATATTTTCCACGTGTAAATTATTATGTATTACTGCTGGGTGTATAAGGGCGGACAGTGAGGGAGCAGGTGTGTAGGTGAACTAATGTACACACAAGCACACGGGTGTTGCAGGACTGTACACAAGCGGAGTCGTGGGCTGAGAGTTTCCGCTTCAGAAACAAATGGGCATCGTTTCTTTCACCCTGATGTCGCTGTTCACCTAGCAGTAAATAGGTACCTGGGAGTTAGACAGCTGCTACGGGCTGCTTCTTGGGGATGTGTAACAAAAAGGAGGCCTGGCCGAGGACCGGGCCGCCGGGACGCTAAACCCTGAAATCATCTCAAGATAGACGAAGAGAATATAAATTTTGGCATTTTAGTCGGTCCCAATAGTTTAGATGTTTTACTGAGTGGATTCTAGCAGTAAAGGATCTCTGCACGCTCTCCAAGTCACCAATTTCTCCAGCTTTGAAAGGGGCTGTCATTGTGCAGCAGTACTCCACTCTAGAGAGCACTAGCGTCTTGAAAAGTATCATCATCGGTATAGCATCTCTAGTGTGAAAAGTTCTTGTTATCCAACCTGTCATTTTTCTTGCAGTTGTGACGGCTACTTTATTGTGTTCTTAAAAGGTAAGGTCTTCCGACATGAGTGCACCATAATCCTTTACATTGCTTTTTCGTTCAATGTTGTGATTTGACTGCGTTTTGTACTTGGTTTCCGTTTTTATATTTTAATTTTTTCCGTAGCGCATGAGCTGGAACTTATCTTCGTTAAACACCATATTATTTTCTGTAGCCCATTGAAATACCTGATTTACATCTGATTGGAGGTTTGCCGTGTCCTCCTCTATGTTTACTCTCATAAAAATCCTAGTGTCATCTGCAAAGGATGATACAGTACTATAGATTGTGTCCTTGTCTATGTCGACATGAGAATGAGAAAAAGTACTGGAGCCAGCACAGTACCCTGGGGGACTGAGCTCTTCACGGTTGATGGTCCGGGTATTATTATGTTGACTATTACACATTGGGTTCTGTTAGTCAGGAAACTGTAGATCCATCTGCCTATTTTTCCAGAAATTTTTGAGCGCATTTTGTGTGCAATAACACCATGGTCACATATGTCGAAGGATTTAGCGAAATCTGTGTAAATTACATCAGCGTTTTGTTTGTCTTCCATAGCATCTAATGCCATGTCATAGTGGTCCAGCAACTGCGACAGGCAAGAGCGCCCTGTTCTGAAACCATGTTGTCCGGGGTTATGGAGATGCTGTGATTCCATGTATTTTGTGATCTTACTTCTTAGCAACATTTCAAAGATTTTTATGATGTGTGATGTTAGTGCTATCGGTCTGCAATTTTTTGTCCCTGCATTATTTCCTCCTTTATGGAGTGGTGCTATCTCTGCTGTTTTTAGTATATCAGGGATAATGCCAGTAACTAGGCTCTCCAATGAATGTGAAGGGCCTGCGATAATGTTTTTTACTGTTCTTGATGAATATAGAGTTCCAAGAATCAGGGCCTGGTGCATAGGCATACTGTCTATGGCTTCTTCAAAATCCAGTGGGGATAGTGTGACGTCTGATATATGATTTGATGTTGGTATCACATTCATGAAAAATTCATTTGGGTTATCAATCTTAAGTGTGTTTAGTGGCTCGCTGAAAACAGAGTCTTACTGCTTCCTCAGTATTTCGATAATTTCTTTGATGTCATCAGTGAAAGTTCAATTTCCCTTTCGCAGGGGCCCGATACTAGATGTAGTTTTTTTATCTTGATTTTGCACAGGAGAAAAATATTTCAGATTTCTATTTCACTGATGGCCTTTTGCTCTCTTTGTCTCTTCCTGGATTGTGTGTGATTCTTGTAGCTTTAGTTCAATCGTTACTATTTCTCTACCAAGCCGCCTTCCTCGTTCTTGAGATAGGGTGCGACTCTCAAGTTGTTCCGTGATTCGTTTTCTTCCCCCATAGAGGGAACGCCGTTCCCGTTCCCATCAGCATCTCTTCCTCTTTCTTCGTAGGGGTATGCGGTTTGAGCTCGGTGCAACACAGGACTCCAATGTAAGGATATTTATAGCACTAGGTGCGAGTGCCAGTAAACGGATCCTAAATATCCAGATCGTATTTCCCGTAGTCACAGTTAAGCACACGACCCACGACGACACGGTAGTAACTACTCTATAAGCCTACGAGACACGACAACAGGAGCGAACAACGTCAAAGTTACCGTTATAACTGTGTAGATAATTAGTGTTTACTGATATACCAAGAACTGTTATATTCACTACCGTTATGGAAATATATTGCGAGGTAAGGACGGGAGATAGTTGGATATGTTACATTTATCGCTACAAATTAAAGGTACGGTTTATATATATATATATATATATATATATATATATATATATATATATATATATATATATATATATATATATATATATATATATATATTTTTAAGTATACATGTATGTTATCATGCGTGGCTCAGCAAGTTGATGTGTTCCTTTTATGTCAGTTAAAAAGCCAATATTTTAAGAAATTATAATGAACTAAAAAAACAACCTTCGTAATTAGTTAATTAAAACGCCAAAAAATAATTAGTAATAAAATTAAGTCTACAATTTCGTGAGGATAAATACAAGTATAAAATGAGTAGACGAGTATCTTGTGAAACTATCTAAATGACACATTAATGGGTAAATGAATAAATGGGTGAGTAAAACGATAAAATTATTACTTATTAGATAATAATATTAGATCCTGAATGTCGGATACTCGGCTGCTCAAAATAAAAGTTTTCGAGAGACTGATTACACCCAAGTGCATGTGATTGTTTTATTCATGTGATTGTTTTATTCATGTGATTGTTTTATTCATGTGATTGTTTTATTCATGTGATTGTTTTATTCATGTGATTGTTTTATTCAGGTGATTGTTTTATTCATGTGATTGTTTTATTCATGTGATTGTTTTATTCATGTGATTGTTTTATTCATGTGATTGTTTTATTCATGTGATTGTTTTATTCATGTGATTGTTTTATTCATGTGATTGTTTTATTCATGTGATTGTTTTATTCATGTGATTGTTTTATTCATGTGATTGTTTTATTCATGTGATTGTTTTATTCATGCGATTGTTTTATTCATGTGATTACTTTATTCATGTGATTGTTTTATTCATGTGATTACTTTATTCATGTGATTGTTGTGATTACTTTATTCATGTGATTGCTTTATTCATGTGATTGTTGTGATTACTTTATTCATGTGATTGTTGTGATTACTTTATTCATGTGATTGCTTTATTCATGTGATTGCTTTACATGTGTTTACACCCATGTGATTGCTTTATTCCTAATTGATGCAGTAACTCCTGCAAGCAGGTGTCTGCTGTACTGGGCCGCACAGTTAACCTGCGCACAGAATAACTCACAGTAATGTGGCCCAAAACTAATTCTGTGAGAACTTTTCACTCAAGCGGGAGATAAGAGCCAACTGTGAAGGAAAATGTTCTCGATACCAGAGACAACATTCTCCGAGCACAAACTAATTGAAGTTCAGACTAACATCAATGCCCCTAATATGTCCAAAAGGATTAACAAGACTGATGGGCCATTCGGTAATTAGAGTTTTGACTGAAAACAATAAACTTGCAAACATTCGGCATGACACCGTCCTAAGTACTAAGCTAAACAGTATAGACCGGTCACACGGACATCACACATTGCAACACTGCAAATTTTTGAGAGTTATTAGAAGTGAGATCTCCTGTTTTATGGAGAACATTGAACATCACAATCCAGGGCCAGGATTCATAGACCATTGACACAAGCACTTACGAAACTTGTACATCATTCCTTAGTCATTCTAGCTTTGTTTACACTTATTAAATAGTTTATCAATACTTAACAACCCAAGGTTGTTATTGTAATAAAAATTTCGTAGGTCATCGTAGTTCATTAACGAGTTAATACATTTAAACAAAGTCGCCATGATTGAGGAAAGATGTACAGGTTTCGTAAGTGGTTGCATAAATGGTTGATGAATCCTGGCCTTGGTCAACATGGGTTCAAAACGGGAAGATTTGCTTTTCTCAATTACTCAACATTTATGGCAAAAATCACGGAAGCAAGAATACATATTCAGTTTCCCATCCAACACAATGCAGAGTAACAGTCAAACAAAGTCTAGTCCGAGCCAAGTTAAAAGCCCTGTACCCCAGGGCACAGTCCTAGCATCACTGTTTTTCCTCATTCTTTTATCCGAAAAAGACAAAAATTCGAGTCACAGCTTCATGTAATCCTCTACGGACAATACAAACATCAGCCTGAAAATTACTCCTGTAGAAGACATTGAAAAACTGCAAGATGATATCAATATAGTCTTTGAGCAACGGAAAGTAACATGTTTAACAGTGATATTTTCCTGATGCTTAGATAAGGTAAACGTCAACAAATCCACAAGGGCCGTGACGAGGATTCGAACCTGCGTCTGGGAGCATCCCAGACGTTCATTTGATGCATCACGCTGGACACCCTCATAAACATTGTCAAGCAGTATCGTCCCCCGCGATAGCAGCCTGACGATAAAAAATGCGACCTCAGCACACAGTATACATTCACTAAAAATAGAAAATATATAATCTACCTCTTACGGGCTATTCATGCCCGTGCCACCGGCTTAATCTTAATCAGTCAATCAGCAAAATGATAGGATGGATTATGAGAACTTTCAAATCCAGAGATTCCACCACAATGTTTCTATTATTCAAATCATTTGTTCTGCCCCACCTTGAGTACTAGTCGATACTCATTTCACTTTCAAATGAGAAGATATTTCTGAAATAGAGGGAATTCAGAGAACACACACGACACACTCTGAAAAGGAGACTAGAGGAATGGCAAATAATATATGCATGGAAGATACTGGAAGGCCAGGTCCCAAATTTGAACAGTAAAATAGCAACATTCTAAAGCGAACAATGTAGTATGAATGCAGAATAGAGCCAGTGAAGAGTAGAAGTGCTATAGGTACAGTCATAGAACACTGTATGAACATGAGAGGTCCATATGTATTCAGTATCCTCCCAGCAAACATAAATATTGCGAGAACAAAATTCGACGTATTCAAGAGAAAATTAGACACGTTTCTGCAAGAAATGCTGGAGCAACCGGGTTGTAGTGGATATGCGGGCCTGCGGGCCGTTTCAAGCAACAGCCTGTTAGACCAAATTATCACACGTCAAGTCTGGCTCAAGACTAAGCTTGGGGTGTAGAGGATCTCCCTGAATCCTCTCCAGGTATACTTGAGACCAATTGAATAAATGGAATGTGTCGACGTTTCTGCCAATCCAGTTCGGACGTCAGCCCTTCCTCTCATATAATAGGTAGTAGTAGTAGTAGGCATCCATCAGTCTCAGGAGACTATGGAGTTGCGCTCTGATGTCGGCCTGGTCTGGAGTGGCCTCACCAGGGCGCAAAGCCAGGGTAGGTTGATTCGGGGGAGAAGCTGTTACCCAGGCAGCAGGTCCCCCCCCCCCCCTCTCCACTTGGGGATTGGATTATTTACTCGTTATTAGAATAACTTCTTAAAATTTGTTATCGAAATAAATTGAAATACGTGATTTAGGCCAAGATAAATAAGAGACTAAAAAGATCAATCTTTCCTTGTTATTAATGAGAGAAACATTGTGTGAAAAATATATAAAGTTCATAAAGAAGGAATTGTTAAAGCCGAGGTGGTTATGGACAACCCTCTGGGTCATAGGGTTGGAACACGTTACGCAAATGATCACTCCAGTGGGCGGAGTGAGGTGGGCGGCCTTGTCCGCTGTTGACAGTGTATCAGTTGACTGCTAGAGCAAACACCACCACAGCCACACGACTACAGCCAGAGACCTGCACCTTTATGGAATACTGAGTGTCTCACGGCTCACTGTTAATGGCTACCACAGTGAAAGAATAGTTCATGGGGGAGATTTTAAACACTTGGTGAATAGCATTCCGCTAAAAGAAGTTGTAAATTTAAGATTAATCATAGTAATTGGTGAATTAAAGTTCTCCAATTAAACCCCAAGAATATTTTCAGTTCATGGTCCCTAGAGTTGTTACTGAAGGATATTGTGCTCTTAAGTTCTTGATGTGAATTATAGTATTGGGCAGTAATTGTTACGAAAAGCCCAGGAATCTAAGAGTACAGCGAGGAGTGACTATTAACGGTTAAATGGTAATTAATATCTTTTATCTAGGCACAGTACTTTGTCTAAAAGTTAATGAAGAATAATTATATATTGGATGCGAGTTAAAGGTAAGAGTTGTGTAACCAAGGTAGCTGTGATAGTGTTTGCAGACATTTAATATAATTATCCGCTAACTGGTGGTAATTTGCGAAAAAGATAACTAAAATTAAATGGAAATCATCATTGGACTATTCTTATAATCCAACCACTGGTGTGCTGGGCCCTACCTACCATTTGTTTTTTTTTTTCAGGGATATTCCTGCGCGGGCCCTAAGCCTGTGGCTGGCCCACTGTGTGTTGCTTGTTTCTGTTTTACTTGGGCGTAGTATGAGTATTTATGACTCGTATGGTCGCTTCAGTAAGATTTTGTCCCATGTGTTTAACAACTTCTTCTGCTCTGTTGAATCTAAGTTGAAATCTTAATATGTTTGTAACTGTGCACTGTGTTAGATAATGATCCAGGGGTCTGTTGTGGTTGTAACTGTGCACTGTGTTAGATAATGTTCCAGGGGTCTGTTGTGATTGTAACTGTGCACTGTGTTAGATAATGTTCGAGGGATCTGTCTGACATTTCTCCACAGTGCTCATTTGGGTACTGACCCAGTATCAGGGCACTGTCCAACTCTGAGGGTACTGTTCCATCATTACACACAAGGTACACAAGCAACGGGATGCTCTGTTTCCGTCGTTATGTATACCTTCCCTGCTGTCGTTAGATACGAATTTCATAATTTTGCTTAAAAATAAAGCGCTGAACAGACTTGAGGCAGCGATACAGATGGTGAGGCTGGGAGCACTGGCTTGTCGTGCTCGAGACAACAAAGCCATGGTGCCCGCACCCCAATTTGCTGCACTGAATCCCTACTCCGTGTGTCGTTATTATAGCAAAGCTCTGCGACGTGACACGGACACAGGGGGGGGGGCGTAGCCAGAGCGACGTCATATTGTACCACAACCCGTGTTTACGTCTATAACTTGGACGTACGTTATTAACGTACACGGACAGTCGCAGACATACTGTTGATGTTTGGGGGGCAAGTTATAGTTGCAATGTTGACATTCAATCAGTAAGCCACAGTCTTGTTTAAGCTTTGTCACTGCAGATCAAGTGTTTTCAAAGTTTTGGAGACACAATGGTAAATGGATATGTAGATTTAAATATTGTTTTATGGTTTGAAATTTGTTTAAAAATCCATTGCAAGCATTTTTTAAACTTAAAAGCATAACAAATATATATATTGATCATAGCCCAAGAAAAAGAATGTATTTGATTTAAAACAATTATTATATATGCGGTTTTATTGTGTTGCGGAAGGAGTGCCACGTTTAAACTTGAGCAACACTGTGTCGTGCCTCACCAGTACACAGTAAGTGCCAACCTCGGCAGACTAACATTACTGTAATCGGATGTGTGTGTGTACTTACCTAGTTGTGCTTGCGGGGATTGAGCTCTGGCTCTTTGGTCCCGCCTCTCAACTGTCAATCAACTGGTTCAACTGTCAATCAGCTGGTTCAACTGTTAACTAGTGTGTGTGTAATTACCTAAGTGTAATTACAGGATGAGTGCTAAGCTCTTGGTGTCCCGTCTTCCCAGTACTCTGTCATTTGACACTGAAACTACTTACTTTTTTTTTCCTCCGCCACCTTCTCACTTGTTACAACCGTCTACCACTCTGTTTGTAAAATAAAACTTTCAAATATTTTTTCGGCACCTTTGTTTCCTGAGCTTGAATCTGTGTCCTCTTGTTCGTGAAGGTGCTGGTTTCATGAATTCTTCTTTATCAGTTTGGTCGATTCCAGTTAGTATTTTGTAAGTGGTGATCAAATCACCTCTTTTTCTTCTATCATCTAGGTTTGGCATATTTAACGCCTCTAGCCTCTCTTCGTAACTCTTGTTTTTCAGTTCCGGAAGCCATTTTGTTGCATGCCGTTGCATCTTTTCCAGTTTATGTACTTCTTGAGATTTGGGCGCCATACAAATGCTGCATATTCCAATCTTGGTTTCACAAAAGTCGTGAACAGTTTCTTTAGTATTTCACCATCCATATAAGGAAGTCTGAAGTTGGAAAGCGACGCTTATGCTCCTCTCACAATGTTCTTTATGTGTGTTCCTCTGACGAAAATTTACTATCCAAACCCACGCTTGATTTCTCTCATCGTTCTTTAATTGTGTGTGTGAGCATGCGTGCATACATGCTCATGTTGCCCTGCTTGTTGGGAGTGAGCTTCTTGTAGCTTTTTAAAAAGACGATGAAAATAAGGATATTCATATTAAATCCTAGGTGTCCAAAAAGTTTGAACTTTTGACAAAGTTCCTCATGGAAGTTCCTCATAGCTATTTATCCAATCGTCTTAATACATAAGTGGAACTTAGTGGAACTAAGTGGAACATCGGACCTGACTTTCAATCGACTGGGTCCATTCTGAATGTCCTTTCGGTCCATTCGGAATGTCATATCCTCATATTTGTATAGTTAAAAGCAAATAATATATACAATAAAAGTAATTTGTAGACCAAATGCTGAACCAAACACATCTTGGGACACACTAACATTTTGTCAAATATTTACACCTACACCCACTTTATATACAGCTATATTTCCATAAACATGAAATATGTACGACACATTATGTACAAGAAATGAAATATGTAAACCATGGCACCTAAACTGACAATTAATACAAGGATAAAATTGTATCAATGACAAAATATAGAGTGCATGATATACAATAGAATACATGAAGCAATACATTAACACATACAATTCTTGATACAGAAAACCCAAGTGCGACTCATAATACATGTACAGAAGGCGCCTGGAGCCTCCCTTGAGTCACAGAAACCCCAGTTGTACTGTCTACATATGTTTACATGTACTCTCCAATTGGAAGGCGTACAGTAACATGATCATCTCACTGGGCAGCACTGGATATGTACAAATCATATATTATCGACAGGTACACATGGCACAACCCTGAGGGTGTTAAATATCAAGCAACAATACTGTGTAATTGAAGTTAACACTACAAATGTGACATAAAAAACCAGGTGAGGTGGTTTCCTTCCACCTCTCCCCCACACACACATATGTAATTAATATATATAATCCCTTACCACATTAAACAATTTGCAGTATCATCTATTGATACTGGTGATGGCTCAAAAGGGCCACCACTTACGAGCTATTCATGCCTGTGCCACCTTTTGGGTGGCTTCATCTTCATCTTAACACATTCACAAGGGAGACATCTCCCGTCATGCAGGGTGCATTCGCACCTCCACAGATCTCCAGTATCAGCTCTTGATACTGGTAATGGCTTAAAAGGGCCACCACTTACGGGCTATTCATGCCCGTGCCACCTTTTGGGTGGCTTAATCTTCATCAATCAATCATTAAACAATTAGTACGCGACACCACAGTCTGGCCTATAGGTCCAGATCATTCCCCCCCCCCCCCCGCCATGGAAAATCAACATATCTTGAGGTAATCTCGAGATGATTTCGGGGCTTACCGTCCCCGCGGCCCGGTCCTCGACCAGGCTTCCTTTTTGTTACACATCCCCCAGGAAGCAGCCCGTAGTAGCTGTCTAACTCCCAGGTACCTATTTACTGCTAGGTAACAGAGGGCACCAGGGTGAAAGAAACTCAACCCATTTGCTTCCGCCTCCACGGAGGATCGAACCCGGAACCTTGCGACTACGAATCCGAAGCGCTGTCCACTCAACTGTCAGACCCCCTATATATTGATCTATATTGCAATACCACAGTGTGTGTAAAACAAAAATAGCCGAAGGAACCGTAGCATACTGTTGTAATTTAGTGTAGAGTCGAAAGCTGGAGTCACAAGACTGAGCATAAAAACTCGATTAATAAAGTCGACCCAACCATAGACGGGGAACATGGAACACGAAGTAACAAACACACATTGGTGATGAAATATTATACCAGCTGATGCCTGTCCGTGAACCACCTCTGCATCTCCACCCGGAGCCCCAAGTGCAACCACTGCAAGGTGTACCTCGACCGACCAGCCAGATAACTTAATAACTGTTATACACAGCCGTCACCAAACTGCCAATCCATAAACAATATATATATATATATATATATATATATATATATATATATATATATATGTCGTACCTAGTAGCCAAAACGCACTTCTCAGCCTACTATACAAGGCCCGATTTGCCTAATAAGCCAAGTTTTCCTGAATTAATATATTTTCTCTAATTTTTTTCTTATGAAATGATAAAGCTACCCATTTCATAATGTATGAGGTCAACTTTTTTTTATTGGAGTTAAAATTAACGTAGATATATGACCGAACCTAACCAACCCTACCTAACCTAACCTAACCTGTCTTTATAGGTTAGGTTCGGTTAGGTAGCCGAAAAAGTTAGGTTAGGTTAGGTAGGTTAGGTAGTCGAAAAAACATTTATTCATGAAAACTTGTCTTATTAGGCAAATCGGGCCTTGCATAGTAGGCTGAGAAGTGCGTTCTGGCTACTAGGTACGACATATATATATATATATATACTCTACGATCAGTACCATCTTTGTGTTTCTCTGCCTCATATTACCCCCGTGAATAATTGAATCTAATTATGCCAATTAGGCCAAAAAAGGAAACTAGGGGGTTTTCATTACCCCCCCCCCTTGCTTGTTCACGTGCATGCCATGGTTACAGTGTTTTTTTTTATATAAACAAAATTAAATACAATAAAAGGGACGACAAAGCACCTATCAGAACAGAACAATAAAAATACAACTACAAAACAAAACTACAACAAAACAAGGAAAATAACATGAAACACAAGCAGTACACAGCAGCAAATACAGGAAAAAGCAAAACATCGTGTAACAGAAGAACACATTCGGGAACACTTAACACACAAACAAAATAAACAGCATTACAAGGAACACAGGTACAAACAACACGTTCAGGCCACATGGAAAGCAGAAAAAGTGGACAGAATGATAACACTAAACAAAGTACCAAAAAAAAATTACAAACATAAACAATGTACACAGAAACATTACAGCCGACAACGACAATACATAAGTAAAGGCACCGAAACAGCAGAGCCAAAAGTCCCACAGAACACCGGACACAACACAGAGTAACCCACAACATAAGTATAAGCATTCAAACAAGCACACAAGAAAACAGTACAAGGTAACACACCAAACAAAATAATCAAACGAGCACAGGAAGACTAACAAGTCCTGGCAACAGTACAAAAATAATCATAAGCACATATACAAGGAAAACAGCACAGGAAACAAGCAAACAGCACACCACAAACACAAAAACACACACATGGACCCGACTACCACACATGGCGGACAGGTATACAAACAAACACCAGACACCCAGGCCACAACAATAGCGAGACACACACACACACGATAAAAGAAATATTGTAACGAAGGTACAAACACATAACGTAAGCAAAAACAAAGGCACCGAATCACCCAAACAAGACAAGGAGTACATTAATCATTGAACCCATACTTCTGAACATACGCATTACACTTCGCCCAATCGGCCGGGGTCGCAGTCGTGGCATAAGGACGAACCATCATCCCATCCCACAAGGGGTCTAGCGGCTCGAGGACCTCCCGGACAGGAGCCCGCGGCAAGGGGAAGGGCTGCACAGGGCCCACCACGGGACCCGGCGTCACTGCGACAACCCCCCCCCCCCCCACCCCCACCCCCCGTACAGTGTCAAGCTGCACGACGTCCTTTTTCAACACGATTACCAAATTTCTACCAGCACCATCACTACACCAGGAGCAACAACCCTCCATTCCGGGGAACCTGTACACGGGGGCGCAGAGGAAGACAGCGGAGCAGGTATAGACCCCTGCCCCAGCGGCTGACACCACTTGGACCTCCGCCTCCACCACCACTGCACCAACACCGGGCACCCCAGGGACTCCAGACCCCCACCTGCCTCCCCATCAGATGTCGTGGAACTTTCAAAGTTACCAAAATCCTCCCAAGCGGCACCCCGTGTCGGTGACGAGCCAGGAGACATCTTCGAGAGCTCGGTCGCCGGACACAGATCTTCAGAGCTAACCACATCCACCATATTGGACGCACCAGAAGCACGGGAAGGCCGCGCACGGTCACACAGCACTTTATCACGAAGCATCGCGGCTGCAGCAATCACCGGGCCAAACACAACTGCCCCACCCCTCCCCTCTAGCCGCCACCAAGACACCAGGCATCACATGCTGCTCCACCACGCTAAGCATCACAACAACGCGATCAAAAGCCGAAGGCACCGGCCTCGGCACCGGCCTCGGCACCGTCGCAGTAACCGGCGGCACACCCACAGCAGCCGGTGGAGGCGCAACCACACACACCACTGGCTCGGCACCTCCAACTTCACAAGGGGGAACCGCACACACAGCCGACAACACTGGCTCACCGTCCACCACACGGGCTATCCCACCGGGCGCCACGCCATCAGCACCCTACGCAGGCTGGGTATCCACAGCCACACCATTATCACCTCTAAAGGGGAAAAGTCTTCCTCGAGAAAGAGATTGACCTGGTCCACACTGCTCGCACGGCAACCCGCAGCCTGGCGCCCTGATAGTCCACACTGGAAGCACGTACGAGGCTGCTTAGCCTAATAAATCCTGTTATAGAAGCTCATTAGACGAACAGAGGATTGAATGTCAGCCTTCAGCCGCATGGTCAGCATCCGGATCCCATTCTGCACGCCCTTCAGCCTGCCGGATGAAATGACGTTCATCCTGACAGACAACACTCAACCGAACTGCCCAAAATAGCGCCAGAACAGCACCTCGGAAAATTCGAATGGGGGCTCCGTAAACGCTGATATACCGTCCGAAACAACCACAGAACCCGAAGGGGCGGGCGGGTGAAAAGTGCGCCCATCATAGCACTTGATAAAGGACCTGTTGATCTCCTGCAAAATCAGTTTAACAACCGCACGGTGACTGGAAATCAGCTGCACACCACAGATGGCCTCCACGGCAACTTTCAACACATCAAACAAGGTTACATCCACGAGCGGGTAGTCCACATTTCCGGTAAATTCAAGGTCAAATGTCATGGAACGCTGCACCTGGGGAAGAGGCACCCCCATCACACAGGTATATGCGGTCTCGAGCCCCCACGAACTACACCACTAACGACCGCACACCAAACTGGGTCAACAAAGACTGGAGAGCGCAGCCAACCTCTACCCTCTCTGGCGGTCAAACCCTTTCTCCTCCAGTGGTGGTGGTAGTCATGTACCAGGTTGGGTTCTGGGAGCTGTTCTACTTCACAACTCAGCTCTTCTGACTTTGGAGAGCTTGGTCCAACAGGTTGTTGCTTGGAGCAGGGTTCCGGCGATATTTCTTATACTTGTTGGGAGGATGTTGAACAACCATGGATCCCTGATGTTAATACAGTGTTCTCTGGTTGTCCCTATGGTACACTTGCTCTTCACTGATTCTATACTGCATTTCCTTGTACGTTTCATAGTTCTACTCGACATTTTATAGTAGACGTAGTTGTACTTATAGAAAGTTACTGCAGTAATAGAATAATGCTGTTGAAGAGTCGCCATCAAGGGATCAGCATATTTACATGCAAAAGTTTTTACTAATTAACCCACTGTGTCCTGGCACATCAACCTCCAGGCATCCAACAGCGTCCTGGATCATCAGCCTCCAGGCATCCAACAGCGTCCTGGATCATCAACCTCCAGGCATCCAGCAGCGTCCTGGATCATCAACCTCCAGGCATCCAGCAGCGTCCTGGATCATCAACCTCCAGGCATCCAGCAGCGTCCTGGATCATCAACCTCCAGGCATCCAACAGCGTCCTGGATCATCAACCTCCAGGCATCCAACAGCGTCCTGGATCATCAGCCTCCAGGGTGATGTGTCTGGGAGACAAACACGTGTGGTTGAGGAGAGAGCACTCGTGTTCAGCCTGGTTGACCGTCCTCTACACGTCCAAGGTGGAACAGCTTGGAGGGAGATTCCATAATAGAGTGTTCACGTTTTGACTGAAAAAAGACACTGTTTTGGCACCGTTCCAAGAAATGAGTGTATACAACTCTTGCTGAACTTCAGTGAGAGTGTTGCAGTCCATCTTAGTCATGGAGCATAACTGATCCAGTGTCAAATGTTTGAAGGTGTCGAGCCCTTCACATGTTTACAAGATGGATGCCGAAAGACTCTCCACTGATGCTTACCTTGGAGATCATGGTTATTGAGGTCATGGTCGTTCTCGACGCACATTCGAGAATTCCAGGTTCGAATCCTGGGCGGGACAGAAATTGTTGGACACATTTCCTTTCACCAAATGACGCTGTTCACCTAGCAGTGAGTAGGTACTCAGGAGTTAGCTTGTTGAGGGGGATGCATCCTGGGAGAGGTCAGTAATTCGGCTTTGGGAGGATGGGGAGCCTCAGTTAAAGCCAAAATGTGTATGAATACACTCTGGCTTCCTGTCCCTCAAGACAATGAATGAATTAATTACAGACATCTTGTCTGCAGCACTTGCTATCTCCCAGCTGTTGAATTAAACATTTTGAAGCACATGAGGACACTTACCAAGGTCGCATGCTCCTTGCTCTCGTACGCAAAAATGGAGTTGGCTGACAGGCTTTGCCTCTTGGGTTAGGCATCTCTGATGAGCGTGGTCCCCTGCTTTCAGCACAGATGACAGACACCATCAGCTAGCAACTCCATCCAAATGGAAACAGTTTGCCCAGCCAAGATTCAAGGTAGAGTGTTCACAAGTGTTCGTTGTCGGCAAGCACTGAATACAACCCAAGAGCAACAGCAGCTAATGACTCGCCCCCTGGCACTGCTTCTCCCTGCTCCAGCATCTTCTCTGGCGAAGGGTTTAATCTGAGCAGTGTCTTCGTAGGAAGATGTTTAGAGGCAAGGGGCAAGAATACCGTTAGCTACTTGCCTTACACTGATGTGACCCCCGGCACCAGTAGCAACTCGTGTCTCCAACCCTGTGTGGTGTCGCTGAGTATAGATGACACTGATTCTTGATGTGGAGTAAATGACCTTTACAGTTTCCAGCTTTGCAATCTCGCCTCCCTTGAATGGGAATACGAGGATCGAACAATATTCCAATCTCCATCCTATCATTTTCCCGAGTAGGATATAAAACTCGTATATATTTATTTTATGTCAAGATATGAACTGCACAAAGTCTTTCGCACTCTCCTGAGTGCATTATCAAGGTCTGAGTATATGGTTTGGACGAGACTTGCATCCCAACGACCAATACGGCACCAGCCCAGGAGCCTCACCTTAACTGTTCTTGACCCGCCTGCTCCGTGTACCATAATATAAAAACATACAATAAAACCTCCACACATGTATTTATGTTAATTATATCTGTATTAAGACATCACCATTACAAATTTTCCTGGATGTTATGTTTGCTTTACTGTGGTGGCTAAACGTTAGATCTTCTGGTATTATTGTTCCTTGGTCCTTGACATGGTACAACATCTGTTGGGAGCTCCGACTGTGTCTTGTATCCTGTATTAGTTTAAGGTTTTCGCTTGTCTCATGCCGAAGTAACTAGAATTTTCCATCGCTGAACGCCATGTTATTTTCCGGTGTCCATCTGAGTGTAATTTTTCTGCAAATTTTCCTGAGGCACTTATCATAATTATTTTGCTGTCGTCTCGCTCTCTCTCGCTTCTTCCTCTGTCTCTCTCTCTCTCTCTCTCTCTCTCTCTCTCTCTCTCTCTCTCTCTCTCTCTCTCTCTCTCTCTCTCTCTCTCTCTCTCTCTCTCTCTCTCTCTCTCTCCTCTTTTCTCTCTCCTCTTTTCTCTCTCTCTCCTCTTCCTATTCTCTCTCCCCCCTCTCTTCCCTTTCTCCCCTTTTCTTCTCTTTCTTCTCCCCTCTCTCTTCACTGAGGCACATATGATTATTTTGCTGTCTGTGGCTTGTTATACAAATAATCGCCAACAGAACCTAAGCACCTAACCTAACCAGTGCCTAAATATTTACAATATACTAATGTGGAATATTATTAATTTATATTTGAGAAAATTCCTGTTTTGAATGAAGAGCATGCTAAAATTGATGAATGTGTCTTTGGGGTCGACCGCCCGGATGGAATGGACTTGAGTCGAGGACGGGTTGCACCAGCGCTGGTCCAGCTATGCCTTGAGTGTCCCATGATCGGACACTCGGTAGGCGTGGTAAAGAACACTGTTGATTATCTGAATCTTTGGCCAGTAATCACCTTCCATCAGCACCTGGGTGCTTTGTTGTTCAGTTTGATTCATAATTCATAAGTTCAAGTGTATTGCATAGCATTTTGTTGTTCCGTCATTGACATTTTGGCTGTTAACATTTCAGTGCACATTGTGAACGCCATGCACAGTTTGTTGCACCCTGTGTATGCTATAAATATTTCAGTTTTATGCTATCCAGTGTGCCTTTTTATTATTAATAAAACATTGAACACAACCAATAGTTTTTTCTAATGTTGAAGTGAATAATTCACCCCCCCCCCCAAGTAGACCACTTACTTCTTACGCCCTCGCCCCCTTCCCCAACCCATGTAGTTACCTTCCAGTGGCTGAGTAATTTGATCCCTAAACCACCAGGGGCCGGATTTACGAAGCAGTTACGCAACCACTTACGTACCTGTTACATCTTTTCTCAATCTTTGGCGGCTTTGTTTATAATTATTAAACAGTGAACTCCGAAGCACCAGGAGGCTGTTTATAACAATAACAACAGTTGATTGGGAAGTTTTCATGCTTGTAAAATGTTTAATAAATGTAACCAACGCCGTCAAAGATTGAGGAAAGATGTACACGTTCGTAAGTACTTGAATAACTGCTTGGTAAATCTGGCCCTAGAAATCACAATATGTCGCCCAACCTGCGCCCCGTGTTCATGCTCGTGTCATACTATGAACGAGCGGTATGCTGTGCTATATTACTATATATCAAAGCATACTTTATATATATATATATATATATATATATATACCTCGTATGCGAACTGAATATGTTGTTGGTGTGTGTACATGGTGAAGGTGGCGGGGGTCAGCGGCGCTAGGCAAGGTTGGAAGGGTAATTGTTGTTGATTATTTCTTACAACATGTTGTGTTGTGTGTGTGTGTGGGGGGGGGGGGGGGTGTTATGGTGTACTGGGACACCGAGTATTATTGTGGTCCACACTAACGTGAGCAACACACCAACACCACCACAGTGTATATGAGCCACTTGCACCTCTCTTCCCTCTACTACACCCTCTCCCTGTCTCCCCTCTCACTCACCCACAACACCCTCTCCCTGTCTCCCCTCTCACTCACCCACTACACCCTCTCCCTGTCTCCCCTCTCACTCACCCACTACACCCTCTCCCTGTCTCCCCTCTCACTCACCCACTACACCCTCTCCCTGTCTCCTCTCACCCACTACACCCTCTCCCTGTCTCCCCTCTCACTCACCCACTACACCCTCTCCCTGTCTCCTCTCACCCACTACACCCTCTCCCTGTCTCCCCTCTCACTCACCCACTACACCCTCTCCCTGTCTCCTCTCACCCACTACACCCTCTCCCTGTCTCCTCTCACCCACTACACCCTCTCCCTGTCTCCTCCTCTCACCCACTACACCCTCTCCCTGTCTCCTCCTCTCACCCACTACACCCTCTCCCTGTCTCCTCCTCTCACCCACTACACCCTCTCCCTGTCTCCTCTCACCCACTACACCCTCTCCCTCCCTCCCCTCTCACGCACTACACCCTCTCCCTGCCTCCCCTCTCACCCACTACACCCTCTCCCTGCCTCCCCTCTCACCCACTACACCCTCTCCCTGCCTCCCCTCCCACCCACTACACCCTCTCCCTGCCTCCCCTCTCACCCACTACACCCTCTCCCTGCCTCCCCTCTCACCCACTACACCCTCTCCCTGCCTCCCCTCCCACCCACTACACCCTCTCCCTGCCTCTCCCTGTCTCCCCTCTCACCCACTACACCCTCTCCCTGTCTCCTCTCACCCACTCTACCCTCTCCCTGCCTCCCCTCTCACCCACTACACCCTCTCCCTGCCTCCCCTCTCACCCACTACACCCTCTCCCTGTCTCCCCTCTCACCCACAACACCCTCTCCTACCGGTTCTTCACATGTGTTTCACCATATATGGATGTCTATAGATGAAAACTGTGTAGCATTCATATATAT
>NC_091171.1:13672495-13732495 GCF_040958095.1 Procambarus clarkii
TGCCACTCATCCTGTGAGTGGACACACCGCCATAGTGACAGTATTGGGCAGCGTCACTCATCCTGTGAGTGGACACATCGCCATAGTGACAGTATTGGGCAGCGCCACTCATCCTGTGAGTGGACACACCGCCATAGTGAAAGTATTGGGCAGCGCCACTCATCCTGTGAGTGGACACACCACCATAGTGACAGTATTGGGCAGCGCCACTCATCCTGTGGGTGGACACACCGCCATAGTGACAATATTGGGCAGCGTCACTCATCCTGTGAGTGGACACACCCCAATAATGACAGTATTGGGCAGCACCACTCATCCTGTGGGTGGACACACCGCCATAGTGACAGTATTGGGCAGCGCCACTCATCCTGTGAGTGAACACACCGCTATAGTGACAGTATTGAGCAGCGTCACTCATTCTGTGAGTGGACACACCACCATAGTGACAGTATTGGGCAGCGCCACTCATCCTGTGAGTGGACACACCACCATAGCAGCATGTACAACACTCCCCAATAGGAAGAAAACCCGCTGGGTTGTTCATCCTGTCACTTGTACCCAGACACAGCTGGGACTTGCTTAACTGTCTCAAGTGAACAGCTCCTCAAACTAGTAGTAGTTTTATGTGATGTTGATCAGTGTTATCTAAGGCTACTCTATCATATGTGGAAACACTGACAAAGTTAAGATTTAAATGTTTATATAATTCCGTCTTGTCTTTTATGTTTTTAATGAAATCAAATCAATAAAGGAAATCTTTAATATTTAATAAATTAAGTGGATGATGAGGGGGTTTGATAAATGAAAAGAGTAAAATAGGGAGAGGAGGTAGGAGGAGGAAGAGGAGAGAGGGAGAATGAGAAATGGGTGTGATAAGGGAAAGGGAGAATGAATTCTCCATAATACTATTCATCAGTGATGAACCAGGAGGAGTGAGGTCGGTGGTTGAGAGTGGGAGCACTCTGGACTCTACCTAAGAGCTCTTATGAGGGAAGGTGCGCCGCTACCTTTCACATTGACCAAGCCAGTCAGCCAGCCACCTGACCAAGCCAGCCAGCCAGCCACCTGACCAAGCCAGCCAGCCAGCCACCTGACCAAGCCAGCCACCTGACCACGCCAGCCAGCCATCAACCTGACCAAGCCAGCCAGCCATCAACCTGACCAAGCCAGCCAGCCATCAACCTGACCAAGCCAGCCAGCCAGCCACCTGACCAAGCCAGCCAGCCAGCCAGCCACCTGACCAAGCCAGCCAGCCATCAACCTGACCAAGCCAGCCAGCCAGCCACCTGACCAAGCCAGCCAGCCACCTCAGTGTTACAGTCAGTCTAAAAACAGCAACAGCTGCCACACAACTTAGGGGGCATATTCAGGTTAAATAATTTGTTCAATTTGCTTATAAATTTATGTATGAAATGGTTATAGAAAGGGCTGCAACTGGTCAAAGTTTCATCATCACACCCTAAACAGAAAAGGAGAAAAAAAATACACAACGTATTATGCAACGAATGTTCAACATTCTCAAATAATCTCAGGGAACACATGTGTCAACTAAAATGTCTACTATGTGCTGTAGAAGCACAAACTCTTGTAATAATTGTAATATGAATGTGCAATATATATATATGTAATTTTTTTTTTTTTTTTTTTTTTTTGTCAATGTTTTTTTTCGTTTGTTATCAAGGGATTTGCATGAAACTTGCACACCTTGCTCAATGGATGCCTATCTGCAAGGGTGCCAATTATGAACGAAATCTGTCGACGTCAAGCTCAGCTACAGGTGGCCGAACTTGGATCTTTATTTTACTCTGGAAAGTAATTTACACCTTCAAAGTACTTCAGAGCTTTCATTTATTAATCAATTTACATGCAAATTTCACCTTATATGTAGCGTTTGTGCTTCTACAGACTCTAGTAGACATTTTAGTCCAAAGTCCATTTGTTGATTTTATAAAAATTTATAAACATCATATATTGCATATTTTTGGAAGGGTAACTTTGAATAATTATATTATTGCACTAAACACGTTTTTGATAAAACTGCTCACTGCAATCCTTTATTATATGCTAAATTCAGTATCTGAGTGTTATAGAAAGGATTTTAGTTGACACATATGTTCCCTGAGATTATTTGAAAATGTTGAAAATTCGTTGCATAATACGTTGTGTATTTTTTTTCTCCTTTTCCGTTTAGGGTGTGATGGTGAAACTTGGACCAGTTGCAGCCCTTTCTATAACCATTTCATAAATAAATTTATAAGCAAATTGAACAACTTTTATTTAACCTGAATATGCCCCCTTAGGACCATAAAGGCTTTTTAACTTCATCTTACACATGTGGAGGAGAGCCATTGTCTTTTGTGGCCAGGATAAGCCTTTGTTGTCGTCGAGGGGTCATTCCTTGTGGCTACCTTGCCATGATTTCTGGGCTCAACGTCCCCGCGGCCCGGTCCCCGACCAGGCCTCCTGGTTGCTGGACTCGACATATTACCCAGTATTACCAATTGGGATGTTTTACATATAGATCTTGAAGATTTTAGTTTTACCAGGATGTCACAAAATGCTATTCAAATGTCGGATACAAGTCTAGATGGTTTTAACAAATAATCTAAAACATGCAACCGTTCTACCAGCCCTTCCGTCTTGCTCAACCAGTTGGGCTGGACCGTTTTTCGGTAGAGCGACGGTCTCGCTTCATGCAGGTCGGCGTTCAATCCCCGACCGTCAAAGTGATTGGGCACCATTCCTTTCCCCCCTCACACCCCAAATCCATATTCTGATCCCTTCCATGGGCTATATAGTCGTAATGTCATGAAGCTTTTTCCTGATAGTTCCCTTGTGCCACCTGAGGCAGCCATGGTAGCGCCTGAGGGAACGCCTGGAGGTGTGGCGTGGAGGCCGGCCAGACTGGGGCGAGGTAACTACATTATGGAGGCGTGTACTGGCGCGACTCTGGCCTGCTACCCTCACCCGTTCCCCCCTGGTCAGAGGGGAAGGCCTCTCCCTCGGCCAGTTCCCCCTTAGTGGGGTCTGTCTCCCAGCCAGGTCTCCCATCCCGCCTCTCACACTCAGGTGCAATCCCCCACTGGGAGGGGAAGGGAAGGAGAGGGAGGGAGGGGAGGGGAGGGGTGGGATGGAGAGGGAGGAGAGGGGAGGGGTGTTGAGGTTGTAGTGATGGTGTTGTGCTTGTGTTCCTACCTAAAAGTATTTATCTAAAGGTTACTACGGCAAAATAGCGTCAGGCGTTTCGTGCCTTGCTATAATTGTTGCGTTTTGTTGTAACTGTTATGACGGTCAAATGCTGTGATGTATCTGCCTTTGTTTAGCTGTGTTTGTGGTCTTAACTACCAATATTTCTTTATATGTCTTCGACTCGGGTGCGCTCCCAGCTTCCACGAATGACCTCTTGTCCAACCGTCTTCTAATTAAAAGTGGCTGTTGTTATCTAGTGTATTCACCTCAGAATGTTGTTGTACTGTGTTACGGCCCTCTCGGGACGCAACGGGGTTCTTACTCTGATGTTGTTAGAGGAAGTTATATCCGACCCCAAGCCAGTAGTGGCTTTCAAGGGATGTGATCCGTGACGCAAGTAACTTAAAGGGGAAGGGAAATAAAGGCAAAAACTTAATATAATATATTGCCCACCACCAATAAATAATATATAAAATGATTACACGGGGGGAGGGGTATTAACATGGTACACAAACGTCTTCTCCTGAAGACTCTGGATCCAAGCTCTTGATGCTAAGTCCTCGGTGCTTCTTCGTGGCCTCACAACGAATCCTCTGAGAAGCTGAGCCTACCCTGGCCACAGGTCAGCCAAAACACAGGTCCACTGGGGGCACCGTCGTGGAGGCCGTCAACCACAAATCCAGCAGGTCTGCTGGCAGGTTCCGGACCCGCAACGCTGGTCAGGCCACTCCACGAACGATATAAGGGTAACGCCCTAGACAGGAGCCTCGTGTGATACCACAAATCACTCTCCTGTCCTCAATACCCCAGTGGATAATCGTCTCCAGCAGTCGGTCCCGGGTAATCCTTTTACTGCCACTCCACTGGCAGGGTAACACACCACAGTGTTCTTCCGGGGGGACGACTTCACAACTGCTGCAGCAAAGTACAAGGTATGGAGACGGCTGCCTCGGGTAGACTGACTCAACTCCCATCACAGCAGTCCCAGGTCGACTCTGTAAGCAGACACGTCATCAATAACTGGGACTCTAAAACACCTCACTTACAGGCTCAGACACAAACGCCCGACACATCCACTTCATAGATGGCGTTGTAGTCTGAGCACCACCTCACCAGAGGTCAGCAGCGGCGGTGTTGAGTGCTGAATAGGACTGGAAAGAGGCTCTCGTAGCTAGTACACGTCGTCCTCGCCAGGTGTCGTCGTCCGTTTGGAGGGGGTTTCGGGAGCTGACCCACAGATGGCGCGGTCGTCACTGCTCCGTGCTCGGACGTCGGATCCGGGTTCGTAACATACTGATACTGTCTCCTCCTCTGGTGCCTCTCTCTCTTCTGAGGCTGTGAGAGTGTGGTGAGCCCGTGCTGGTGCCTTCACCAGCACCAGAGAGTACGCCGCTCCTGCATAGTATACTCTTGGTATTAGGCACTTCACAGTGTTTCCAGTCTCCAGTGTGGTACGTGGTGGTGGAGTGTGGTACGTGGTGGTGGAGTGTGGTACGTGGTGGTGGAGTGTGGTACGTGGTGGTGGAGTGTGGTACGTGGTGGTGGAGTGTGGTACGTGGTGGTGGAGGGTGGTACGTGGTGGAGTGTGGTACGTAGTGGTGGAGTGTTGTACGTGGTGGTGGAGTGTTGTACGTGGTGGTGGAGTGTTGTACGTGGTGGTGGAGGGTGGTACGTGGTGGTGGAGGGTGGTACGTGGTGGTGGAGGGTGGTACGTGGTGGTGGAGTGTGGTACGTGGTGGTGGTGGAGTGTGGTACGTGGTGGTGGTGGAGTGCGGTACGTGATTGGTGGAGGATGGTACGTGGTGGTGAAGGGTGGTACGTGGTGGTGGAGGGTGGTACGTGGTGGTGAAGGGTGGTACGTGGTGGTGAAGGGTGGTACGTGGTGGTGGTGGTGGAGGGTGGTACGTGGAGGGTGGTACGAGGTGGTGGTGGGTGGTACGTGGTGGTGGAGGGTGGTACGTGGTGGTGGAGGGTGGTACGTGGTGGTGGTGGGTGGTACGTGGTGATGGAGGGTGGTACGTGGTGATCGAGGGTGGTACGTGGTGATGGAGGGTGGTACGTGGTGGTGAAGGGTGGTACGTGGTGGTGGAGTGTGGTACGTGGTGGTGGTGGAGTGTGGTACGTGGTGGTGGTGGAGTGCGGTACGTGATTGGAGGATGGTACGTGGTGGTGAAGGGTGGTACGTGGTGGAGTGTGGTACGTGGTGGTGGAGTGCGGTACGTGATGGTGGTGGTGGAGGGTGGTACGTGGTGGTGGAGGGTGGTACGTGGTGGTGGTGGAGTGTGGTACGTGGTGGTGGAGGGTGGTACGTGGTGGAGGAGTGTGGTACGTGGTGGTGGAGGGTGGTACGTGGTGGTGGAGGGTGGTACGTGGTGGTATAGTGTGGTACGTGGTGGTGGAGGGTGGTACGTGGTGGTGGAGGGTGGTACGTGGTGGTGGAGTGTGGTACGTGGTGGTGGAGTGTGGTACGTGGTGGTGGAGGGTGGTACGTGGTGGTGGAGTGTGGTACGTGGTGGTGGAGGGTGGTACGTGGTGGTGGAGTGTGGTGCGTGGTGGTGGAGGGTGGTACGTGGTGGTGGAGGGTGGTACGTGGTGGTGGAGGGTGGTACGAGATGGTGGAGGGTGGTACGTGGTGGGGGAGTGTGGTACGTGGTGGTGGAGGGTGGTACGTGGTGGTGGAGGGTGGTACGTGGTGGTGGTGGAGTGTGGTACGTGGTGGTGGTGGTGGAGTGTGGTACGTGGTGGTGGTATGTGGTGGTGGAATGTGGCTCGTGGTGGTGGAGTGTGGTACGTGGTGGTGGAGTGTGGTACGTGGTGGTGGAGTGTGGTACGTGGTGGTGGAGAGTGGTGCGTGGTGGTGGAGGGTGGTACGTGGTGGTGGAGGGTGGTACGTGGTGGTGGAGGGTGGTACGTGATGGTGGAGGGTGGCACGTGGTGGGGGAGTGTGGTACGTGGTGGTGGAGGGTGGTACGTGGTGGAGGGTGGTACGTGGTGGTGGAGGGTGGTACGTGGTGGTGGTGGAGTGTGGTACGTGGTGGTGGTGGTGGAGTGTGGTACGTGGTGGTGGTATGTGGTGGTGGAATGTGGCACGTGGTGGTGGAGTGTGGTACGTGGTGGTGGAGTGTGGTACGTGGTGGTGGAGTGTGGTACGTGGTGGTGGAGTGTGGTGCGTGGTGGTGGAGGGTGGTATGTGGTGGTGGAGGGTGGTACGTGGTGGTGGAGGGTGGTACGTGATGGTGGAGGGTGGTACGTGGTGGGGGAGTGTGGTACGTGGTGGTGGAGGGTGGTACGTGGTGGAGGGTGGTACGTGGTGGTGGAGGGTGGTACGTGGTGGTGGTGGAGTGTGGTACGTGATGGTGGAGTGTGGTACGTGGTGGTGGTGGAGTGTGGTACGTGGTGGTGGAGTGTGGTACGTGATGGTGGAGGGTGGTACGTGGTGGAGTGTGGTACGGGATGGTGGAGTGTGGTATGTGGTGGTGGAGGGTGGTACGTGGTGGTGGAGTGTGGTACGTGGTGGTGGAGGGTGGTACGTGGTGGAGTGTGGTACGTGGTGGTGGAGGGTGGTACGTGGTGGTGGAGGGTGGTACGTGGTGGTGGAGGGTGAAAAATATATTATAATAATCTTCTAGGTTTAAAATATTTATATATTTTTTATATATATATAATATATATATATATATATATATATATATATATATATATATATATATATATATATATATATATATATATATATATATATATATATGTCGTACCTAGTAGCCAGAACTCACTTTTTGGCCTACTATTCAAGGCCCGATTTGCCTAATAAGCCAAGTTTTCATGAATTAATTGTTTTTCGACTACCTAACCTACCTAACCTAACCTAACCTAACTTTTTCGGCTACCTAACCAAACCTAACCTATAAAGATAGGTTAGGTTAGGTTAGGTAGGGTTGGTTAGGTTCGGTCATATATCTACGTTAATTTTAACTCCAATAAAAAAAAATTGACCTCATACATAATGAAATGGGTAGCTTTATCATTTCATAAGAAAAAAATTAGAAAAAATATATTAATTCAGGAAAACTTGGCTTATTAGGCAAATCGGGCCTTGAATAGTAGGCCAAAAAGTGAGTTCTGGCTACTAGGTACGACATATATATATATATATATATATATATATATATATATATATATATATATATATATATATATATATATATATGTCGTACCTAGTAGCCAGAACGCACTTCTCAGCCTACTATGCAAGGCCCGATTTGCCTAGTAAGCCAAGTTTTCCTGAATTTATATATTTTTCGATTTTTTTTCTTATGAAATGATAAAGCTATATATTTCATTATGTATGAGTTAAGTTTTTTTAATTTGAGTTAAAACTAACGTAGATATATAACCGAACCTAACCAACCCACTTACTTACTCACTTCCCCCTTCAGAGCAGGAGAGATTGCTGAAATAGAGGGAATACAGAGAACATATACGGCACGCATAGACGAGATAAAGCACCTAAATTATTGGGATCGTCTCAAAGCTCTCCAAATGTACTCACTAGAGAGGAGACGAGAGAGATACCAAATAATATACACATGGAAAATACTGGAGGGTCAGGTCCCAAATCTGCACAGTAAAATAACAACGTACTGGAGTGAACGATATGGAAGAAAATGCAGAATAGAAAAAAGTGAAGAGCAGAGGTGCCATGGACACAATCAGAGAACACTGTATGAACATCAGAGGTCCACGGTTGTTCAACGTCCTACCAGCGAACATCAGAAATATTACAGGAACAACCGTGGACATCTTCAAGAGGAAACTAGATTGTTTCCTTCAAGGAGTGCCGGACCAACCGGGCTGTGGTGGGTATGTGGGCCTGCGGGCCGCTCCGAGCAACAGCCTGGTGGACCAAACTCTCACAAGTCAAGTCTGGCCTCGTGCCGGACTTGGGGAGTAGTATACCCCATCAACCAGGTATCAACCCTCCCTAACTTAACCTATCTTAATCTAACCTAAACTAACATAACTAAGTCAATAATTTATGTTCGTAATATAATATAATAATAATATTTCAAATGAACCAATTGGAAACAATATTTAAAAAAAAAGAATTACTCGGCCTATTAGGCAAATCGGGCCTTGCATAGTAGGTCGAGAAGTGCGTTCTGGCTACTAGGTACGACACAAAATCGCTAATCTCCGAAAGTTCTTCACTGATTGCTTTGAAATTTTCACACAAAGTTCCATTCGCATCGGAGCGGGTTTTTATATACATAATACTATATAGATGTCACGTCTGTGACCACGAACAGATTGTTGAAAGGATTGAAAGACGGGAGGTTTTCCCCAACATGTCAACCCCCAACAACACTAGGTGAATCCTTGAGAACTAAATGAGTTCATTAAAGACGTGCTATATTTCCCCAGCTGGGACGCATTGTGGAGTTTGTTGCACTTGTTGGGTAATATCACCTGAGGCGTTTACCTTGAGTCGCGTTGACACTTCCTCTTAGGAAGACGCTATTCTCACTTGCACTACAATCTCAGCCTCCCCTACACTGCCTCGCCCCTCGCCACATAACCCAGCAGAGCCCTCCCCTACACTGCCTCGCCACATAACCCAGCAGAGCCCTCCCCTACACTGCCTCGCCACATAACCCAGCAGAGCCCTCCCCTACACTGCCTCGCCACATAACCCAGCAGGTGGGAGTGTGGAGGCCATAGCAGCACCTCGCCCCTGCCAGTATTACAGCGCCACTTTACATAACTCGCGTGTTATTTCATCAGATACAGCCTCGGGCCCTGTTATGTAACCCTCGTGGCTTGTGCTGCTCCTCTCTATCCCTCCGTCTCTCCCCTCCCACTCTCCCCTCACCTCTCCTCTCCCCTCTCCCCTCACCACGCACCACCCCATCACCTTAACTATAACGACAGAATTGCTTATATTCCCCTCTCATGTCCCTCTGCAGCTTGTGTCTCCCCTCTCATGTTTCCCCCGCAAGTTGTCTCTCCCCAAAAAAACTACTAAAAACAGCACCACTCCATAAAGGAGGAAATAAGGCAGAGGCAAAAAATTTTAGACCGATAACACTAACATCACACATCATAAAAATCTTTGAGAGAGTGCTAAGAAGTAAGATCACAAAATACATGGAATCACAGCATCTCTATAACCCCGGACAACATGGTTTCAGAACAGGGCGCTCTTGCCTGTCGCAGTTGCTGGACCATTATGACATGGCATTAGATGCCTTGGAAGTCAAACAAAACACTGATGTAATTTACACAGATTTCGCAAAAGCCTTCGACAAATATGACGATGGTGTTATTGCACACAAAATGCGTTCAAAAGGAATTACCGGAAAAATAAGCAAATGGATATACTATTTCTTAACTAATAGAACCAAATGTGTAATAGTCAACAAAATAAAATCCGGTCCATCAGCCGTGAAGAGCTCAGTCCCCCAGGGTACTGTGCCTTCTCCAGTACTTTTCTCATCCTCATATCGGACATAGACAAGAACACAACCTATAGCACTGTATCATCCTTTGCAGATGACACTAGGATTTTTATGAGAGTAGACAACGTAGAGGACACGGCAAACCGCCAATCATATGTAAATCAGGTCTTTCAATCGGATACAGAAATTAATATGGTGTTTAACGAGGATAAGTTCCAGCTCATGCGCTACGGAAAAAAATAAAATATAAAAGCAGAAACCACGTACAAAACTCAGTCAAATCATAACATTGAACTAAAAAGGCAATGTAAAGGATTATGGTGAACTCATGTCGGAAGACCTTACCTTTAAAGCACACAATAAAGTAGCCGTCACAACTGCAAGAAAAATGACAGGTTGGATAACAAAGACTTTTCAAACTAAAGATGCTATACCAGTGATGATACTCTTCAAGACGCTAGAGCTCTCTAGAGTGGAGTACTGCTGCACAATGGCCGCCCCTTTTCTGAGTTAGAGAAATTGGTGACCTGGAGAGCGTGCAGAGATCCTTTACTGCTAGACTCCACTCAGTAAAACATCTAAACTACTGGGACCGACTAAAGTGACAAAATTTGTATTCTCTTGAGCGCAGGCGGGAGAGATACATAATAATTTACACGTGGAAAATAGTAGAAGGGCTGGTCCCAAACCTGCACACAGAAATAACACCACATGAGACCAGAAGGCATGGCAGGATGTGCAGAATACTCCCGCTGAAAAGCAGAGGTGCAACAGGTACTCTGAGAGAGAACTATCAACATCAGAGGCCCGAGACTGTTCAACACGCTTCCACTACACATAAGGGACATAACTGGCCGACCCCTCACAGTGTTCAAGAGAGAACTATCAACATCAGAGGCCCGAGACTGTTCAACACGCTTCCACTACACATAAGGGACATAACTGGCCGACCCCTCACAGTGTTCAAGAGAGAACTTGATAAACACATCCAAAGGATACCTGGTCAACCAGGCTGTGACTCATACGTCAGGCTGCGAGCAGCTGCGTCCAACAGCCTGGTTGACCAGTCTAACAACGAAGCGGCCTATGCGATGACCGGGCCGCAGGGACGCTAAGCCCCGAGACCAGCTCAAGGTATACTCCCCTCTCATGTTCCCCCGCAGGTCGTGTCTCCCCTCTCATGTTCCCCCGCAGGTTGTCTCCCCTCTCATGTTCCCCCGCAGGTTGTCTCCCCTCTCATGTTCCCCCCGCAGGTTGTGTCTCCCCTCTCATGTTCCCCCCGCAGGTTGTGTCTCCCCTCTCATGTTCCCCCGCAGGTTGTGTCTCCCCTCTCATGTTCCCCCCGCAGGTTGTGTCTCCCCTCTCATGTTCCCCCCGCAGGTTGTGTCTCCCCTCTCATGTTCCCCCGCAGGTTGTGTCTCCCCTCTCATGTTCCCCCCGCAGGTTGTGTCTCCCCTCTCATGTTCCCCCGCAGGTTGTGTCTCCCCTCTCATGTTCCCCCCGCAGGTTGTGTCCCCCCTCTCATGTTCCCCCGCAGGTTGTGTCTCCCCTCTCATGTTCCCCCCGCAGGTTGTGTCCCCCCTCATGTTCCCCCGCAGGTCGTGTCTCCCCTCTCATGTTCCCCCCGCAGGTTGTGTCTCCCCTCTCATGTTCCCCCGCAGGTTGTGTCTCCCCTCTCATGTTCCCCCACAGGTTGTCTCCCCTCTCATGTTCCCCCACAGGTCGTGTCTCCCCTCTCATGTTCCCCCGCAGGTTGTGTCTCCCCTCTCATGTTCCCCCGCAGGTTGTCTCCCCCCTCATGTTCCCCCGCAGGTCGTGTCTCCCCTCTCATGTTCCCCCGCAGGTTGTGTCTCCCCTCTCATGTTCCCCCCGCAGGTTGTGTCTCCCCTCTCATGTTCCCCCGCAGGTCGTGTCTCCCCTCTCATGTTCCCCCGCAGGTCGTGTCTCCCCTCTCATGTTCCCCCGCAGGTCGTGTCTCCCCTCTCATGTTCCCCCGCAGGTTGTGTCCCCTCTCATGTTCCCCCGCAGGTTGTGTCCCCTCTCATGTTCCCCTGCAGGTTGTGTCCCCTCTCATGTTCCCCCGCAGGTTGTCTCCCCTCTCATGTTCCCCCGCAGGTTGTGTCTCCCCTCTCATGTTCCCCCGCAGGTTGTGTCTCCCCTCTCATGTTCCCCCGCAGGTTGTGTCTCCCCTCTCATGTTCCCCCCGCAGGTTGTGTCTCCCCTCTCATGTTCCCCCGCAGGTTGTGTCCCCTCTCATGTTCCCCCGCAGGTTGTGTCCCCTCTCATGTTCCCCGCAGGTTGTGTCCCCTCTCATGTTCCCCCGCAGGTTGTGTCTCCCCTCTGGTCCACCTGGCATCACCACTAACCATGCTGCCCTGCCCCAGCCCTGGTCCTCCCTACACGTACTGGAGCTCCCCACCTCCATATTACCCGTCCTGCCTATCTGTAGCGCTCTTTCATTACCAGTGTGGCCACCCCTTCCATTTGCCCGCCGCCCTCCCAGCACTCATCTGTTCCAGTGGCGGGTGAGCGTTACACACGGGTCCCGCCTCTTACATGTCAATCAGCGGGGCTACTTTTTTCCATTCCACATTGAGCGCTCTTCTCAGTTTCACTGTTTAGAGTCTGGCTCCCCTCCTCACCTGAATCATTCTCCTATTTCCCCTTCAGTGACTCTAGAAGTTGTGTTCAGTACGCCTGCGCTCGTTCTGGTGTGTATGGGATCTTTACACATTTCTCACCCCCGTTATAAGTCTTTATAAAATCATTGTTATTGATACTATCTTGAAACGGTTTGCGATAATTAATAGGACAGTTAAATACATTCTATTTGTTATTAAGTAGACTGGCAGAGGTCAGTAGGTATATCTTAGCCATAACTTTGTTAACCTGCTCGTGAACCCCGTTAGTCGCACACACCACATGACGGTCACAGATGGTGTCCCTTCACACTACGTAACATGGCCGGTCAGGTGGAAGTTAATGACTCTTTAATCCAGTGTTTCAATTCTGTGATGTAGCCTGGCATGGCATGCATTCTGGCCTTCATGTTGCCCTATAATAAGGAATCCAGAAGCGTGATGTCCGGGAATCGAGGTTACAGAATAGGGCCCCATCCAACGACAAGGGAACTTTTCATATGGACACCAACGCGCTTCTGGACGGTAGAACGACTGGCTTCTCGCAGGTCGGCGCTCAATCCCCGACCATCCAGGTGGTTGGGCACCATTCTCTCTTCCCCCCTTCCCTCCCCGGTCCCATCCCAAATCCTTATTGTGACTTTTTCCCAGCGTTATAAAGTTGTAATGGCTTAGTGCTTTCACCTGTAATGGCTTAGTGCTTTCACCTTAAGTTACCTTCACCCCCAGTGAGACGACGCCCCACCTTGCGCTGGGATGGGATTCCGGGACTTCTTGTGCTGACCTCATTTTATGGGCTATCGCTCAATGCATGCCTTTGCAAATATCAAATGCCTTTGAAAAGTCCGTGTATGCACATTCGCATTCTGTTTCTCCTCTAATACATCAATGATTTAGTCACAGTGGTTGAGTAGCTGCGAAAGGCACGATCTTCCCGTCATAAATCCACGTTGACTTGGCTTGTGGAGATCATTAGTCTTCATAAACCTGAAGACCTGATTCCTGATCACTCTCACAAAACATATTATGTGGGACGTTAGTGCAACTGGTCTGTAATTATTAACCATACTTTGCTCCTTCCTTTGTGACACTTTGGAGATTTAAGCACATCTGGTACCTCCCCCCGTGTCCAAGCTCTTCCTCCACACTATACTGAGTGCCTGTACTACTGGCACTTTGCATTTCTTTATAAATATTGAATTCCATGAGTCTGAACCCGGAGCTGAGTGCATGGGCATTGTAACAAGAGAGCAGTACACAACGCACCAGAAGAACAGCAACAGTTGGAACGGTTGGTCGCTTACCAGCCGGCTGTGTACACAGTGGAAGCTCACACCTCAGGCGCTAACCAAAGGGGAGGAGGGAGGCAGGTGAACTCGGGATAACAGTGAAGGAAGTCACGAGGTTGTCAGTTATGATGCTGCCATAATAACCCATGAGGATTACTACTTCCACGTCACTAGAGGCCGAGGATCTCACATGCCCCTAACAACTGTATATAAGATGAAGCTCAGACAGGGAAGACTGTGGGGGGTGTACTGAAGTATGATCCAACATTCTACGGGGAGGAACATCAAGCACCTTAACAGGGAAGACTGTGGGGGGTGTACTGAAGTATGATCCAACATTCTACGGGGAGGAACATCAAGCACCTTAACAGGGAAGACTGTGGGGGGTGTACTGAAGTATGATCCAACATTCTACGGGGAGGAACATCAAGCACCTTAACAGGGAAGACTGTGGGGGGTGTACTGAAGTATGATCCAACATTCTACGGGGAGGAACATCAAGCACCTTAACAGGGAAGACTGTGGGGGGTGTACTGAAGCATGATCCAACATTCTACGGGGAGGAACATCAAGCACCTTAACAGGGAAGACTGTGGGGGGTGTACTGAAGTATGATCCAACATTCTACGGGGAGGAACATCAAGCACCTTAACAGGGAAGACTGTGGGGGGTGTACTGAAGTATGATCCAACATTCTACGGGGAGGAACATCAAGCACCTTAACAGGGAAGACTGTGGGGGGTGTACTGAAGTATGATCCAACATTCTACGGGGAGGAACATCAAGCACCTTAACAGGGAAGACTGTGGGGGGTGTACTGAAGTATGATCCAACATTCTACGGGGAGGAACATCAAGCACCTTAAGGCCAAGTGGAAATCACTGTGGAAATACGGTTCTCTTCTACCCATCACCTTATATCATTCAATTCACTTCCCTTCGATTAGGGAAATATAGTTAGGGATTGTATTCCTAAAGTGATTATAGAAATGTTTTCAAATTGTCGTCCCGTTGTGTATTAATGGTACCTGCCGACGTGGTACTGGACCTACCTTTCTGCTCGCCTCCTTTGACCTAGTGCCCTTAGTTGTCCGGTATCCCTGTCCCCTTCAGTGCGTCATTAAGGTGTCAATATATACCTAGTGTGTCCAGCACAGCTCCCGTTATTCTATATAGAATCTAAGTAGTTTTTGACTTGCTACTGTTACTTCCAGATTAATTTCGTGGTATAATATTATTGTTTACTATTCTCCTCCTTAAACTGGGTAAGTTGAGGTCTCTGAGGAAGATTATGTCTGGTATTGGGTTTGTCAGATTATCGAGGTTATTCTCTATTTTGTTTATCTGTTCTGTAAGTATCTCACTCGTTACATCTGGCGGTTCGTATATTAGAATAATAACTAGGATTATTTTCTCTATTTTTACTCCCAGTAATTCTACCACTTTATTTGTAGAGTTAAGGAGCTCCGAGCATCCAAGGTCTTCCCTAATATATAGACCCACTCCTCCATGTGACCTATTTACCCTATCACATCTAGAAATATTATGGTGTTCTCTGATTGTGCCTATGGCACCTCTGCTCTTTACTGGTTCTCTTCTGCATTTTCTTCCATATCCTTCACTCCAGTACGTTGTTATTTTACTGTGTAGATTTGGGACGTGTTCCTCCAGTATCTTCCACGTGTATGTTATTTGATATCTCTCTCGTCTCCTTTCTATTGAGTACATTTGGAGAGCTTTGAGATGATCGCAATGCACTCCCATACTATACCATGCCATACGAGCTGCCATAAATACATACCCAATACCATACACTCTCTTTGTCCAACCACTTGGGCTGGACGGTAGAGCGATGGTCCCCCATCATGCGGGTCGGCATTCAGTCCCCGACCGTCGAAGTGGTTGGGCACCATTCCTTCCCCCCGTCCCATCCCAAATCCTTATCCTGACCCCTTCCAAATGTTATTTAGTCGTAATGGCTTAACGCTTTCCCTGATAATTCCCCTTCTCTTCCTACTGTTCCACGTTTTGAAACCTTTTTCTTCTGGATCAGAAAAATTATTTAACTTTTCTTCTAAGGCATTTTCCCATTTGGCACTCTTTGTGTATCGTTCTGTGCCTTTCACGTCAAAGTCTGGGCAGCTGAAATCAACAGTTTCTTTCCTGGAGCGTTGACGTGAGCGAGGTTTGGCACACGTCGGGATGGAAACACCTGCATGTTAATCCCGAACGACATTTTCCCTTCTTGAGTAGATTTAAACATTTTCTGGGATGAGGGTAACTGCGTTCTGATCCCTTTCTCTTTGTAGAATATCCATGTCTGCAAATGCCCTTTGCATAGAATTTGCATGTCTGTCTTTCTGGTCTTTCTCTCTGTCGATGTTTGTTGTAATGTCTGTACGTATCGAGCTGTCAGTGCTGTCTGTATTACGCTTTCCTGTCTATAGTGCCATATTTATCCGGGCGTTACGAATCAATTTTTTTTTACAATTCGTGACGTTGTACTGCAGTTTGCTTCCTGTCGACAGCCTCAGCTCCTGCACCAGTACTATCTGTTCCCGCTCTTCCCTCATGGGACCGGCGGCTGAGCGGACAGAACACTGGACGCGTGATCCTGTGGTTCGATCCCGGGCGCCGGCGAGAAATGATAGGCAGAGTTTCTTTCACCCTGATTCCCCTGTTACCTAGCAGTAAATAGGTACCTGGGAGTTAGCTGTCACGGGTTGCTTCCTGGGGGTGGAGGCTTGGTCGAGGACCGGGCCGCGGGGACACTAAGTCCCGAAATCATCTCAAGATGGCTGCTAGGCTTTCACCGAGTGATAATTTTCGGTCATGAGTCTTGGTATCTAATTGTTGTTGTAATGTCACCCAAGGTGGCAGATGGTTGGTGCGTGGCGGAAGTGTGGCTCCCGGCTCCTGGCTCCCGGCTCCTGGCTCCCGGCTCCCGGCTCCCGGCTCCTGGCTCCCGGCTCCTGGCTCCCGGCTCCCGGCTCCTGGTGCTGCTCACTTCTCTGCAAGACGAGTCCAATCTTTTCTTGTATATGTAACATGTAATTCCCGTTGTTTGCGTCTTTTAAGTATTTATTGCAGTGATCACAAGTTCGTTTGTTTACGAAATATTGCATTTGTTTACTGTTGTTTGTCTCGAATGCTTGTGGGGGGGGGGAGCGCCAAACCGAGATTTGCCAGGTGTGTGATGTTTTGTGAGTAATGACAAGCTCTTGTATTACATTACTTGTTATCTACTGTTGCACTTGTGTAGTATTAATACAAGTACAATTTGTCGGTCCATTTGATCTAAAACAGTATTTATCTGCATGTTTCAATATGTAGCATATATGTGTTGGCGCCTGAGTGTTGAGGCGGCCCGCCTCTTCCCGGGGACCAGCCCCACCGGCGCCACTTTCATTTATTGACAAATTTATTAATACATTTGTTTATTTAATGTCTATTGAATTCGTTAGCCTAGTTGTTTTATTTTAGTCGTATTTCTAGTTTTTTTATATTATAATGTGTGGCGACGACGGAGTGTTTATCAGTGTATCAGCTCACTGGGTGAGCACCGCGTGTGCTCCAGCTGAGCACGAGCACAACATTCATGGAGGTAAACAGTAGTCTTCAGTGTTCTTGGGACAGTCGCCTTTGTCTTTAATTAATTCATGCGGATTTTCTGCTGCCCATATAAGGCAGTTGTGTATGTTAACGTTACCAGACAGATGGAACGTCACTTTTAACACTGAAAACGAAATTGTTAAACGAATTCTTTCATCTTCATCAATTTGGTCAATAATAACAAGCTGTAACCGTCAGGAATTTTCATTTTTGAAACTTTCTGCAATGTGTGCAATGTGTGCACGGTGTGCAAGATGTGCAATGTGTGCAAGGTGTGCAATGTGTGCAAGGTGTGCAATGTGTGCAATGTGTGCACGGTGTGCAAGATGTGCAATGTGTGCAAGGTGTGCAATGTGTGCAAGGTGTGCAAGGTGTGCAATGTGTGCAAGGTGTGCAATGTGTGCACGGTGTGCAAGATGTGCAATGTGTGCAAGGTGTGCAATGTGTGCAAGGTGTGCAATGTGTGCAAGGTGTGCAATGTGTGCAAGGAAACTAAATCTCATCCCTAGAGGCCAGAGGAAACAGAGGGAATTATGATAACAACATTCAAGATATCAAGGACAATAGACAACGACAACGTCTTTAAATTGAAAGAAAGTCGGACAGGAGATAAATTTAAGCTAAAACCGCGAGTGAGTTGAAAGAATGTAGGGAAATACTTGTGTATTAAACGGGCGGTCAGCAAGTAAAATACACTGGAAGAAGAAGCCAAAGAAGCCACCTCCATCCACAACTTTTAAAAGCCAGTTTCGGCAAACAATTTGAATGTCAGGAAGTGTAAATTGTAACTCGTCGGTTAGAACAAGGGTAGTCGGCGGGGCATATAGAGCTAGACCTCGCTTCCCAATAGTCACTCGTAGATAAGTACACAGGTGTACTATTGGGTAAGTACACAGGTGTACTGTTAGGTAAGTACACAGGTGTACTGTTAGGTAAGTACACAAGTGTCGTCAACACGCACCATACCTTATCGCCGACTTCCCAGCACGGAGCCCATTAGTGTGTGTAGTATTTCCCCGGACATCCAATACCTACTGCGCCGCCAACTTTTTCCTGGCCGACGTAAGCAGGTTTAGGGGCTGCCATCCGAGGCTCTCTATATGCAGATGGCTTGGGTTCACCTACTCAGACTGCGCAGTGAACCACGGAGAAACTCGCCCGAACGTAACAAAAGCCGTAATTCTTGTTTTGAAACGCCTTCTAAGCACAGTGTCATGACACTGATGTGGCGCTGTAGCCCTGAAGAAAACAGTGATGTTCAGAGTTACTGAATTACTCAAGGTAAACAGTGCACGTGATGGGTGTGTGTAACAGTGAAAGACATGCTGACACGGGGTAACAGCAGTGACATTATTCTGTTGAAACAATGGCGCAAGCGAGCACAGCACACGGACGCTCCCACCAGTCACCACAACACACGATAACAGGATTGTAAGCAACCACAACGCTGAAGCAGGAGTGTAAGCGACCATACCACAGTGAAGGAGAGTGGCCACACCACAGTGAAGGAGAGTGGCCACACCACAGTGAAGGAGAGTGGCCACACCACAGTGAAGGAGTGTGGCCACACAACAGTGAAGGAGTGTGGCCACACCACAGTGGAGTGTGGCCACACAACAGTGAAGGAGTGTGGCCACACAACAGTGAAGGACAGTGGCCACACAACAGTGGAGTGTGGCCACACCACAGTGAAGGAGTGTGGCCACACAACAGTGAAGGACAGTGGCCACACAACAGTGGAGTGTGGCCACACCACAGTGAAGGAGTGTGGCCACACCAGAGTGAAGGAGTGTGGCCACACCACAGTGAAGGAGTGTGGCCACACAACAGTGAAGGACAGTGGCCACACAACAGTGGAGTGTGGCCACACCACAGTGAAGGAGTGTGGCCACACCAGAGTGAAGGAGTGTGGCCACACCACAGTGAAGGAGTGTGGCCACACAACAGTGAAGGACAGTGGCCACACCACAGTGAAGGAGTGTGACCACACCACAGTGAAGGAGTGTGGCCACACAACAGTGAAGGACATTGGCCACATCACAGTGAAGGACAGTGTCCACACCACAGTGAAGGACAGTGACCACACAACAGTGAAGGACAGTGGCCACACCACTGAAGCAGGAGTGTAAGCGAGCACAACACAAAGGAGCCAGTGTAAGCGTGTGTAGTGGCAAGTATTGGCCGCTTGTGGCCGCGACTTGTGTGGCCCATACAGATAACAAGCCAGTGCGGCGGGAAAGGGGACAGCGAGCAAGCATTACCATGCTGACTACCATCCCAATGCAATAAAAAAAAACTAAAACTCGTCTCCACTACTTCCCCGATACAAGAACTTTCACTTTAGGAATACAAATGCCTTTTAATTCTTATCCTTATGAATAATGTATAAGTACACAACTTAACTGCCAGTTAATATATGTATTCTGTATATTGGTAGTTCAGTGATGTGTAAGTGTTACGCTTAACCCAATGTTCAGTAGGATATAACCAACATGAAACTTTTGTTTATTACTTGATTTATATTTCGCTGTTGTGTCTGTGGTGTCCACCTCAGCGACTGTTATTATTGTAAACATCTGAACTGATGCACCCAATCCTGCACCAGTGTGTCATGAAGTATAGCCACCTAAGACTATCACATGCACCACTAAACTGTAACAGTTCACCATATACGTAAAGAATCCGTTTATATATATATATATATATATATATATATATATATATATATATATATATATATATATATATATATATTTATATATATATATATATATATATATATATATATATATATATATATATATATATATAATATACCACTAACCTTCAACATAGACCACTAATTTTTAAGACTACAGCATATATTTGCCTGTAAAAGTGCAACCATGGACCTGTAACACTAGAACATACACACCACTATACTGTAAAACAGTAATATAAACTGTGGGACCACAACTTGTACACCTCTAACCTGTAACATCACACACCAGGCGACGCTAATCTCCAATGAAGTTTTTTATTCATTATTTTTCTTCACCCACATTCACTGGAACGGGAGCTGAATAGTTTTCTATCAGTTTTCAAAGGAATTGATAGGGTAGATAAAGACAGACTATTTAACACAAGAGGCACACGCACTAGAGGACACAGGTGGAAATTGAGTGCCTAAATGACCCACAGAGATATTATAAAATTTGTTTTAGTGTCAGAGTGGTTAACAAATAGAATGCTTTAGGAAGTGATGTGGTGGAGGCTGACTCCATACACAGTTTCACATGTATATATGATAGAGCCCAGTAGGCTCAGGAATCTATACACAAGTTGATTGACAGTTGAGAGGCGGGACCAAAGAGCCAGAGCTCAACCCCCGCAAGCACAACTAGGGGAGTACTCACACGCACGCAATGTTGCACAGAGTCGTGCCGGTCTATCACGTCACGTGACCATGATACACGTGTCCTTGTTTAGCTGTGGTGGTGCCTGGGGCGGGCGTGAGGCTGCTCTAGATGGCCTGCAAGTCTGTCAGTGAAGTGTGATCACAAAGATCACCAACTTTGCTATCCGTCCGTACCGCCCATCAAGGGACATGGTATTATTATGTAACAACTCTTGTATACATCTCACAAAAATGGTAGGTTAACTATCTAAACCAGTTTTAAGTACACGAATCTATGGTGTCCAGCTCTCTCAAGTCGAGCCTGGCCACGGGTCGGGCTTTGGGAGTGAAGGAACTCCCAGACCATCCAGGTACAATCCAGGTATGTTAAGGATATAAAGGCTTCTAGGCTCACGATATAATACAATACAATCGCTCTTTCACTGGATTTACACGTCAGGTGCATTTCAGTTAAAATTAACATAAAATGTCTCCATTTCCCCCTTAAGTAAATGTGTAAGAAATTCGGGTTGTGAAAAAGTCTCTTGAAGGAGACGCTCGGTCTATGCCACATATAAGACCTAACATCATTGACACGTGTTTCTTTACAAGCGTCTCTTAGTGCTCATTTTCAATTATTTCTGTACACACAGGTGGGTACAGGAACCGATGACATCCGACTCCTGTAAGCAGGCTGACAACTTTCCCTTCCCATAACTTATGGCAAGTGTTACTCGCTAGTTTCCCCTGGAAGACGACCAGCCAATCGTTTAACAACCAGAGACCCATTCACTGCTGGGTGAACAGAGGCTACAGTTAAGGAGTGACACCTAGTTAATGCTTCCGGGCCTAGATACGAACCTCAGCCTATTTCGTCGCGAAGCGTGGGACGAATGTGTTACCGCTGCGCCACGAAAAGATTGTACGTTCTTTCTTCAACGACACAAGTGACCTGCCATTTTCTTTCAACTTTCACCACCACAACGACCGGAAGTGAGTGAAAGTGTCCACAATACATATATCAGATAAACATAAAAGATTAGATAGGTAGTTCTGAGAAGTGTAAACAATACGAGTTCAATTAGTGAAATGCGACGCTCAGCTTGCACAGATCCTTTGTTTAAGTTTCCGTCAAGTGAATTTACTCCACCTGAGTATTGACCGGTATGACAGCAGGGATAAGCTGCCAGCACCCTTCTCTTGAGCCAAACAATTATGGCCACAACATACAATGATCACACACTACCAGGCTCATCAAGGCGACACGAGTCGCAGGTCATACACTAACAGGATTACCCAGACGACAATAGGTAGTCACATGCTCCCCGGGTCATCAGGACTGTCAGAGGTCACATGCTCCCAGGGTCATCAGGACTGTCAGAGGTCACATGCTCCCCGGGTCATCAGGACTGTCAGAGGTCACATGCTCCCCGGGTCATCAGGACTGTCAGAGGTCACATGCTCCCTGGGTCATCAGGACTGTCAGAGGTCACATGCTCCCCGGATCATCAGGACTGTCAGAGGTCACATGCTCCCTGGGTCATCAGGACTGTCAGAGGTCACATGCTCCCTGGGTCATCAGGACTGTCAGAGGTCACATGCTCCCCGGGTCATCAGGACTGTCAGAGGTCACATGCTCCCCGGGTCATCAGGACTGTCAGAGGTCACATGCTCCCCGGGTCATCAGGACTGTCAGAGGTCACATGCTCCCCGGGTCATCAAGATAAGTATAATTAAAGTTCATATACACCACAAGTCATGAGGACGAGTCCGCAGTGACGGATAACAAGCTCAACAAGAAGAGACAACACCCTATGGACCCAACTCAACATAGATATACCGCCATCAAATTTTAATAGAACAGAGCTAATATGACCTCCCCCCCCCCCCCCCCCCTCTAGTATAGACCCATAGCCAAGGCGAATGACCGAATAAATGTGGTTGTCACGTTGCAAACAACTTGGTCCCGCACGTCTAACTACACATTGTCATCACCTTATCTGTGCACCAGCTGTGGATCTGGAAGTCACGCCGTCAACTCCCTTCCCCTTCTAAACAACTTTTACAACACTCCCTCACACCAGTTCTCCGCGGCAGAGAAATGTTTTCCCCTGAAATACCTTTTACAAAAATATGGGCTGGGATGTGACACCTGGCAGACAGTTACAACAATGCTCCCGACACCGCCACCTCCGCCACTCTCTTAGAGGGAGGCGCCTTCTGCAAAGAGAGTTTTGCCTCTCTTCTCTTACTGCTCTTTACTTTTTTTATTAATATTTACAAAAGTTCTTACATTCTTGTAAAGTCACTAACACTCATAGCGTTTCGGGCAGGTCCTTTATCCCAATTTTCCCCTGGAATACGATCCACCAAATCGTTTAACAACCAGGTACCTATTCACTGCTGGGTGAACAGAGGCTACAGTTAAGGATGGGCATGCCGTCAATCCTCCGCGGCCAGAATAAGAACCCAGGCCAAAGCGCTCGGGAAGTGCCGGGCGAGTGCTTTACCACTGCGCCACGGGGGACACGCACTCTTGTGGGGGGACTATGGATTGTCTCTTGTCTTCTTCCCCTCCCCTACCTTCTTTCCTTCTCATTTCTCGCCACTGCGAGCTAGGAACATTTATCGGATCTTCGTAACTACAACATGCAAACAAGAACAGAGAATACCCTCCCAACGGATTGCAAAATATGCAGAAACTTGGTGGGTTGAAGGGTCGCTTCTTGATTAAATTGGCGCTGAGATTTTCGTAGCCCGCCTAGTGAGGCAGCTAACACTCGTCCTCCAGGGACGAATTTGACGTCCACGAATATCTCTGCGGATGTCCGGCGAAAACGCATATGCCGTCCAAAATTAAAATATTTGTTAAAATTCCATGTTGTACCCGATCATTATGGGACTAGTTTTATAATGCGCGCCTTTAGATTGCGAACAATTTGATACCTGAATGTACAACATAGCATTAAAATTGAGGTGGGAAAACTGAACAGAGTAAAGGCAAGTTGTGTATGACACTCAAGGGTAACACTTGGGCGATTTTTGGATTTGCTGCGGGTTGCACGCCGGGCTGTTTGACCTTACATACATGTTGTCCTTTAGAGAATTCTATTGCGAACAATTTAATACCAAAATGAACGACGTAACACGAAAATTGATGTTATTAAACTGAAAAGAGTATACACATTTTTGTGTGGGCGGCCACTGACGCGAAACTCCCTTCCCGCCTTGGAAAAGGCTGGGGCGGACACACCGGGAACTCGAAAGTGGTAATGAAGCCACGGGCACGCCGGGGTGAGGCACTAGTCACCGCCACTCCTGGGGTCACTCCTGCTTGTAGGCTCTTGGCTCATCTGTAATAGTCCGGCTCAGATACCATCCTTGCCAGCTCTCCTTTATGACAACACGAAGCAAAAGCTCCATCGTGTTATGTTTCCCTCATATGGGATGCTTAACCCAACACAATTGATGGCAAAACATTCCCATTTTGCAGCAAAACATCTTTTAAGACTCTTCTTGGAGGAAAATTAGAACTAATCAACAAATTGAAACATCATTTCCGTTCTCAGTGACCCAGAATTAGTCAAGATTGACTTTACTTGTTTCAGAAGCACTTTAGGTGTAGACCGGTGTAATTTGTGAGTAACTAGTGGGATCACATGTAATTAATTATACAAGTTTAATTCGAAGATGTGTTTTAGTGTTATATATTGCAATAATTATTGTTTACACCTCATGCAAATATTAAAGCAATTGGGTTATTCTACCAATATGTAGAGAAAAAGAGTTTACTGTTTAAATTCCACAAAAGACCGCAAAGGTTCAACGGACGAACATCAGCTGGTTCACAAAGAACTTAACTGATCCACACCTGAATAGCAATCAGCTTAATAGGTTTTGAGTGAGAGCAAAACACACTTCACCAATCCCACGACTATTATGTTACCTGCTAATTTGCTTCATAAATCTACAATCCTATTTCCAAACTTGTATTTACCCAGGTTTAACTGAATTTAAACTTATCGAATTAATATTCAATGATTTGCAAGAATTTATGTTAATATAATTAAACCTTTTTATAGACCTTTTGTTGTGCCGTTTCATCCTTTTATATATTTCAGTCATATCACTCTTTACTCTTCGTTTTAATAAAAAAAAATTAAGAATTTTTAATCATGTTAGTGTTATGTAACACCCGTAGTCCCCCTAGGGCCGGCCCTAGGATCTACACTGTACCTCATCACCTAACCAAGCAACCCGTTCTCGCACTTGCTTACTGTCAATATTGGCTTATTTAATAAGTGCATATGTGACATACTAATTGATTGAATATTTTAGTTTACCTTGAAAAGCTTCATAGAAAACACCGACCTCACCTAACCTTCTTAGTATGTTAAGATAAGCATCTTATTGCTTCTTATTTACAATTATTACTTAACCTATCAACGGTATAGGTTAAGTAATAATTGTAATTAAGAAGCAATAAGATGCGTATCTTAACATACTAAGAAGGTTAGGTAAGGTCGGTGTTTTCTATGAAGCTTTTCAAGGTAAACTAAAATATTTACAATAAATTAGTATGTCACATATGCACTTATTAAATAAGCCAATATTGACTATAAGCAAGTGCGAGAACGGGTTGTACCTAGTGTGATTGGGACTTTATGTTTGTGTTTGATATGATGCAAAATGAACAAGAGAAGTCTGGAGAGTTGAAGAACCTAGAATACTTCTATATGAACTAGACAATCTGCAGAATTTTAGAAATTACTACTGAAATTCAAAGTCAGCAATGTAAGGTCAAGCAAAAGGGGATAGGCGGCCAACAAGATTATACATAATTAAAGAAATAACTAAAGGAGAAGACCTAAGAATAGATAAACATCAGTTCTTACCCCAGAGTTACATATAAATAAATAGGATATCGTCGGCAGCATACTCAAAACCAGCATGAAAAACGGCCTACAGGAACCACAATAAGGAGGCATTCAGAACGCTCCACAAACTACATGAGACGAGCCCTGGAGTGTGCAGCCCTATCACCAGCTCCCACCTAAAAAAAACACAAGTAAACTTGAAAAGGTAGGAAGAGTTGTATCGAGACTCGGCCAAGAATTACGTGGGACTGGGAACGAGGATTAGTTGTAAGAGCCGGATGTTACGACGCTAGAAAGAGAAGAGAGCAGGCATGACCAAGACATCATATACTCAGGGGAATAGACTGGGTGGAAAATAGCGGAGATGCTCACAACAAATACCAGTAGAAAAAGAAGGCATAGATGGAAGGTTGACAGATGAGGCATAGGGATGTGAGAATGTACTTTTTACCATAAGGATACTAGGAACAAAAAATGCAATTGACAAGGAAGTTTAAATTGTGGATGATGAACTATCTTCATCCATAATTTAAAAAATATATATGATTGGAGAAATTTATGAGTCGCTGCATCAGACAACCAGCGGCTGGACAGGCAGGGTCTAAGAGCTGAATCACGACCCTGCAGCTCAAAAGGTCTAAAATGTGTAAGAACACACACACACACACACACACACACACACACACACACACACACACATAGGGGCCTCGTAGCCTGGTGGATAGCGCGCAGGATTCGTAATTCTGTGGCGCGGGTTCGATTCCCGCACGAGGCAGAAACAAATGGGCAAAGTTTCTTTCACCCTGAATGCCCCTGTTACCTAGCAGTAAATAGGTACCTGGGAGTTAGTCAGCTGTCACGGGCTGCTTCCTGGGGGTGTGTGTGGTGTGGAAAAAAAAAAAAAGTAGTTAGTAAACAGTTGATTGACAGTTGAGAGGCGGGCCGAAAGAGCAAAGCTCAACCCCCGTAAAAACACAACTAGTAAACACACACAGGGACCAAAGGACCAGGGTTGAGAGGCGGGACCAAAGAGCCAGAGCTCAAACCCCGCAAACACAACTAGGTGAGTACACAAAGAGCCAAAGCTTAACCCCCGCAAGCACAAATAGGTGAGTACCAGAGACAAGAGTAGGAATAATTAACCAGGCACCACTAGAGGAATTTGACATTACCAGTGGGGATGTAAGGAAGCTTTTGCTAGAGTTGGATGTGACAAAGGCTATAGGCCCGGATGGAATATCACCATGGATACTGAAGGAAGGAGCAGAAGCACTGTGCCTGCAACTCTCCATGGTGTATAACAAATCACTAGTAACAGGTGAACTGCCAGAAATTTGGAAGGCGGCAAACGTAGTCCCAATATACAAGAAGGGGGATAGACAGGAGGCACTGAACTACAGGCCAGTGTCTCTAACTTGCATACCATGCAAGCTAATGAAGAAAATTATGCGAAAAAAGCTAGTCGAACATCTGGAGCGAAGGAACTTTGTGTCACAACACCAACATGGTATCAGGGATGGCAAGTCATGCCTCACAGGATTAATTGAATTCTACGATCAGGCAAGAAGAATCAGACAAGAAAGAGAGGGGTGAGCAGACTGCATATTTTTGGATTGCCAGAAAGCCTTTGACACAGTACCACACCAGAGACCTAGTGCGAAAGTTGGAGGTGCAGGCTGGAGTGAAAGGGAAGGTACTCCATTGGATAAGGGAGTACCTAAGTAACAGAAGGCAGCGAGTCACTGTGCGGGGTGAGGTCTCAGATTGGCGAGACGTTACCTGTGGGGTCCCGCAGGGTTCAATCCTTGGACCCATACTGTTTCTTATATATGTAAATGATCTTCCAGATGGTATAGAATCATTCCTCTCGTTGTTTGCTGATGATGCAAAAATTATGAGGAGGATTAAGACGGAGGAAGACAGTATGAGATTACAAGATGACCTAGACAGACTGCATGAATGGTCCAACAAATGGCTACTAAAGTTCAACCAGAGTAAATTTAAGGTAATGAAACTAGGCAGTGGAAACAGGAAGCCAGACACAGGATACGGAATGGGAGATGAAGTCCTTCATGAAGCGGACAGAGAGAAGGATCTAGGAGTTGATATCACACCAACCCTGTCTCCTGAAGCCCACGTCAAAAGAATAACATCTGCGGCGTATGCGAGGCTGGCTAACATCAGAACTGCCTTCAGGAACCTGTGTAAGGAATCATTCAGAACCTTCTATACCACATATGTAAGACCTTACGACACTAGAAGACAGAGGAGTAAGGGAAGACATGATCACTATCTGCAAAATTCTCAGAGGAATTGACAGGGTAGATAAACAAACTGTTTAACACTGGTGGGACGCGAACAAGGGGACACAGGTGGAGACTGAGTACCCAAATGAGCTACAGGGACGTAAGAAATAACTTTAACAGTGTCAGAGTAGAATGGAATGCAATAGGCAGTGATGTGGTGGAGGCTGACTTCATACACAGTTTGAAATGTAGATATGATAGAGCCCAGTAGGCTCAGGAATCTGTACACCAGTTGATTGACAGTTGAGAGGCGGGACCAAAGAGCCAGAGCTCAATCCCCGCAAGCACAATTAGGTGAGTACACACACATTTGGGGGCCTGATAGCTGAGTGGACAGCGCCCTGTACTCGTAATCCTAGGGTCCGGGTTCGATCCCCGGTAATGGCAGAATCAAAATGGGCAGAGTTTCTTTCACCCTGATGCTCCTGTTACCTACCAATAAATAGGCACCTGGGAGTTAGACAGCTGTTACGGGCTGGTTCCTGTGTGTGTGTGTGTGGGGGGGGAAGGAATTACTTAGTAGTTAATAACAGTTGATTGATTTACAGTTCAGAGGCGGGGCGAAATAGCAGAGGTCAATCCCTGTAAGTACAACTAGGTGAATACACACACACACACACACACACACACACACGCGCACACACACACACACACACACACACACACACACACACACACACACACACACACACACACACACGCGGCCTGGTGAGTGGACAGCGCTTGGTACTCGTAATCTTATGGCCCGGGGATTGATCCCCGGCGATGGCGGAAACAAATGAGCAAAGTTTGTTTCACCCTGATGCCCCTGTTAACTAGCAGTAAATAGGTACCTGGGAGTTAGATAGCTGTTACGGGCTCCTTCCTGGTGTATGTGTTGTACTCACCTAGTTGTGCTTGCGAGGGTTGAGCTCTGGCTCTTTGGTCCCGCCTCTCAACCGTCAATCAACAGGTGTACAGGTTCCTGAGCCTATTGGGCTCTATTGGGTGTGGGTGGGTGGGTGTGTGTGTGTGTGCTCACCTAATTGTGCTTGCGGGGGTTGAGCTCTGGCTCTTTGGTCCCGCCTCTCAACCGTCAATCAACTGGTGTACAGATTCCTGAGCCTATTGGGCTCTATCATATCTACATTTTAAACTGTGTATGGAGTCAGCCTCCACCACATCACTTTCTAATGCATTCCATTTACTAACTACTCTGACACTGAAAAAGTTCTTTCTAACGTCCCTGTGGTTCATTTGGGTACTCAGCTTCCACCTGTGTCCCCTTGTTCGCGTCCCACCAGTGTTGAATAGTTCATCCTTGTTTACCCGGTCGATTCCCCTGAGGATTTTGTAGGTTGTGGACATGTCCCCCCTTACTCTTCTGTCTTCCAGTGTCGTAAGGTGCATTTCCCGCAGCCTTTCCTCATAACTCATGCCTCTTAGTTCTGGGACTAGTCTAGTAGCATACCTTTGGACTTTTTCCAGCTTCGTCTTGTGCTTGACAAGGTACGGGCTCCATGCTGGGGCCGCATACTCCAGGATTGGTCTTACATATGTGGTGTACAAGATTCTGAATGATTCCTTACACAGGTTCCTGAACGTGTGTGTGTGTGTGTGTGTGAGTGTGAGTGTGAGTGTGAGTGTGTGTGTGTGTGTGTGTGTGTGTGTGTGTGTGTGTGTGTGTGTGTGTGTGTGTGTGTGTGTGAAAAAAGTTGATTGATTGACAGTTGAGAGGCGGGGCGAAAGAGCCAGAGGTCAACCGCCGCCAGCAGAAGTAGGTGAGTAGAGGCAGCTCTGACCATGAGCCAGGCACTGAGCGCTACACGCCACGCACATTTAGCACAACACACACCAGAATACCAACAAGGTATTTTATTATTGAGAAAGTGAGGGTGGGCGCGGGACGGTGTCCTGGCAGCCTCTGACAAAGGGGAAAAATATCCCTCTCCTGATTCTTGCTCTCTTATTTCCCTTAATATTTGTGAATATCTTTGGCGGGTCGTATTCCAGAGAAAATTAGGATTATGACCTGCTTGAAACGCTATGCGTGTTAATGGCCGTACAAGAAGTAACGTAACTTCGCTTAACGAAGCGGAAATATGGGCAGCTGACAATTCCGTATATTGCTATTAATTTACGCTTAATGTTCTTCACTTTCTAGGTATTGTTATTCACTTACCGGGTGTTATTGTTCACTTATTACTGTTCAGATAGTTTTGCACTTAAGACACTCGCTGTAGTAAGCCCATGAAGCAGCAACAGTGCTCTCATCTGATTAAGTTGGATTCACATTTTGAAAGATGTTAATGAATTGGGATTAGCGTGTTGCGAGGTAATTGCATGTCTCACTCCCAGCACTTCCCTGATTACTGCAGGCAGGAACTGACTCTCCTGCGTGTACCTTACTTTTTTCTAATGTTAAATACTGTTCAGTACGTTGAAGAATGCTGTAAGTTTAATAATACCTTAGTTATGGATGAGACTTCCGTCTGTGGTCAGAGTTTCTCTTTACTAGAGGACCAGATCTTGACCACAGTTTCCACATCTCTGAGAAAACTTGTTCCCTCTAGTCACAGTGTTCAAGTGTAACGTCAACGCCATGTTGAATCAACGCAGTATCAATGCAATCAACGTTGAATCAACATTGTCAACGTTGAAATAATTGGAGCCTAGGAAAAGTTAGGTTTGGAGAAGGAAACGCCCGTTTTTACAAAATGATATGTTCAGGACTTTTGTGTGTGAGCTGTACTCCATATTTTCTAATATCATCCATAGTAAGAATATGTCATATCATTTTAGGATGACAGGTTATATATTTTTATGTGAGGATGTGAGACTTTGTGTACTTTAGGTACTTTTGGTGTCTGAACGTGTGTGTGTATTTGTGTACTCATCTAGTTGTGCTTGCGGGGGTAGAGCTCTGGCTCTTTGGTCCCGCCTCTTAACTGTCAATCAACTGATGTATAGATTCCTGAGCCTTTTGGGCTCTATCATATTTACATTTGAAACTTTTTATGGAGTCAGCCTCCACCACATCACTGCCTAATGCATTCCATCTATTTACTACTCTGACACTGAAAAAGTTCTTTCAAACGTCCCTGTGGCTCATTTGGGTACTCAGTTTCCAACTGTGTCCCCTTGTTCGCGTACCACACGTGTTAAACAGTTCATCTTTATCTACCCTGACAAGTCCTCTGAGCATTTTGTAGGTAGTGATCATGTCTCCTCTTACTCTTTTGTCTTCCAGTGTCGTGAGATGCATTTCCCGCAGTCTTTCCTCGTAACTCATGCCTCTTAGTTCTGGGACTAGCCTAGTGGCAAACCTCTTAACTTTTTGCAGCTTCGTCTTTTGCTTGACAAGGTACGGGCTCCATGCTGGGGCCGCATACTCCAGGATTGGTCTTACATATGTGGTGTACAAGATTCACGGTTCAAGGTTCAAGGTGTGGTATATGTATATGTATATACACAAATACAAGGTGTGTATTAACCTATTTGTGCTTACGGGGGTTGAGTTCTGCTCTTTCGCCCCGCTCTCAACTGTCGATCAATCAACTGTTACTAACTACTTACTAATTTTTTATTCCCCGCCTCCCAGGAAGCAGCCAGTAACAGCTGTCTAAATCCCAGGTACCTATTTACTGCTAGGTAACAGGGACATCAGGGTGAAAGAAACTGCCCCACTTTGTTTCTGCCATCATCGGGGATCGAATCCGGACCATAGGATTACGAGTCCAATGCGCTGTCCACTCAGCTATCAGGCCCCAATTTGTGTTTGTGTGCAATCACATACTTGTGCTTGCGAGATCGAGTTTCATCGAGCCGCGAGATCGTCTAATTACGTCCTTGCGAGATCCAGCCGCTGATTGTCCAATGCTGTTACTCCAAACCTACATATCGTATATACTTTTAATATTGTGGATGAAGTTGACTTTATTATCACCTTGATTTATTTAATAAATATCCCTACTCCTCTAACATAAGATGTAAGACAATAAGTATTGTCTTACATCTCTCGCTCATCTGAGTCTATAATTTCTATCCATATCCTCCTGTTGTTTTCGGCATGCATTATAAATTATCTTTTCCACAGCCAATTTCCCTCAGCTTTTTTATACGGCTCTATGACGTCTCTTCCACTTTAGCGTCGTCAGGTCTAGATCTTTCAGCATTTCTTCGCATCTTACCCACTGTAGTTCTCGGACCAGCCTCGTTACGAACCTCTCTACCATTTCAAGGTTCCATTGGTGCTTTTTGAGATGGAGACACGTCGTCGGGAATGTCTATAGTCTCTTGTTCTGAATGTCTCCCTACTAAGGTTCCTGGAGACTGTTGTAATGTGTGACAGGTTCGAGTATGCGTGGGAAAATGTAACTAAAAACGGAAGTCAGTCTAGTCGAAGGTTGTGCTATGGTCGCGGTATCCGAGGCAGCGTGTGTAAGTTAGTCTACATGAAAGTGCTCACGAGGGATTGTTAAGAGTTGGATGTAAACGGTGGTTGTCAATGACCAGCCACGTAGGATGGGAGGGAGGGGGGGGGTAGAGTGTACTGAGGGGGCGCTAGTGAGGTATACAAGAGGGGAATTTTAGTGCGGGTAAAGTAAGACATTGTATTTAGCCCAGATAATTTCTCAGGTGAGGTCAGATGGACTGCAGTGAATAGAATTTAGGCACACTGAGTTAGGTGGAATGCATTTGGTTAATTAAAATATTCTTGAATTTAATTTAATCTTGAGCAACAACAGATTCTTTTCTATGAATTCTTAATGCAATTACTCTGACTTTTACCAAGAAATGGAGAAAATCTGGGAAGCAAAAGCAAAGATGTAATTACCAAAGTTTCTTGTCTAAACTGCTAAAGTTCACATGTTCTTATTTCAGTGTTTCTCGGTCTTATTGTACCAACTCTTGTATATAAATAGTAATGATAAGAAATTTATGCCAGAGTGATTCCATCTATTTAATTGTTAATGAAGAACCCATACCACCACCCCTTCATAATACCACAACTTGCTCTCCTATAATACCACTCCCTCCCCCTCCCCCCCCCCCGGTACCTGCAGTAGTGTGAAGTATACCTATGCCATGCAGGTTCATTCGTAGAGCTGCACGTCAAAGGTGAACTTTCATTTCCGGTAAACCTCAGCAGCTGCACGTCGTATGTGTACTTTGTTTTCCGTTTTTTATCCCAGCAGCTGGTATGAACTCGTGTTGTTTCTGTCACTTTATTTTGTTGCCAAAAGTGGGCGCCATTCCTCAACTTTTCAGTTCCCTTGTCCAAACAACCCCAGTATTATTTTTTCAGGGTCCAGTTAATTAAATGCTTAATAGCACCAAATACACGTGTTTCAGAGTCTAGTCTAAGATTGTTTATTGAATATAAGAATAAGGAAATCACAGATCTATTGGTCCATAGATATCAGCATCCCCCAGTTATCCACATTATATAATATATATATATGTCGTACCTAGTAGCCAGAACTCACTTCTCAGCCTACTATGCAAGGCCTGATTTGCCTAATAAGCCTAGTTTTCATGAATTAATGTTTTTTCGACAACCTAACCTACCTAACCTAACCTAACGTTTTCGGCTACCTAACCTAACCTAACCTATAGAGATAGGTTAGGTTAGGTTAGGTAGGGTTGGTTAGGTTCGGTCATATATCTACGTTAATTTTAACTCCAATAAAAAAAAATTGACCTCATACATAATGAAATGGGTAGCTTTATCATTTCATAAGAAAAAAATTAGAGAAAATATATTAATTCAGGAAAACTTGGCTTATTAGGCATATCGGGCCTTGCATAGTAGGCTGAGAAGTGCGTTCTGGCTACTAGGTACGACATATATATATATATATATATATATATATATATATATATATATATCACACACATGACACACGATACATTTGCATAAACCATAAGTTATATGTAACCAAAGAACTCCTCGTGAAGGATTCGAACCTTAGAAACCTAGGTGCATCAAAGACATCCACTGCACCAAAATGTGTTTGCTTACACAAAAGGCGTTGGAACCACAAAATGCCTTAACTCTCTCCTGGATCAAATCAATGACAAACCAGGAATCCTTATTTTCTGGACGAAGAGCTAGCCAATGCTACAGCTACACTGTACTGCCCAGTGGATAAAGAAATCAAAGGTTTCCTTTATCACAGTGGATAAAGGAAATCAAATTGCCTTTGCCAATCTCGCTTTGGCAAAGGCACGCTCTTGCCTTTGCCAAAGGGAGCCTGTTTAACCGAAAACCACTGCTAATGTTCAAATTACATGATTTTGTAATCTGTATTAAAGCAGATTCAAAAATGTTCCTATTGAAAATGATTTTACAATTCGTTATTGAAGACGAGATCTCCCAATCAATTTGGCAAGAACTTTCTAACAATTGAACAAAGAAAGCAAGACATAGCCAATTGTCTAATGCGTTGTTCATTTGTCAGAAAGTTCTCTCCAAATTGACTGGGAGAGGGCTTCTTCGAATTGTAAAACCATTTTCAATAGGATCATTATTGGATCTGTTTTAAATACAATATACAAAATCATGTAATTTAAACATTAGCAGTGGTTGGTATAATTTAGATCCATTTTGTATTGATCAATTAAAGGGCGATTGGAGTAGGATCATTGAGACACATTTATCTCACTAATACCTTATTACTATCCCATTATCTCATTAAAGACATTACACCTCACCTCTCCTTTTTCCAGCCTATATATCCACACCACTGAACTGTAAATCCATCCTTCTGAAGATGTATTATTAAATACAAAAGTACTTTAGGAAATTCCTGTCTCAATCATTAATCCTTCGTGGTCTGACTATCTTTAGATAAATATTTATTGATATTTATATATATGAAAATCATTTTGAGGCAATGGAGTGACTTGAACTCCCGATCTGGTGATTCTCAGAGGCCTGTCTTAACTGACTTTGCCAGGATGGTACAAAAGTTGACCAACCCAGAACTCTACGGAGTTCTCTGGGAGGTTCTGGAGGCCCCAAACCTGGGCCCAACCAGGATTTTACAGCCAACCCAACCACACTTGGGCCTACAGTAATGGCGTTCACACTCTTAATCCTCTGTCTGATAGCATAGGGACGTCCCCTGTCAGATCGCACACTCGCCGTCCCTTGTTATGGTGAGTGTGGTCAGGTTGGCTGTAAGATACTGGTGGGGCCCACAACTGGGCCTCCAGAACCTTCCAGAGAACTCAGTAGTTCTGGGTAGGTCACCTTTTGTACAACCGTGGCCGAGTCAGTTAAGGCAGGATAATTGTTGTCATTCACCTTAGTAATTTATCAGACCTTGCAATTATATTTTGTTCTATTTATTCATTAGTCTAGTCCATAAGAAATATTTATGCATACATTTTAGCAACTATGATATAAATTTACACTCCGCACATCTCTAGAGGAGGTTGAGAATAGACATTGGATCCATTGCTCAGGTCGCATTGAAATCTCGCATATGAAACCCCATATTTCTGTTTACGATCATTTCAACAGCATCATATATGTAGTGTTATTGTTGAGTTCACCTAAAATGTCTGGCCAAATGTTCCATAATTTCATCGGAAGTTATCGAACAATTAGCAACGCAGCTGGTTAGCCCACTACTTTGTTGATAGGTTAATCAGTATCAAATGTATTAAATTGCACACGCGCACACGCACGCACACACACACACACACACACACACACACACACACACACACACACACACACACACACACACACACACAGGGGCCTCGTAGTCTGGTGGATACCGCGCAGGACTCGTAATTCTGTGGCGCGAGTTCGATTCCCGCACGAGGCAGAAACAAATGGGCAAAGTTTCTTTCACCCTGAATGCCCCTGTTACCTAGCAGTAAATAGGTACCTGGGAGTTAGTCAGCTGTCACGGGCTGCTTCCTGGTGTGTGTGTGTGTGTGTGGTGTGGAAAAAAAAGTAGTTAGTAAACAGTTGATTGACAGTTGAGAGGTGGGCCGAAAGAGCAAAGCTCAACCCCCGCAAACACAACAAGGTGAATACACACACAGGAGGCAGGAGTCACACTACAGCAGGCTCCAGGAATATCAAATTGCGCCAGTATTGGGAACAGGTTGAGGGCTGCAAGTGGTGTCCCAGGTTACATAAAGGTGTAGGCAAGTTTTAACAGTAACTAAGATACAAGTAATATGTGAATGGGTGACAATTCTATGTTGGAAAAGTTTATATTCCACAACATACAATCGTCAATACTATCGACAAACTTTGGTCAATAAGACTAGACCTCTCAAAGGAAGACAGAAAAAAACTGAAAACAAACCTCGATGAAGCGAAACGTCTAACTGGGGATAGAAATGATGAATTTTTTTCCACAGTGTTAGGGCTGGAAAACTAGTGAAATGCTACACAACAACAAAGTAACAAAATCATTAGAGGCAGGGGAGTAAAGGACAAAGAGAAAGGGGAACATGTTTCTGAAAATTGTATATACCAACATAAATGGAGTGAGATTAAAAATATTGAAACTAAAAGGTATAATTCATCGTAAGGTCCCAGATATAGTCACACTAACAGAGACGACATTTGAATAAAATATTGTAAATGAGGTCATATTCCCAAGGGGCTACTCAGTTTGGAGACGTGACAGGAATACTAGGAAGGGGGAAGGAGTGGCTGTGCTGGTGAAAGAACACCTGAAGGTAAGAGAGTTAATAAGCCACAATTCTCGAGAAGTTGACATATTGATATTGCAGGTCTGGAACTGGGATGATAAACTGATAATTGTAAAGGCCTACAACCCACCAGCAAACGAACATGGACTTAGGAGGAACTGGATGACAAATGAGAGGGCCTCATAATGGTCATTGAGAGAGATTATAGTAAAAGCAGATGAAGATAAATCATGATTGTTGGTACTGGGGGACTTCAACTTGAAAGCAATAGACTGGGAGGCCTACAAAGCTAGAACGGAGGACATTTGGACAGGCAGATTTGTAACCCTCATTCTGGAGACATTCATGTATCAACACGTCAAGCAGGCCACAAGAATGAGGGAAGGAGATGTACCGTCAGTACTGGATCTAATATTCACCAGGAAAGAAGATATATTTGACATCCAGTACCTTCCTCCCTTGTGAAAGAGTGATCATGTCCTGTTGGAAATTAAATATGCTTTGAGATATAATCTAGAAGAGAATGGGCGATTGAAACAGTTGATAAATTCGATTTCAAGAGTGGACGCTATGGGGAACTTAGTAAATTCTTTAATGAATTTAATTGGACAGACGTGTTGCTAGGCAAGGAAGTAAATGAGATGTATGCCAAATTTTGCAAAATATACGATGAAGGCACACAAACAGTCATAGTAAAACAGAGATGCAGGGCCGGAAAACAGGATTGGTTTAACATAAATTGTGAGAGGACCAAACAGGAAAAGACAAGAAAATGGTTAAATATTAAAGAGGTTTAAACCGCTAATATACCAGCACTATAAACAAGCAAGAAACAATTACACAGCGGTCAGAAGAGAGACAAAAAAGTAACTTTGAGAAAGGTATAGCGGACAAATGTAAAACAGATCCAGACCTTTTCTCTAAATTCATAAAAAGCAAGATGCATGTAAAAGATAAAATCCAGAGATTGAGAACGTGGAACATAACTACTGAGAATGAAAAAGAAATGCGTGAAATGCTAAATGAACAGTTCCAAAGTGTGTTTGTACAAAATGAGGCTTTCAGAAAGTCGAACCAAATACCAATTCCAGAGCACGCCACAGACATCGAGGTATCTCAAGACGAAGTGAAAAATTACTCAAGGGGTCAGGAAGAAATAAAGCGGTTGGACCTGATGGAGTTTCACCTTGGGTGCTTCGAGAATGTGCCACTGAGCTGAGCATTCCACTGCAGTTAATATTCCAGACCTTCTTGTGCACATTCAAGACCTGCTAGGCTTCTTGTGAATCCTAGCAGATATATGGGAAAAGGCAAACATAGTACTAATCTATAAAAATTGTAGTCGAGAGGAATCTCTTATTTATTGACTCGTATCATTAACAAGCGTGGTAGTCACGCTTGTTAATGAACACTAGAAAAATTAGTTAAAGCCAAATGGGTTGAACACCTAGAGAGTAATAACACAATAACAGATAGTATGGTTAACGAACTGGAAGATCATGTGTGTAACAAATCTACTTAGTTTTGATGATAGAGCCACAGAGATACTACAGGAAAGAGGTGGTTGGATTGACTGTGTCTATCTGGACTTAAAACACGCTTTTGATAGTCCCACACAAGAGGCAGTTCTGGAAACTGGAACATGCTGGAGGAGTGACAGGGAGACTTCTGACATGGATGACTTCAGACTTCTGACTTCTTCTAACCATATAAGAAGGAAAATGACAGTGAACGACCAAGTGACCAGGTTACGAAAAAGGGTGAGGCCAATATACAGAAAATAATAAAGAAATTTGTGAAGAGTTCAATGCCAGCTTCCACGGAGTGTTTACTACTGAGCCTGAACAGATCCCGGAGCTAGTTGAAGAAGCAGCCCGCGAAGAGAAACTTCTAAATATTTAGGTAACAACGGAGGAAGAATACAACTAGCATTACTGGATGTAGCTAAAGCTACTGCGCCTGATAGAGTATCACCGTGGCTGCTAAAAGCAGCAGCTCGGGCCCTCAGCATACCTCCAGCGCTCATCTTTAATGAGTCCCTTACAAGGAGAGGTATCGCCCAGTTGCAGGAAGAAGGGTTATGTGGTGCCAAGAAACAAGATACAGAAGTACTTAACTACAGACCAGTCTAGTGTCACTGACAAGTATCCCATGCAAAGTACTTGAAATTATTATAAGGTTAAGACAAGTTACGCACCTAGAAAGAATTGAGTTTGTAAGTAAACAACAACATGCCTTTAAAGAAGGGAAATCATGCCTGACGAACCTCCTGGAGTTTTATGATAAGGTAACGAAAACAAGGCAAGACAGAGAAGGATGGGCAGATTGCATTTTTCTGGACTGCCAAAAAGCCTTTGATACAGTACCACATGCAGGAGGTTACTATACAAACTTGAGAGGAAGTTGGAAGTAGCGGCAACGCATTAACATGGGTAAGGAATTACGTAACGGACAGGTGTCAGAGAGTGACAGTGAGGGGCGAGGAGTCCGACTGGCGTAGAGTAACAAGCGGGGTGCCTCAAGGAGCGGTGTTGGGACCCATTATATTCTTCATTTATGTAAACGACTTGACTACAGAAGTTCAGTCTTATTTGTCAATGTTTGCAGATGATGCAAAACTTATGAGGAGGATTGAGACAAATGAGGATTGCAAGATTCTCCAAGATGACTTGAACAGGTCGCAGAGCTGGTCCGAAAATGACTACTAGAGTTCAACACCAGCAAGTGTAAGGTGATGGAAATGGGATCAGGAGCCAGGAGACCGATACATGATGAAGGGAAACCACCTCCCTATAATGACTAGAGAAAAGGATCTGGGAGTGGACATAACCCCAAACCTAACTCCACAGGTTCACACAAATAGAAAAACGTCAGCCGCATATTCTACGATGGAAAAAGTCAGAATATCCTTCAGAAACCTGAATAAGGAAGATTTTAGATCACTGTATGCCTATGTGAGGCCAGTCTTAGAGTATGCCGGCCCATCTTGGAGCCCCCCATCTAAAAAAAACACACACACAGAAGAAAGCTCGAAAAAGTGCAGACGTTTGCAACGAGTCTCGTCCCAGAGCTGCGGGGGATGAGGTACGAAGACAGACTGAAGGAACTAAACCTGACGACGTTAGAAAAAAGGAGGGGAAGGGGGGACATGTTACAGACGTATAAAATACGTAGAGGAATTGTTTACAATGAATACCAATAGAACAAGGGGCACGGATGGAAGCTTTTGCCCGAAACGCTTTGCGTAATAGTGGCTTTAGGCATTGTATGTACTAGCTCTATCTATAAATTCATCAACGTTTTGTATCTCACCTTGTATGTATGTACTTTACCTGAATAAATATTTGTATTGGCTTGAGACTCAGATGTGTCATAGAGATGTGAGGAAGTTTTCCTTTAACGTAAAAGTAGTGAGTAAATAGGATGACCTAAAGGAGCAGGTTGTAGAAGCTAACTCCGTTCATAACTTTAAAAGCAGGTAAGATAGGGTAATAGGTCAGGAGTCATTGTATTAGACACCCAACGGCTAAAAAAGCGGGGTCCAAGAGCTTGAGCTCGACCCCTGCAGGTACAAATAGGTGAGTATACACACACACACACGGTCTGTGTGTGTGTGTGCGGGGGAGGGGGGGCTGATAGCTGAGTGGACAACGCTCTGGACTCGTAATTCTAGGGTCCGTGCTCGATCCCCGGTGATGGAAGAAACAAAATAAGCAGAGTTTCTTTCACCCTGATGCCCCTGTTACCTAGCAGTAAATAGATACCTGGGAGTTAGACTGCTGTTAGGGGCTCCTTCCTGAGTGTGTGTGTGGAAAAAAATCGATCAATAGTAGTTAGTAACAGTTGATTGACAGATGAGAGGCGGGCCGAAAGAGCAGAGCTCAACCCCCGCAAGCACAACTATGTAAATACAACTAGGAGAATACCCACACAACTCATGTGCTCCACAAATACACTACCGTATTTCCGAACCAACAGACGACACGCAGTCAGGCAAACATGGCACAAAGACACACACAAACATCCACAGCCTCACCTGGCTTTAAACTCTCTACAACACCTTGTTTTAAAACGTTTACCCCATTAAGAGCATGTAACTTATGGTTGCTTTCTGGGGGAATGGTGGCTTTCTGGGGGAATGGTGGCTTTCTGGGCGAATGGTAGCTTTCTGAGGGAATAGTGGTTTTCTAGGGGTATGGTGGCTTTCTGGGGGAATGGTGGTTTTCTGGGGTATGGTGGCTTTCTGGGGGAATAGTGGCTTTCTGGGGGATTGGTCGCTTTCTGGGGGATTGGTTGCTTTCTGGGGGAATGGTGGCTTTCTGGGGGAATGGTGGCTTTCTGGGGGAATAGTGGTTTTCTGGGGTATGGTTGCTTTCTAGGGGAATGGTGGCTTTCTGGGGGAATGGTGGTTTTCTGTGGTATGGTGGCTTCTGGGGGAATGGTAGCTTTCTGGGGAAATGGTGGCTTTCTGGGGAATGGTGGCTTTCTGGGGGAATGGTGGCTTTCTGGGGGAATAGTGGTTTTCTGGGGGTATGGTTGCTTTCTAGGGGAATGGTGGCTTTCTGGGGGAATGGTGGTTTTCTGTGGTATGGTGGCTTTCTGGGGGAATGGTAGCTTTCTGGGGAAATGGTGGCTTTCTGGGGAATGGTGGCTTTCTGGGGGAATGGTGGTTTTCTGGGGGAATGGTGGTTTTCTGGGGTATGGTGACTTTCTGGGGGAATGGTAGCTTTCTGGGGGAATGGTGGCTTTCTGGGAGAGGGGTGGCTTTCTGGGGGAATGGTAGCTTTCTGGGTGAATTGTGGCTCTCTGGGTGAATTGTGGCTTTCTGGGTGAATTGTGGCTTTCTGGGGGAATGGTGGCTTTCTGGGGGAATGGTGGCTTTCTGGGGGAATGGCGGCTTTCCTGGGGAATGGTGGCTTTCTGGGGGATTGGTAGCTTTCTGGGGGAATGGCGGCTTTCCTGGGGAATGGTGGCTTTCTGGGAGAAGGGTGGCTTTCTGGGGGAATGGTTGCTCTCTGGGGGAATGGTTGCTCTCTGGGGGAATGGTTGCTCTCTGGGGGAATGGTGTCTTTCTGGGGAAATGGCGGCTTTCTGGGGGAATGGTGGCTTTCTGGGGGAATGGCGGCTTTCTGGGGGAATGGCGGCTTTCTGGGGGAATGGCGGCTTTCTGGGGAATGGTTGCTTCCTGGGGAAATGGTGACTTATTGGGGGAATGGTGGCTTTCTGGGGGAATGGCGGCTTTCTGAGGGAATGGTGGCTTTCTGGGGAATTGGCGGCTTTCTGGGGGAATGGCGGCTTTCTGGGGGAATGGCGGCTTTCTGGGGGAATGGCGGCTTTCTGGGGGAATGGCGGCTTTTTGGGGAAATGGCGGCTTTCTGGGGGAATGGTGGTTTTCTGGGGGAATGGCGGTTTTCTGGGGGAATGGCGGTTTTCTGGGGGAATGGTGGCTTTCTGGGGGAATGGCGGTTTTCTGGGGGAATGGCGGTTTTTGGGGAATGGTGGCTTTCTGGGGGAATGGTGGCTTTCTGGGGGAATAGTGGCTTTCTGGGGAAATGGTGGCTTTCTGGGGGAATGGCGGTTTTCTGGGGGAATGGCGGTTTTCTGGGGGAATGGTGGCTTTCTGGGGGAATGGTGGCTTTCTGGGGGAAAAGTGGCTTTCTGGGGGAATGGTTGCTTTCTGAGAGAATGGTGGCTTTCTGGGGGAATGGTGGGTTTCTGAGGGAATGGTGGCTTTCTGGGGGAATGGCGGCTTTCTGGGGGAATGGCGGCTTTCTGGGGGAATGGCGGCTTTCTGGGGGAATGGTGGCTTTCTGGGGGAATGGCGGCTTTCTGGGGGACTGGTGGCTTTCTGGGGGAGTGGTGGCCTTCTGGGGGAATGACAGTTTTCTGGGGGAATGGCGGTTTTCTGGGGGAATGGCGGCTTTCTGGGGGAATGGTGGCTTTCTGAGGGAATGGTGGCTTTCTGGGGGAATGGTGGCTTCTGGGGGAATGGTTGCTTTCTGAGAGAATGGTGGCTTTCTGGGGGAAGGGTGGCTTTCTGGGGGAATGGTGGGTTTCTGAGGGAACAATGGCTTTTTTAGGGAATGGTGGCTTTCTGGGGGAATGGTGGCTTTTTTGGGGAATGGTGGCTTTCTGAGGGAATAGTGGTTTTCTGGGGTATGGTTGCTTTCTGGGGGAATGGTGGTTTTCTGGGGAATGGTGGCTTTCTGGGGGAATGGTAGCTTTCTGGGGGAATGGTGGCTTTCTGGGGGAATTGTGCCTTTCTGGGGGAATTGTGGCTTTCTGGGGGAATGGTTGCTCTCTGGGGAAATGGTTGTTTTCTGGGGAAATGGCGGCTTATTGGGGGAATGGTGGCTTTCTGGGGGAATGGTGGCTTTCTGGGGGAATGGCGGCTTTCTGGGGGAAAGGGTGGCTTTCTGGGGGAATGTAGGCTTTCTGGGGGAATTGTGGCTTTCTGGGGGAATTGTGGCTTTCTGGGGGAATTGTGGCTTTCTGGGGGAATTGTGGCTTTCTGGGGGAATTGTGGCTTTCTGGGGGAATTGTGGCTTTCTGAGGGAATGGTGGCTTTCTGGGGTAATGGTTGCTCTCTGGGGGAATTGTGGCTTTCTGGGGGAATGGTGTCTTTCCGGGGGAATGGCGGCTTTCTGGGGGAATGGTTGCTTCCTGGGGAAATGGTGGCTTATTGGGGGAATGGTGGCTTTCTGGTGGAATGGCGGCTTTCTGGGGGAATGGCGGTTTTCTGAAGGAATGGTGGCTTTCTGGGGAATTGGCGGCTTTCTGGGGGAATGGCGGCTTTCTGGGAGAATGGTGCCCATCTGGGGGAATGGTGCCTTTCTGGGGGAATGGTGCCTTTCAGGGAGAATGGTGGCTTTTTGAGGGAATGGTGGCTTTCCGAAAACCAGTAGCTGCCGTGCAAAGGATTCGAACCCGCACAGTTAGTACTCCCAATCACACGTCCTAGACCACTACACCACGATATGATCAAATGGGATGCAACCTGTGCTTGGCAGTACCAAGTGTTGTGTAGGTTCGAATCCTCCCCATGACTCCTACATATTGTGTCAATACTTAAGAGTTTGTCAAGAACTGGCTGTATGTCACTAAGATCCTCATTTGCTTGTCTTAAAGAAATATGGACAAGCACTAGTAAACCTTAGGTTGATTGGTGTTATTAAATTTTTAAACATGGGTGCATGGACAATTAGGCAGCTGCCGTAGATCATGTGGTCACATGGTGTGTGTCAGACGCTACCTGTGTCATAATCAAACTCCCCATCAAGCAGGATGGTCAGTCATACAGGGGCGTGTATTAGTAGTTTCCACTGGCGAACATTTTACTGCATTATGCGGATATCCTCAAAAGTACAAGACTGAATAAAGTAATGGAAAGCTTTAGGCTTGAGGTAACGCTTCAGTCTGCCGGTGGGTAACGGGAGTAAGTAACGGTCGGCCACGGTAGCGTTGCCTGCTCCAGGCAAGAACTGTGTCGCACAGTCTGGTGGGTGTTGTGTCCTTACTGTGTACATAGTGATCTAAACTAATCATGGCTCCATACTAGTGCTTCAAGGCCTTTGAGAGGCTGTAATTTCTCTCCTATCAGGCGTGAATGTTTGGAACAACTACCTTGTCTTAACAGCAGAGATGGGCATACCCAGGTCTAGTTCAACTTTATCCTTGTTGTATGCTAATTTGGCTGCAATATTTGTGTCATCATGATGGGTTATATTTGTGTGAGTGTCTATATAAAATATTCTAAACCCTTTACCTTGTGCAGCGATCGTGGCATTAATAATTATTTTATGAGGTCCTTGTTGCCCATCATGCAGGAGAAATTTTCATGTGTTTGAACAACCCGTTCTTGCAAATTTAATAAGTCAATATTGACTTATTAGTTGCGTGCATAGGTGACATACTAAACATAATAGTTTCCCTTGAAAAGCTTCATAGAAAACACCGACCTTACCTAACCTACTTAGTATGTTAAAATAAGCATCTTATAGCTTCGTAATTACAATTGTTACTTAACCTATTATAGGTATAGGTTAGGTAATAATTGTAATTACGAAGCAATAAGATGCTTATCTTAACATACTAAGTAGGTTAGGTAAGGTCGGTGTTTTCTATGATGCTTTTCAAGGAAAACTATTATGTTAAGTATGTCACCTATGCACATATTTAATAAGTCAATATTGACTTATTAAATTTGCGAGAACGGGTTGGTTTGAATCACAGAAAATTATTCCTCCTCCTGTTTTTTTTTAGTGTACTGGTAGCTAGTTGTAGTGCAGCTGGTAGTTGTAGTGCAGCTGTTAGTTAGTTATAGTGCACCTGGTAGCTAGTTGTAGTGCAGCTGGTAGTTGTAGTGCAGCTGTTAGTTAGTTATAGTGCACCTGGTAGCTAGTTGTAGTGCAGCTGGTAGTTGTAGTGCAGCTGTTAGTTAGTTATAGTGCACCTGGTAGCTAGTTGTAGTGCAGCTGGTAGTTGTAGTGCAGCTGTTAGTTAGTTATAGTGCACCTGGTAGCTAGTTGTAGTGCAGCTGGTAGTTGTAGTGCAGCTGGTAGTTAGTTATAGTGCACCTGGTAGCTAGTTGTAGTGCAGCTGGTAGTTGTAGTGCAGCTGGTAGCTAGTAGTAGTGCACCTGGTAGCTAGTAGTAGTGCACCTGGTAGTTAGTTGTAGTGCAGCTGGTAGCTAGTTGTAGTGCACCTGGTAGCTAGTAGTAGTGCACCTGGTAGCTAGTAGTAGTGCACCTGGTAGTTAGTTGTAGTGCAGCTGGTAGCTAGTTGTAGTGCACCTGGTAGCTAGTAGTAGTGCAGCTGGTAGCTAGTTGTAGTGCAGCTGGTAGCAAGTTGTAGTGCAGCTGGTAGCTAGTTGTAGTGCAGCTGGTAGCTAGTTGTAGTGCAGCTGGTAGCAAGTAGTAGTGCAGCTGGTAGCTAGTAGTAGTGCAGCTGGTAGCTAGTTGTAGTGCAGCTGGTAGCTAGTAGTAGTGCAGCTGGTAGCTAGTAGTAGTGCAGCTGGTAGCTAGTTGTAGTGCACCTGGTAGCTAGTAGTAGTGCACCTGGTAGCAAGTTGTAGTGCAGCTGGTAGCTAGTTGTAGTGCAGCTGGTAGCTAGTAGTAGTGCAGCTGGTAGCTAGTTGTAGTGCAGCTGGTAGCTAGTAGTAGTGCACCTGGTAGCAAGTTGTAGTGCAGCTAGTAGCTAGTTGTAGTGCAGCTGGTAGCTAGTTGTAGTGCAGCTGGTAGCTAGTAGTAGTGCACCTGGTAGCTAGTTGTAGTGCAGCTGGTAGCAAGTAGTAGTGCAGCTGGTAGCTAGTTGTAGTGCAGCTGGTAGCTAGTAGTAGTGCACCTGGTAGCTAGTTGTAGTGCAGCTGGTAGCAAGTAGTAGTGCAGCTGGTAGCTAGTAGTAGTGCAGCTGGTAGCTAGTAGTAGTGCAGCTGGTAGCTAGTAGTAGTGCAGCTGGTAGCTAGTAGTAGTGCACCTGGTAGCTAGTAGTAGTGCACCTGGTAGCTAGTAGTAGTGCAGCTGGTAGCTAGTAGTAGTGCAGCTGGTAGCTAGTAGTAGTGCACCTGGTAGCTAGTTGTAGTGCAGCTGGTAGCTAGTTGTAGTGCAGCTGGTAGCTAGTAGTAGTGCACCTGGTAGCTAGTTGTAGTGCAGCTGGTAGCTAGTAGTAGTGCACCTGGTAGCTAGTAGTAGTGCACCTGGTAGCTAGTAGTAGTGCAGCTGGTAGCTAGTTGTAGTGCAGCTGGTAGCTAGTAGTTATGCAGCTGGTAGCTAGTTGTAGTGCAGCTGGTAGCTAGTAGTAGTGCACCTGGTAGCTAGTTGTAGTGCAGCTGGTAGCAAGTAGTAGTGCAGCTGGTAGCTAGTTGTAGTGCAGCTGGTAGCTAGTAGTAGTGCAGCTGGTAGCTAGTAGTAGTGCAGCTGGTAGCTAGTTGTAGTGCAGCTGGTAGCTAGTTGTAGTGCAGCTGGTAGCTAGTTGTAGTGCAGCTGGTAGCTAGTAGTAGTGCAGCTGGTAGCTAGTTGTGGTGCAGCTGGTAGCTAGTTGTAGTGCAGCTAGTAGCTAGTTGTAGTGCAGCTGGTAGCTAGTTGTAGTGCAGCTGGTAGCTAGTAGTAGTGCAGCTGGTAGCTAGTAGTAGTGCAGCTGGTAGCAAGTAGTAGTGCAGCTGGTAGCTAGTAGTAGTGCAGCTGGTAGCTAGTAGTAGTGCAGCTGGTAGCTAGTTGTAGTGCAGCTGGTAGCTAGTAGTAGTGCAGCTGGTAGCTAGTTGTGGTGCAGCTGGTAGCTAGTTGTAGTGCAGCTAGTAGCTAGTTGTAGTGCAGCTGGTAGCTAATTGTAGTGCAGCTGGTAGCTAATTGTGGTGCAGCTGGTAGCTAGTAGTAGTGCAGCTGGTAGCTAGTAGTAGTGCAGCTGGTAGCTAATTGTAGTGCAGCTGGTAGCTAGTAGTAGTGCAGCTGGTAGCTAATTGTAGTGCAGCTGGTAGCAAGTAGTAGTGCAGCTGGTAGCTAATTGTGGTGCAGCTGGTAGCTAGTTGTAGTGCAGCTAGTAGCTAGTTGTAGTGCAGCTGGGAGCTAGTTGTAGTGCAGCTGGAAGCTATTTGTAGTGCAGCTGGTAGCTAGTTGTAGTGCAGCTGGTAGCAAGTAGTAGTGCAGCTGGTAGCTAGTTGTAGTGCAGCTAGTAGCTAGTAGTAGTGCAGCTGGTAGCTAGTTGTAGTGCACCTGGTAGCTAGTAGTAGTGCACCTGGTAGCTAGTTGTAGTGCAGCTGGTAGCAAGTAGTAGTGCAGCTGGTAGCTAGTTGTAGTGCTGCTGGTAGCTAGTAGTAGTGCAGCTGGTAGCTAGTAGTAGTGCAGCTGGTAGCTAGTAGTAGTGCAGCTGGTAGCTAGTAGTAGTGCAGCTGGTAGCTAGTTGTAGTGCAGCTGGTAGCTAGTAGTAGTGCAGCTGGTAGCTAGTTGTGGTGCAGCTGGTAGCTAGTTGTAGTGCAGCTAGTAGCTAGTTGTAGTGCAGCTGGTAGCTAGTAGTAGTGCAGCTGGTAGCTAGTAGTAGTGCAGCTGGTAGCAAGTAGTAGTGCAGCTGGTAGCTAGTAGTAGTGCAGCTGGTAGCTAGTAGTAGTGCAGCTGGTAGCTAGTTGTAGTGCAGCTGGTAGCTAGTAGTAGTGCACCTGGTAGCTAGTTGTAGTGCAGCTGGTAGCAAGTAGTAGTGCAGCTGGTAGCTAGTTGTAGTGCAGCTGGTAGCTAGTAGTAGTGCAGCTGGTAGCTAGTAGTATTGCAGCTGGTAGCTAGTAGTAGTGCAGCTGGTAGCTAGTAGTAGTGCAGCTGGTAGCTAGTAGTAGTGCAGATGGTAGCTAGTTGTAGTGCAGCTGGTAGCTAGTAGTAGTGCAGCTGGTAGCTAGTTGTGGTGCAGCTGGTAGCTAGTTGTAGTGCAGCTAGTAGCTAGTTGTAGTGCAGCTGGTAGCTAATTGTAGTGCAGCTGGTAGCTAATTGTGGTGCAGCTGGTAGCTAGTAGTAGTGCAGCTGGTAGCTAGTAGTAGTGCAGCTGGTAGCTAATTGTAGTGCAGCTGGTAGCTAGTAGTAGTGCAGCTGGTAGCTAGTAGTAGTGCAGCTGGTAGCTAATTGTGGTGCAGCTGGTAGCTAGTTGTAGTGCAGCTAGTAGCTAGTTGTAGTGCAGCTGGGAGCTAGTTGTAGTGCAGCTGGGAGCTATTTGTAGTGCAGCTGGTAGCTAGTTGTAGTGCAGCTGGTAGCTAGTTGTAGTGCAGCTGGTAGCTAGTTGTAGTGCAGCTGGTAGCTAGTTGTAGTGCAGCTGGTAGCTAGTTGTAGTGCAGCTGGTAGCTAGTAGTAGTGCAGATCGTAGCTAGTAGTAGTGCAGCTGGTAGTTAGTTGTGGTGCAGCTGGTAGCTAGTAGTAGTGCAGCTGGTAGCTAGTTGTGGTGCAGCTGGTAGTTAGTTGTGGTGCAGCTGGTAGCTAGTTGTAGTGCAGCTGGTAGTTAGTTGTGGTGCAGCTGGTAGCTAGTAGTAGTGCAGCTGGTAGCTAGTTGTAGTGCAGCTGGTAGTTAGTTGTGGTGCAGCTGGTAGCTAGTAGTAGTGCAGCTGGTAGCTAATTGTGGTGCAGCTGGTAGCTAGTTGTGGTGCAGCTGGTAGCTAGTTGTAGTGCAGCTGGTAGCTAGTTGTAGTGCAGCTGGTAGCTAGTAGTGGTGCAGCTGGTAGCTAATTGTGGTGCAGCTGGTAGCTAGTTGTAGTGCAGCTAGTAGCTAGTTGTAGTGCAGCTAGTAGCTAGTTGTAGTGCAGCTGGTAGCTAGTTGTAGTGCAGCTAGTAGCTAGTAGAAGTGCAGCTGGTAGCTAGTTGTAGTGCAGCTAGTAGCTAGTAGTAGTGCAGCTGGTAGCTAGTTGTGGTGCAGCTGGTAGCTAGTAGTAGTGCAGATGGTAGCTAGTTGTAGTGCAGCTGGTAGCTAGTTGTAGTGCAGCTGGTAGCTAGTAGTAGTGCAGCTGGTAGCTAATTGTAGTGCAGCTGGTAGCTAATTGTAGTGCAGCTGGTAGCTAATTGTGGTGCATCTGGTAGCTAGTTGTAGTGCAGCTGGTAGATAATTGTGGTGCAGCTGGTAGCTAGTTATAGTGCAGCTAGTAGCTAGTTGTAGTGCAGCTGGTAGCTAATTGTAGTGCAGCTGGTAGCTAGTTGTGGTGCAGCTGGTAGCTAATTGTAGTGCAGCTGGTAGCTAATTGTAGTGCAGCTGGTAGCTAGTTGTAGTGCAGCTGGTAGCTAGTTGTAGTGCAGCTGGTAGCTAGTAGTAGTGCAGCTGGTGGCTAGTTGTAGTGCAGCTCGTAGCTAGTAGTAGTGCAGCTGGTAGCTAATTGTAGTGCAGCTGGTAGCTAATTGTAGTGCAGCTGGTAGCTAATTGTAGTGCAACTGGTAGCTAGTTGTAGTGCAGCTAGTAGCTAGTTGTGGTGCAGCTGGTAGCTAGTTGTAGTGCAGCTAGTAGCTAGTTGTAGTGCAGCTGGTAGCTAGTTGTAGTGCAGCTGGTAGCTAGTTGTAGTGCAGCTGGTAGCTAGTAGTAGTGCAGCTGGTGGCTAGTTGTAGTGCAGCTCGTAGCTAGTAGTAGTGCAGCTGGTAGTTGTGGTGCAGCTGGTAGTAGTGCAGCTGGTAGCTAGTTGTGGTGCAGCTGGTAGCTAGTAGTAGTGCAACTGGTGGCTAGTTGACATGCAGCTGGTAGTTGTAGTGCAGCTGGTAGTTAGTTGTAGTGCAGCTGGTAGTTAGTTGTAGTGCAGCTGGTAGCTAGTTGTGGTGCAGCTGGTAGCTAGTTGTGGTGCAGCTGGTAGCTAGTTGTGGTGCAGCTGGTAGCTAGTTGTGGTGCAGCTGGTAGTTTTGGTGCAGCTGGTAGCTACTAGTAGTGCAGCTGGTAGCTAGTTGTAGTGCAGCTGGTAGCTAGTAGTAGTGCAGCTGGTAGCTAGTTGTGGTGCAGCTGGTAGCTAGTTGTAGTGCAGCTAGTAGCTAGTAGTAGTGCAGCTGGTAGCTAGTTGTAGTGCAGCTGGTAGCTAGTTGTGGTGCAGCTGGTAGCTAGTTGTAGTGCAGCTAGTAGCTAGTTGTAGTGCAGCTGGTAGCTAGTTGTGGTGCAGCTGGTAGCTAGTTGTAGTGCAGCTGGTAGCAAGTAGTAGTGCAGCTGGTAGCTAGTAGTAGTGCAGCTGGTAGCTAGTAGTAGTGCAGCTGGTAGCTAGTAGTAGTGCAGCTGGTAGCTAGTAGTAGTGCAGCTGGTAGCTAGTAGTAGTGCAGATGGTAGCTAGTTGTAGTGCAGCTGGTAGCTAGTACTAGTGCAGCTGGTAGCTAGTTGTGGTGCAGCTGGTAGCTAGTTGTAGTGCAGCTAGTAGCTAGTTGTAGTGCAGCTGGTAGCTAATTGTAGTGCAGCTGGTAGCTAATTGTGGTGCAGCTGGTAGCTAGTAGTAGTGCAGCTGGTAGCTAGTAGTAGTGCAGCTGGTAGCTAATTGTAGTGCAGCTGGTAGCTAGTAGTAGTGCAGCTGGTAGCTAGTAGTAGTGCAGCTGGTAGCTAGTAGTAGTGCAGCTGGTAGCTAATTGTGGTGCAGCTGGTAGCTAGTTGTAGTGCAGCTAGTAGCTAGTTGTAGTGCAGCTGGGAGCTAGTTGTAGTGCAGCTGGTAGCTATTTGTAGTGCAGCTGGTAGCTAGTTGTAGTGCAGCTGGTAGCTAGTTGTAGTGCAGCTGGTAGCTAGTTGTAGTGCAGCTGGTAGCTAGTTGTAGTGCAGCTGGTAGCTAGTAGTAGTGCAGCTGGTAGCTAGTTGTAGTGCAGCTGGTAGTTAGTTGTGGTGCAGCTGGTAGCTAGTAATAGTGCAGCTGGTAGCTAATTGTGGTGCAGCTGGTAGCTAGTTGTGGTGCAGCTGGTAGCTAGTTGTAGTGCAGCTGGTAGCTAGTTGTAGTGCAGCTGGTAGCTAGTAGTAGTGCAGCTGGTAGCTAATTGTGGTGCAGCTGGTAGCTAATTGTGGTGCAGCTGGTAGCTAGTTGTACTGCAGCTAGTAGCTAGTTGTAGTGCAGCTAGTAGCTAGTTGTAGTGCAGCTGGTAGCTAGTTGTAGTGCAGCTAGTAGCTAGTAGAAGTGCAGCTGGTAGCTAGTTGTAGTGCAGCTAGTAGCTAGTAGTAGTGCAGCTGGTAGCTAGTTGTGGTGCAGCTGGTAGCTAGTAGTAGTGCAGATGGTAGCTAGTTGTAGTGCAGCTGGTAGCTAGTTGTAGTGCAGCTGGTAGCTAGTAGTAGTGCAGCTGGTAGCTAATTGTAGTGCAGCTGGTAGCTAATTGTAGTGCAGCTGGTAGCTAATTGTGGTGCATCTGGTAGCTAGTTGTAGTGCAGCTTGTAGATAATTGTGGTGCAGCTGGTAGCTAGTTATAGTGCAGCTAGTAGCTAGTTGTAGTGCAGCTGGTAGCTAATTGTAGTGCAGCTGGTAGCTAGTTGTGGTGCAGCTGGTAGCTAATTGTAGTGCAGCTGGTAGCTAATTGTAGTGCAGCTGGTAGCTAGTTGTAGTGCGGCTGGTAGCTAGTTGTAGTGCAGCTGGTAGCTAGTTGTAGTGCAGCTGGTAGCTAGTAGTAGTGCAGCTCGTGGCTAGTTGTAGTGCAGCTCGTAGCTAGTAGTAGTGCAGCTGGTAGCTAATTGTAGTGCAGCTGGTAGCTAATTGTAGTGCAGCTGGTAGCTAATTGTAGTGCAACTGGTAGCTAGTTGTAGTGCAGCTAGTAGCTAGTTGTGGTGCAGCTGGTAGCTAGTTGTAGTGCAGCTAGTAGCTAGTTGTAGTGCAGCTGGTAGCTAGTTGTAGTGCAGCTGGTAGCTGGTTGTAGTGCAGCTGGTAGCTAGTAGTAGTGCAGCTGGTGGCTAGTTGTAGTGCAGCTGGTAGCTAGTAGTAGTGCAGCTGGTGGCTAGTTGTAGTGCAGCTCGTAGCTAGTAGTAGTGCAGCTGGTAGTTGTGGTGCAGCTGGTAGCTAGTTGTAGTGCAGCTAGTAGCTAGTTGTAGTGCAGCTGGTAGCTAGTTGTAGTGCAGCTAGTAGCTAGTAGAAGTGCAGCTGGTAGCTAGTTGTAGTGCAGCTAGTAGCTAGTAGTAGTGCAGCTGGTAGCTAATTGTAGTGCAGCTGGTAGCTAATTGTAGTGCAGCTGGTAGCTAATTGTGGTGCATCTGGTAGCTAGTTGTAGTGCAGCTGGTAGATAATTGTGGTGCAGCTGGTAGCTAGTTATGGTGCAGCTGGTAGCTAGTTATAGTGCAGCTAGTAGCTAGTTGTAGTGCAGCTGGTAGCTATTTGTAGTGCAGCTGGTAGCTAGTTGTAGTGCAGCTGGTAGCTAGTTGTAGTGCAGCTGGTAGCTAGTAGTAGTGCAGCTGGTGGCTAGTTGTAGTGCAGCTCGTAGCTAGTAGTAGTGCAGCTGGTAGTTGTGGTGCAGCTGGTAGCTGGTAGTAGTGCAGCTGGTAGCTAGTTGTGGTGCAGCTGGTAGCTAGTAGTAGTGCAACTGGTGGCTAGTTGACATGCAGCTGGTAGTTGTAGTGCAGCTGGTAGTTAGTTGTAGTGCAGCTGGTAGTTAGTTGTAGTGCAGCTGGTAGCTAGTTGTGGTGCAGCTGGTAGCTAGTTGTGGTGCAGCTGGTAGTTGTGGTGCAGCTGGTAGCTAGTAGTAGTGCAGCTGGTAGCTAGTTGTAGTGCAGCTGGTAGCTAGTAGTAGTGCAGCTGGTAGCTAGTTGTGGTGCAGCTGGTAGCTAGTTGTGGTGCAGCTAGTAGCTAGTAGTAGTGCAGCTGGTAGCTAGTTGTAGTGCAGCTGGTAGCTAGTTGTGGTGCAGCTGGTAGCTAGTTGTAGTGCAGCTGGTAGCTAGTTGTAGTGCAGCTGGTAGCAAGTAGTAGTGCAGCTGGTAGCTAGTTGTAGTGCAGCTGGTAGCAAGTAGTAGTGCAGCTGGTAGCTAGTTGTAGTGCAGCTGGTAGCTAGTTGTGGTGCAGCTGGTAGCTAGTTGTAGTGCAGCTGGAAGCAAGTAGTAGTGCAGCTGGTAGCTAGTTGTAGTGCAGCTGGTAGCTAGTAGTAGTGCAGCTGGTAGCTAGTAGTAGTGCAGCTGGTAGCTAGTAGTAGTGCAGCTGGTAGCTAGTAGTAGTGCAGATGGTAGCTAGTTGTAGTGCAGCTGGTAGCTAGTAGTAGTGCAGCTGGTAGCTAGTTGTGGTGCAGCTGGTAGCTAGTTGTAGTGCAGCTAGTAGCTAGTTGTAGTGCAGCTGGTAGCTAATTGTAGTGCAGCTGGTAGCTAATTGTGGTGCAGCTGGTAGCTAGTTGTGGTGCAGCTGGTAGCTAGTTGTAGTGCAGCTGGTAGCAAGTAGTAGTGCAGCTGGTAGCTAGTTGTAGTGCAGCTGGTAGCTAGTAGTAGTGCAGCTGGTAGCTAGTAGTAGTGCAGCTGGTAGCTAGTAGTAGTGCAGCTGGTAGCTAGTAGTAGTGCAGCTGGTAGCTAGTAGTAGTGCAGATGGTAGCTAGTTGTAGTGCAGCTGGTAGCTAGTAGTAGTGCAGCTGGTAGCTAGTTGTGGTGCAGCTGGTAGCTAGTTGTAGTGCAGCTAGTAGCTAGTTGTAGTGCAGCTGGTAGCTAATTGTAGTGCAGCTGGTAGCTAATTGTGGTGCAGCTGGTAGCTAGTAGTAGTGCAGCTGGTAGCTAGTAGTAGTGCAGCTGGTAGCTAGTAGTAGTGCAGCTGGTAGCTAATTGTAGTGCAGCTGGTAGCTAGTAGTAGTGCAGCTGGTAGCTAGTAGTAGTGCAGCTGGTAGCTAGTAGTAGTGCAGCTGGTAGCTAATTGTGGTGCAGCTGGTAGCTAGTTGTAGTGCAGCTAGTAGCTAGTTGTAGTGCAGCTGGGAGCTAGTTGTAGTGCAGCTGGTAGCTATTTGTAGTGCAGCTGGTAGCTAGTTGTAGTGCAGCTGGTAGCTAGTTGTAGTGCAGCTGGTAGCTAGTTGTAGTGCAGCTGGTAGCTAGTAGTAGTGCAGCTGGTAGCTAGTAGTAGTGCAGCTGGTAGTTAGTTGTGGTGCAGCTGGTAGCTAGTAGTAGTGCAGCTGGTAGCTAGTTGTGGTGCAGCTGGTAGTTAGTTGTGGTGCAGCTGGTAGCTAGTTGTGGTGCAGCTGGTAGTTAGTTGTGGTGCAGCTGGTAGCTAGTTGTAGTGCAGCTGGTAGTTAGTTGTGGTGCAGCTGGTAGCTAGTAGTAGTGCAGCTGGTAGCTAGTTGTAGTGCAGCTGGTAGTTAGTTGTGGTGCAGCTGGTAGCTAGTAGTAGTGCAGCTGGTAGCTAATTGTGGTGCAGCTGGTAGCTAGTTGTAGTGCAGCTAGTAGCTAGTTGTAGTGCAGCTGGTAGCTAGTTGTAGTGCAGCTAGTAGCTAGTAGAAGTGCAGCTGGTAGCTAGTTGTAGTGCAGCTAGTAGCTAGTAGTAGTGCAGCTGGTAGCTAGTTGTGGTGCAGCTGGTAGCTAGTAGTAGTGCAGATGGTAGCTAGTTGTAGTGCAGCTGGTAGCTAGTTGTAGTGCAGCTGGTAGCTAGTAGTAGTGCAGCTGGTAGCTAATTGTAGTGCAGCTGGTAGCTAATTGTAGTGCAGCTGGTAGCTAATTGTGGTGCATCTGGTAGCTAGTTGTAGTGCAGCTTGTAGATAATTGTGGTGCAGCTGGTAGCTAGTTATAGTGCAGCTAGTAGCTAGTTGTAGTGCAGCTGGTAGCTAATTGTAGTGCAGCTGGTAGCTAGTTGTGGTGCAGCTGGTAGCTAATTGTAGTGCAGCTGGTAGCTAATTGTAGTGCAGCTGGTAGCTAGTTGTAGTGCAGCTGGTAGCTAGTTGTAGTGCAGCTGGTAGCTAGTAGTAGTGCAGCTGGTGGCTAGTTGTAGTGCAGCTCGTAGCTAGTAGTAGTGCAGCTGGTAGCTAATTGTAGTGCAGCTGGTAGCTAATTGTAGTGCAGCTGGTAGCTAATTGTAGTGCAACTGGTAGCTAGTTGTAGTGCAGCTAGTAGCTAGTTGTGGTGCAGCTGGTAGCTAGTTGTAGTGCAGCTAGTAGCTAGTTGTAGTGCAGCTGGTAGCTAGTTGTAGTGCAGCTGGTAGCTAGTTGTAGTGCAGCTGGTAGCTAGTTGTAGTGCAGCTGGTAGCTAGTAGTAGTGCAGCTGGTGGCTAGTTGTAGTGCAGCTCGTAGCTAGTAGTAGTGCAGCTGGTAGTTGTGGTGCAGCTGGTAGCTGGTAGTAGTGCAGCTGGTAGCTAGTTGTGGTGCAGCTGGTAGCTAGTAGTAGTGCAACTGGTGGCTAGTTGACATGCAGCTGGTAGTTGTAGTGCAGCTGGTAGTTAGTTGTAGTGCAGCTGGTAGTTAGTTGTAGTGCAGCTGGTAGCTAGTTGTGGTGCAGCTGGTAGCTAGTTGTGGTGCAGCTGGTAGCTAGTTGTGGTGCAGCTGGTAGTTGTGGTGCAGCTGGTAGCTAGTAGTAGTGCAGCTGGTAGCTAGTTGTAGTGCAGCTGGTAGCTAGTAGTAGTGCAGCTGGTAGCTAGTTGTGGTGCAGCTGGTAGCTAGTTGTAGTGCAGCTAGTAGCTAGTAGTAGTGCAGCTGGTAGCTAGTTGTAGTGCAGCTGGTAGCTAGTTGTGGTGCAGCTGGTAGCTAGTTGTAGTGCAGCTAGTAGCTAGTTGTAGTGCAGCTGGTAGCTAGTTGTGGTGCAGCTGGTAGCTAGTTGTAGTGCAGCTAGTAGCTAGTTGTAGTGCAGCTGGTAGCTAGTAGTAGCGCAGCTAGTAGCTAGTTGTAGTGCAGCTGGTAGCTAGTTGTAGTGCAGCTGGTAGCTAGTAGTAGTGCAGCTGGTAGCTAGTAGTAGTGCAGCTGGTAGCTAATTGTAGTGCAGCTGGTAGCTAGTTGTACTGCAACTGGTAGCTAGTTGTAGTGCAGCTAGTAGCTAGTTGTAGTGCAGCTGGTGGCTAGTTGTAGTGCAGCTGGTAGCTAATTGTAGTGCAGCTGGTAGCTAGTTGTAGTGCAGCTGGTAGCTAGTTGTAGTGCAGCTGGTAGCTAGTTGTAGTGCAGCTGGTAGCTAGTTGTAGTGCAGCTGGTAGCTAGTTGTAGTGCAGCTGGTAGCTAGTTGTAGTGCAGCTGGTAGCTTGTTGTAGTTCAGCTGGTAGCTAGTTGTAGTTCAGCTGGTAGCTAGTAGTAGTGCAGCTGGTAGCTATTTGTAGTGCAGCTGGTAGTTGTGGTGCAGCTGGTAGCTAGTAGTAGTGCAGCTGTTAGCTAGTTGTAGTGCAGCTGGTAGCTAGTTGTAGTGCAGCTGGTAGCTAGTAGTAGTGCAGCTGGTAGCTTGTTGTAGTTCAGCTGGTAGCTAGTTGTAGTGCAGCTGGTAGCTAGTTGTAGTGCAGCTGGTAGCTAGTTGTAGTGCAGCTGGTAGCTAGTTGTAGTGCAGCTGGTAGCTTGTTGTAGTTCAGCTGGTAGCTAGTTGTAGTGCAGCTGGTAGCTAGTTGTAGTGCAGCTGGTAGCTAGTTGTAGTGCAGCTGGTAGTTGTAGTGCAGCTGGTAGTTGTAGTGCAGCTGGTAGTTGTAGTGCAGCTGGTAGTTGTAGTGCAGCTGGTAGTTGTGGTGCAGCTGGTAGCTAGTTGTAGTGCAGCTAGTAGTTAGTTGTAATGCAGCTGGTAGCTAGTAGTAGTGCAGCTGGTAGCTAGTTGTAGTGCAGCTGGTAGCTAGTTGTAGTGCAGCTGGTAGCTAGTTGTAGTGCAGCTGGTAGTTGTAGTGCAGCTGGTAGTTGTAGTGCAGCTGGTAGTTGTAGTGCAGCTGGTAGTTGTGGTGCAGCTGTTAGCTAGTTGTAGTGCAGCTGGTAGTTAGTTGTAATGCAGCTGGTAGCTAGTAGTAGTGCAGCTGGTAGTTGTAGTGCAGCTGGTAGTTGTAGTGCAGCTGGTAGCTAGTAGTAGTGCAGCTGGTAGCTAGTAGTGGTGCAGCTGGTAGCTAGTTGTAGTGCAGCTGGTAGTTAGTTGTAATGCAGCTGGTAGCTAGTAGTAGTGCAGCTGGTAGTTGTAGTGCAGCTGGTAGCTAGTAGTAGTGCAGCTGGTAGCTAGTAGTGGTGCAGCTGGTAGCTAGTTGTAGTGCAGCTGGTTGCTAGTAGTCGTGCAGGTGGTAGCTAGTAGTGGTGCAGCGGGTAGCTAGTTGTAGTGCAGCTGGTAGCTAGTAGTGGTGCAGCTGGTAGCTAGTAGTGGTGCAGCTGGTAGCTAGTAGTGGTGCAGCTGGTAGCTAGTTGTGGTGCAGCTGGTAGCTAGTAGTGGTGCAGCTGGTAGCTAGTTCTGGTGCAGCTGGTAGCTAGTTGTAGTGCAGCTGGTAGCTAGTAGTGGTGCAGCTGGTAGCTAGTAGTGGTGCAGCTGGTAGCTAGTAGTGGTGCAGCTGGTAGCTAGTTGTAGTGCAGCTGGTAGCTAGTAGTAGTGCAGCTGGTAGTTGTAGTGCAGCTGGTAGCTAGTTGTAGTGCAGCTGGTAGCTAGTAGTGGTGCAGCTGGTAGCTAGTAGTGGTGCAGCTGGTAGCTAGTAGTGGTGCAGCTGGTAGCTAGTTGTAGTGCAGCTGGTAGCTAGTAGTGGTGCAGCTGGTAGCTAGTAGTGGTGCAGCTGGTAGCTAGTTGTAGTGCAGCTGGTAGCTAGTTGTAGTGCAGCTGGTAGCTAGTAGTAGTGCAGCTGGTAGCTAGTAGTGGTGCAGCTGGTAGCTAGTAGTGTTGCAGCTGGTAGCTAGTAGTGGTGCAGCTGGTAGCTAGTAGTGGTGCAGCTGGTAGCTAGTAGTGGTGCAGCTGGTAGCTAGTAGTAGTGCAGCTGGTAGCTAGTAGTGGTGCAGCTGGTAGCTAGTAGTGGTGCAGCTGGTAGCTAGTTGTAGTGCAGCTGGTAGCTAGTAGTGGTGCAGCTGGTAGCTAGTAGTGGTGCAGCTGGTAGCTAGTAGTGGTGCAGCTGGTAGCTAGTAGTGGTGCAGCTGGTAGCTAGTAGTGGTGCAGCTGGTAGCTAGTAGTGGTGCAGCTGGTAGCTAGTAGTGGTGCAGCTGGTAGCTAGTAGTGGTGCAGCTGGTTCTGTTTGTGAAGAGTTCATCCAGCTGTTTAACGTGACAAGGTGACACTTAGAGTCTGTGTTCAAATATTGTTTCTGTATATAATAATTGTGTAATATTTACAATAGGCTGCTGCAGTGCGTCGTGTTGATGACTGTGTTGATCCATCACAGTAGACACAGTGCCTAGTGACATCTTAACTTCTCACTAAGCTAGTCAGATATCGGAAGCCATTGTTCTATATACACCACTGATTTTTTTTTTTTTTTTTTTTTTTTTTATTATTAAGAAATGAGGTACATCTGCATTAGTGCAGCTACCCTAGACTATATGAAGTGGAGTACAGTGTCAAAAAAGCTAACTAGGTGATGCTAAGAAATCCCCATCACACAGGATGGTTAGTCATACAGAGGCATGTGATAAGCGGTCTGCACTGGCAGACTCCGGACATACACCACTAATTTTTTTTTTTTTTATTAAGATATGACCACTAATGTCGGTCCCTCCGTGATATAAACCTACGGATATATACTCTCGCGTTTCACATACTCTTTCTCGCCCTGATTTTTGTTTTCAGTTCCAAATTCTCGTTTTCCAGTCAGCAAATTTCCTCCCCGTTATATATTTTTAGATTTCTTTACAATTTTATGTCTCTTATTCTTTATATAAATATATAAAACTCTTTCGCTTTATAGGTTTTATATCGGCCCTTGCCGCATCAATCCCTTTACCAATGGAAAGCTATCAAATACTTAAGGATTTGGTTCACTGATATATTTTCGACATTTTAATAATTTTTGAGGGTTGAGGAAGGGCAAAACTGCGTATGATAACGTGAGCGTGTCCCGCGGGCAGACCAGGAGAGGACCCGTGTGAGGAGCTGCGTGGCCGCACAGCACAGGCAGACACCCAAGTCACTCCATAGCAACGTTTACATAGTTAAGCAGCAAGGTAGAGAGAGATAAGACAGTCTTGATTAGCGACCTCGCGTCAAATTTGAAGTGGGTTTGTTTAACCAGAAGCGTTGGAACTTGGGAAACTTACCGATACTATCGTGGCTAAGCGCACCGAAGTGAACATCAATTTCACTAAAGGATCTGAACTTTGACGATGTTGTCGATTGCATTAACTATGACGACAGGTTGATTTGTAAACCCCACTCTTGTCTGAACACCATAAACAGGTTGAACACTTCCTCGTGCACACCCGTGACTGTCAGCCAGCCGGCAAGAACTGGGAGCATCAGTATGGGGTCTTCGGCTCCTTAAAGATAATGTTCTTAACGTCATTGACAACAAATACGTATGACTTTCCCCAGACGTGTACCGAGAGCTGGAGCCCAGCAGGGCCTCAGTGGTGGGCGTGGCCCTGGGCAGCATGAGACACCACACTGCTAATTTAAGACATACAACACGATTATGTATGATGGTCGTCAAGATGGTTGTGATCACACAAATAACGCAGCTGTTGTAACACCAACAACAAGTGGAGGCGCACACTGACGGCTGCACCACTCAGGAAGCACCAAGTGCACGTAACGTGATGCAGACGTCATAAACCTGCAGGTTATTGGTGCTGGCAAGATAATCGCGCGTCACCACAGTTTACTCGTCCCTTCCTAACTCAGCCTCCACGACCTGGGCTGGTTGAGGCGACACCCTCTACTGTTATCTGGGTCTCCCACTCCCCTGACTCTTATTGTTATTACGGTTTCATCTTCACACTTCTTAAGTAAATTGTAAATACATTATGTAAAACAACATCACGAAACAGTTCCACTGCCACCATACTCCAGCATTTGTTAGTGCTCCTAATATATATTTAATTCAATTCAGTGGTTGATGTAGAATGCTATAAACTCCCTGGAAAGTTACTGTAGAGGGTAACAAGTTGCCTGGCATTGTGTCCCACGAGACCACTCTCATAAAGAGGTAAAGTGTGTGTGTGTGTGTTTGTGTGTGTGTGTGTGTGTGTGCGCGCGCGTGTGCGCGTGTGCGAGGTCTGGTACAGAGGCACGACCGTCCTGAGAGCACCCAGACCTGCCCCAGTACAATGCTACGTACAGCCTCCTCAAGAAGCTACACACAACTGCATGCAAGGATCACTGAAACATTGGAGCTGTGTCAGAAGTGACCCACA
>NC_091171.1:13737495-13742495 GCF_040958095.1 Procambarus clarkii
TTCCATCCTTGCTCACTACACCTGTGTTCCACTCTTGCTCACTACACTGTGTTCCACCCTTGCTCACTACACTGTGTTCCACTCTTGCTCACTACACCTGTGTTCCACTCTTGCTCACTACACTGTGTTCCACTCTTGCTCACTACACCTGTGTTCCACCCTTGCTCACTACACTGTGTTCCACTCTTGCTCACTACACCTGTGTTCCACTCTTGCTCACTACACCTGTGTTCCACCCTTGCTCACTACACTGTGTTCCACTCTTGCTCACTACACCTGTGTTCCACTCTTGCTCACTACACAGTGTTCCACTTTTGCTCACTACACCTGTGTTCCACTCTTGCTCACTACACCTGTGTTCCACTCTTGCTCACTACACCTGTGTTCCACTCTTGCTCACTACACCTGTGTTCCACCCTTGCTCACTACACTGTGTTCCACTCTTGCTCACTACACCTGTGTTCCACTCTTGCTCACTACACCTGTGTTCCACTCTTGCTCACTACACCTGTGTTCCACTCTTGCTCACTACACCTGTGTTCCACTCTTGCTCACTACACCTGTGTTCCACTCTTGCTCACTACACCTGTGTTCCACTCTTGCTCACTACACCTGTGTTCCACTCTTGCTCACTACACCTGTGTTCCACTCTTGCTCACTACACCTGTGTTCCACTCTTGCTCACTACACCTGTGTTCCACTCTTGCTCACTACACCTGTGTTCCACTCTTGCTCACTACACCTGTGTTCCACTCTTGCTCACTACACCTGTGTTCCACTCTTGCTCACTACACCTGTGTTCCACTCTTGCTCACTACACCTGTGTTCCACTCTTGCTCACTACACCTGTGTTCCACTCTTGCTCACTACACAGTGTTCCACTCTTGCTCACTACACATGTGTTCCACCCTTGTTCACTACACCTGTGTTGCACCCTTGCTCACTACACATATTCTCGCTCCTTACACAATATACCTGTATTCCTTCTCTGCACAATATAGCTGTATTTTTCATCCTTGCACAATTCAGCTCTACTCTCATACACAGTTCATCTGTAATGGTCACTTACACACACACACACACACAAAAAAAAAAATAAGGCAAGAAAGAGAAGGGTGGGCAGACTGCATATTTCTGGATTGTCAGAAAGCCTTTGATACAGTGCCACACAAGAGGCTAGTGCGAAAGTTGGAGGCGCAGGCTGGAGTGAAAGGGAAGGTACTCCGTTGGATACAGGAGTACCTAAGTAACAGGAGACAACGAGTTAGTGTGAGGGATGAGGTCTCAGATTGGCGAGACGTTACAAGTGGAGTCCCGCAGGGGTCGGTCCTTGGACCTATACTGTTTCTGATATATGTAAATGATCTCCCAGAGAGTATAGAATCGTTTCTCTCAATGTTTGCCGATGATGCAAAAATTATGAGGAGGATTGAAACTGAGGACGATAGTAAGAGGCTACAAGATGACCTAGACAGACTGAGTGAATGGTCCAACAAATGGCTGTTGAAGTTCAACCCGAGTAAATGCAAAGTAATGAAAATAGGCAGTGGAAATAGGAGGCCAGATACAGGATACAGAATAGGAGATGAAGTACTTAATGAAACGAACAGAGAGAAAGATCTAGGAGTTGATATCACACCAAACCTGTCTCCTGAAGCCCACATAAAGAGAATAACGTCTGCGGCATATGCGAGGCTGGCTAACATCAGAACGGCGTTCAGGAACCTGTGTAAGGAATCATTCAGAATCTTGTACACCACATATGTAAGACCAATCCTGGAGTATGCGGCCCCAGCATGGAGCCCGTACCTTGTCAAGCACAAGACGAAACTGGAAAAAGTCCAAAGGTATGCCACTAGACTAGTCCCAGAACTAAGAGGCATGAGTTACGAGGAAAGGCTGCGGGAAATGCATCTTACGACACTGGAAGACAGAAGAGTAAGGGGAGACATGATCACAACCTACAAAATCCTCAGAGGAATCGACCAGGTAAACAAGGATAAACTATTCAACACTGGTGGGACGCGAACAAGGGGACACAGGTGGAAACTGAGTACCCACATGAGCCACAGAGACGTTAGAAGGAACTTTTTTTTCAGTGTCAGAGTAGTTAACGGATGGAATGCATTAGGCAGTGATGTGGTGGAGACAGACTACATACACTTTTTTAAATGTAGATATGATAGAGCCCAGTAGGCTCAGGAATCTGTACACCAGTTGATTGACAGTTGAGAGGCGGGACCAAAGAGCCAAAGCTCAACCCCCGCAATCACAAATAGGTGAGTACACACAAAGCAAATGTAAAGTTATGGAAATGAGACTAGGAGATAGGAGACCAAAGGGACAGTACACAATGAAGGGGAACTGTCTACCTGTAACGACGCGTGAAAGAGACCTGGGTGTGGACGTAACACCTAATCTATCTCCTGAGGCACATATTAATAGGATAACGACAGCAGCGTACTCTACACTGGCAAAAGTTAGAACATCATTCAGAAACCTAAGTAAGGAGGCATTTAGGGCGCTTTACACTGCCTACGTGAGGCCAGTCTTAGAGTATGCCGCGCCATCATGGAGTCCCCATCTGAAGAAACACATAAGGAAACTGGAAAAGGTTTAAAGGTTTGCAACGAGACTCGTCCAAGAGTTACGAGGGATGGGGTATGAAGAGCGCCTGAAGGAACTGTGCCTTACGACACTAGAAAAAAGAAGGGAGAGGGATGGGATATAATAGGAACGTATAAAATACTCAGGGTATTGACAGAGTGGACATAGACGAAATGTTCACTCGGAATAGTAACAGAACGAGGGGACATGGATGGAAGCCGGAAACTCAGATGAGTCACAGAGATGTTAGGAAGTTTTGTTTTAGCGTGAGAGTAGTGGGAAAATGGAATGCACTTAAGGATCAGGTTATGGAAGCAAACTCTATTCATAATTTTAAAACTAGGTATGATAGGGAAATAGGACCGGGGTCATTGCTGTAAACAACCGATGGCTCGAAAGGCGGGATCCAAGAGTCAATGCTCGATCCTGCAGACACAACTAGGTGAGCGCGCACACCTGTGCACTCGGCCCAGGTGCAGGGAGCGCCCACGGGTCCACACTCTCACTTTGATAAATTAATTTTTTTCCCTGCTAGAAGAAGCCTTTATACAAAATTCACGATAGAGTTTAAGGAGTTCTTCGAATAGTTTATTTCGACGTGATTATAGTACTTGTACTTTGTTATCAATGTAGTAAGCGGGAGAATATTAGCGAGGTGACCTGGCGGGTCCTGCAAGCAAGGAGACCTGCATGAAACTTGGGTAAACAATAGCTGTCAGTACGGCCATGAGAGGGAAGAGTGGGTCAAGTATAGGACATATTGGGTAGAAAGGTGAGGAAGAGAGTGAATGGGTGAAGGACAGTGTGATAGTAGGAGTGGGTAGACGAGTGTGTCAACAAGGTTGTTTGGTAGTGCGGTAGTTAGAGCACCATTAGCGTACACGACAGTACCATCGTCCAGTGCAGAAATATAATTCGTGGCCACACCGTGTAATCGTCTCAGTTGCTGGAGCTGTTGACCGTCTTGCTGTTGATAACATCTTCTGCTGAAGGACTTGTCCTGAACTATCTCCCCAATCACCTCACTCCTTATACTCACTCTCGCACTGAAGGGCTGCCTCGCTATGTCACAGTCACTCACCTCTGACTCCAGGGCATAGTTGTATGAGGCACAGTAGAAGTGGGCACAGTTGTATGAGGCACAGAAGAGAGCACAGTTGTATGAGGCACAGAAGAGGGCACAATTGCATGAGGCACAGTAGAAGAGGGCACAGTTGTATGAGGCACAGTAGAAGTGGGCACAGTTGTATGAGTCGCAGTAGAAGTGGGCACAGTTGTATGAGGCACAGTAGAAGTGGGCACAGTTGTATGAGGCACAGTAGAAGAGGGCACAGTAGAAGTGGGCACAGTTGTATGAGGCACAGTAGAAGTGCGCACAGTTGTATGAGGCACAGTAGAAGAGGGCACAGATGTATGAGGCACAGTAGAAGAGGGCACAGTTGTATGAGGCACAGTAGAAGTGGGCACAGTTGTATGAGGCACAGTAGAAGTGGGCACAGTTGTATGAGGCACAGTAGAAGTGGGCACAGTTGTATGAGGCACAGAAGAGAGCACAGTTGTATGAGGCACAGTAGAAGAGGGCACAGTTGTATGAGGCACAGTAGAAGTGGGCACAGTTGTAAGAGTCGCAGTAGAAGTGGGCACAGTTGTATGAGGCACAGTAGAAGTGGGCACAGATGTATGAGGTACAGTAGAAGTGCGCACAGTTGTATGAGGCACAGTAGAAGAGGGCACAGTTGTATGAGGCACAGTAGAAGAGGGCACAGTTGTATGAGGCACAGTAGAAGTGGGCACAGTTGTATGAGGCACAGTAGAAGTGGGCACAGTAGAAGAGGGCACAGTTAAAGAAGATGTAGAAGGACAGGGTACAGTTGTAGACGTATTACGTATTTTATATCTTGTAATCATGTCCCTTCCCTGTTTCATTTTCCTATGTCTCCTACAACTGTGCCCTCCCCTACTGTGTCTCCTCCAACTGTGCCCTTCCCTACTGTGCCCTCCCCTACTGTGTCTCCTCCAACTGTGCCCTCCCCTACTGTGTCTCCTCCAACAGTGCCCTTCCCTACTGTGCCCTCCCCTACTGTGTCTCCTCCAACTGTGCCCTCCCCTACTGTGTCTCCTCCAACTGTGCCCTTCCCTACTGTGCCCTCCCCTACTGTGTCTCCTCCAACTGTGCCCTCCCCTACTGTGCCTCCTCCAACTGTGCCCTCCCCTACTGTGCCACCTCCAACTGTGCTCTCTCCTACTGTGTCTCCTCCAACTGTGCCCTCTCCTACTGTGCCTCCCTCAACTGTGCCCTCTCCTACTGTGCCTCCTCCAACTGTGCCCTCTCCTACTGTGTTTCCTCCAACTGTGCCCTCTCCTACTGTGCCTCCCTCAACTGTGCCCTCTCC
>NC_091171.1:13747495-13777495 GCF_040958095.1 Procambarus clarkii
TCACCTCTTCCTTCACACACCTTCACCTCTTCCTTCACACACCTTCACCTCTTCCTTCACCTCTTCCTTCACACACCTTCACCTCTTCCTTCACACACCTTCACCTCTTCCTTCACACACCTTCACCTCTTCCTTCACACACCTTCACCTCTTCCTTCACACACCTTCACCTTTTCCTTCACACAGTTTCATCTCCTCTATTACACAGCACCTTTCTGGACATCTTCACACAGCTTCACTCTTCCTTCACACAGCTTCACTCTTCCCTCACACAGCTTCACCTCCTCCCCCACCTCGTGTGTGTGTCCATATAGTAAGATATATGCACAGAGCGAGAGGGCGGGCGCGTGTTTATCAAGAATATTCATAATATTGTATAATTTGTGAGGTATGCCTGGCACTGGCGCCTGGCATACCTCCCTCCAGCCCCCGCATTCCTAACATATCTAGCCGTATGCGCTCTCATATATATATATATATATATATATATATATATATATATATATATATATATATATATATATATATAATATTATATATATATTATAATATATATATATATATATATATATATAAATATATATATATATATATATATATAAATATATATATATATATATATATATATATATATATATATATATATAATATTATATATATATTATAATATATATATATATATATATATATATATATATATATATATATATATATATATATATATATATAATATTATATATATATTATAATATATATATATATATATATATATATATATATATATAATATTGTATAAGCTATATTGCACTCTTATAAGGAATATTTATTGTCTGTAATATAAGTAATCTGGGGATATAATTATTAGTCAATTATTATAATTAGTCACCGTCAAACTAATCCATTTTATCTGACGTGGCTTTTACCAAATATAATATTTCCATCTTAACGCATCACCGGGATCATTTTAGTACCTGGATTGTACCTGGATGAGGTTCTGGGAGTTATTCTACTCCCCAAGCCCGGCACGAGGCCAGGCTTGATTTGTGAGTTTGGTCCACCAGGCTGTTGCTCGGAGCGGCCCGCAGGCCCACATACCCACCACAGCCCGGTTGGTCCGGCACTCCTTGAAGAAAACTATCTAGTTTTCTCTTGAAGATGTTCACGGTTGTTCCTGTAATATTTCTGATGCTCGCTGGTAGGACGTTGAATAACCGCGGACCTCTGATGTTTATACAGTGTTCTCTGATTGTGCCTATGGCACCTCTGCTCTTCACTGGTTCTATTCTGCATGTTCTTCCATATCGTTCACTCCAGTACGTTGTTATTTTACTGTGTAGATTTGGGACCTGGCCCTCCAGTATTTTGGGACCTGGGGGGGGGGGGGTTTGGAGTGGGTGTAGAGGGCGTGGTGTGTGCCAGGGAGTGTGTGAGGGTGGGTGTGGTGCGAGGGAGTGTGTGAGGGTGTCTGTGGTGCCAGGGAGTGTGTGAGGGTGGGTGTGGTGCCAGGGAGTGTGTGAGGGTGGGTGTGGTGCCAGGGAGTGTGTGAGGGTGGGTGTGGTGCGAGGGAGTGTGTGAGGGTGGGTGTGGTGCCAGGGAGTGTGTGAGGGTGGGTGTGGTTCCAGGGAGTGTGTGAGGGTGGGTGTGGTGCCAGGGAGTGTGTGAGGGTGGGTGTGGTGCCAGGGAGTGTGTGAGGGTGGGTGTGGTGCCAGGGAGTGTGTGAGGGTGGGCGTGGTGCCAGGAAGTGTGTGAGGGTGGGCGTGGTGCGAGGGAGTGTGTGAGGGTGGGTGTGGTGCCAGGGAGTGTGTGAGGGTGGGTGTGGTGCGAGGGAGTGTATGAGGGTGGGCGTGGTGCCAGGGAGTGTACTCACCTAGTTGTGTTTGCGGGGGTTGAGCTCTGGCTCTTTGGTCCCGCCTCTCAACCGTCAATCAACAGGTGTACAGATTCCTGAGCCTATCGGGCTCTATCATATCTACACTTGAAACTGTGTATGGAGTCAGCCTCCACCACATCACTGCCTAATGCATTCCATTTGTCAACCACTCTGACACTAAAAAAGTTCTTTCTAATATCTCTGTGGCTCATTTGGGCACTCAGTTTCCACCTGTGTCCCCTTGTGCGTGTTCCCCTTGTGTTAAATAGACTGTCTTTATCTACCCTATCAATTCCCTTCAGAATCTTGAATGTGGTGATCATGTTCCCCCTAACTCTTCTGTCTACCAGCGAAGTGAGGTTTAATTCCCGTAGTCTCTCCTCGTAGCTCATACCTCTCAGCTCGGGTACTAGTCTGGTGGCAAACCTTTGAACCTTTTCCAGTTTAGTCTTATCCTTGACTAGATATGGACTCCATGCTGGGGCTGCATACTCCAGGATTGGCCTGACATATGTGGTATACAAAGTTCTGAATGATTCTTTACACAAGTTTCTGAATGCCGTTCGTATGTTGGCCAGCCTGGCATATGCCGCTGATGTTATCCGCTTGATATGTGCTGCAGGAGACAGGTCAGGCGTGATATCAACCCCCAAGTCCTTTTCCTTCTCTGACTCCTGAAGAATTTCCTCTCCCAGATGATACCTTGTATCTGGCCTCCTGCTCCCTACACCTATCTTCATTACATTACATTTTGTTGGGTTAAACTCTAACAACCATTTGTTCGACCATTCCTTCAGCGTGTCTAGGTCTTCTTGAAGCCTCAAACAGTCCTCTTCTGTTTTAATCCTTCTCATAATTTTAGCATCGTCCGCAAACATTGAGAGAAATGAATCGATACCCTCTGGGAGATCATTTACATATATCAGAAACAAGATAGGACCGAGTACAGAGCACTGTGGGACTCCACTGGTGACTTCACGCCAATCGGAGGTCTCACCCCTCACCGTAACTCTCTGCTTCCTATTGCTTAGATACTCCCTTATCCACTGGAGCACCTTACCAGCTACACCTGCCTGTCTCTCCAGCTTATGTACCAGCCTCTTATGCGGTACTGTGTCAAAGGCTTTCCGACAATCCAAGAAAATGCAGTCCGCCCAGCCCTCTCTTTCTTGCTTAATCTTTGTCACCTGATCGTAGAATTCTATCAAGCCTGCAAGGCAAGATTTACCCTCCCTGAACCCATGTTGGCGATTTGTCACGAAGTCGCTTCTGTCTAGATGTGTTACCAGGTTTTTTCTCACGATCTTCTCCATCACCTTGCATGGTATACAAGTCAAGGACACTGTCCTGTAGTTCAGTGCCTCTTGCCTGTCGCCCTTTTTGTATATTGGGACCACATTCGCCGTCTTCCATATTTCTGGTAGGTCTCCCGTCTCCAGTGACTTACTATACACTATGGAGAGTGGCAAGCAAAGTGCCTCTGCACTCTCTTTCAGTATCCATGGTGAGATCCCATCTGGACCAACAGCCTTTCTAACATCCAGATCCAGCAGGTGTCTCTTGACCTCCTCTCTCGTAATTTCAAACTCTTCCAAGGCCGCCTGGTTTACCTCCCTTTCTCCTAGCACAGTGACCTCACCTTGTTCTATTGTGAAGACCTCCTGGAACCTCTTGTTGAGTTCTTCACACACCTCTCTGTCATTCTCTGTATACCTGTCATCGCCTGTTCGAAGTTTCAATACCTGTTCTTTCAGTGTGTGAGGGTGGGCGTGGTGCCAGGGAGTGTGTGAGGGTGGGTGTGGTGCGAGGGAGTGTGTGAGGGTGGGTGTGATGCGATGGAGTGTGTGAGGGTGGGTGTTTTGCCAGGGAGTGTGTGAGGGTGGGTGTGGTGCGAGGGAGTGTGTGAGGGTGGGTGTGGTGCCAGGGAGTGTGTGAGGGTGGGTGTGGTGTGAGGGTGGGTGTGGTGCGAGGGAGTGTGTGAGGGTGGGTGTGGTGCCAGGGAGTGTGTGAGGGTGGGTGTGGTGCCAGGGAGTGTGTGAGGGTGGGTGTGGTGCGAGGGAGTGTGTGAGGGTGGGTGTGGTGCCAGGGAGTGTGTGAGGGTGGGTGTGGTGCGAGGGAGTGTGTGAGGGTGGGTGTGGTGCCAGGGAGTGTGTGAGGGTGGGTGTGGTGTCAGGGAGTGTGTGAGGGTGGGTGTGGTGCGAGGGAGTGTGTGAGGGTGGGTGTTGTGCCAGGGAGTGTGTGAGAGTGGGTGTGGTGCCAGGGAGTGTGTGAGGGTGGGTGTGGTGCCAGGGAGTGTGTGAGGGTGGGTGTAGTGCCAGGGAGTGTGTGAGGGTGGGTGTGGTGTCAGGGAGTGTGTGAGGGTGGGTGTGGTGCGAGGGAGTGTGTGAGGGTGGGTGTAGTGCCAGGGAGTGTGTGAGGGTGGGTGTGGTGCGAGGGAGTGTGTGAGGGTAGGTGTGGTGCGAGGGTGGGTGTGGTGCCAGGGAGTGTGTGAGGGTGGGTGTGGTGCCAGGGAGTGTGCGAGGGTGGGTGTGGTGCCAGGGAGTGTGTGAGGGTGGGTGTGGTGCCAGGGAGTGTGTGAGGGTGGGTGTGGTGCCAGGGAGTGTGTGAGGGTGGGTGTGGTGCCAGGGAGTGTGTGAGGGTGGGTGTGGTGCCAGGGAGTGTGTGGGAGTGGGTGTGGTGCCAGGGAGTGGGTGTGGTGCCAGGGAGTGTGTGAGGGTGGGTGTGGTGCCAGGGAGTGTGTGAGGGTGGGTGTGGTGCCAGGGAGTGTGTGAGAGTGGGTGTGTGCGAGGCGCCCACACACTGCGGGAACACACCGCTCAACACAGCTACTAATTAACACACAAGCGACTACCGCCAAACTTCACGATGCATTCTTTACTTGGATGTTCTCTGCCGCAAGACAATTTATCACCTGAAATTCTGCATTCAATTTAAACTGTCTGCAATTACGTGAGTGGTTAAAGGTAGCGGTTGTGCTTGGCTGTGTTGAATGTTAGCGGCGGGAGAGTCAGGTGAGGCTCACAGTGACACCTGTGTCAAGGGAGCAACAGTGCCAGCAACAGCTGTGTCAAGGGAGCAACACTGCCGCAAACAGCTGTGTCAAGGGAGCAACACTGCCGCAAACAGCTGTGTCAAGGGAGCAACACTGCCGCAAACAGCTGTGTCAAGGGAGCAACACTGCCGCAAACAGCTGTGTCAAGGGAGCAACACTGCCGCAAACAGCTGTGTCAAGGGAGCAACACTGCCGCAAACAGCTGTGTCAAGGGAGCAACACTTCCGCAAACAGCTGTGTCAAGGGAGCAACACTGCCGCAAACAGCTGTGTCAAGGGAGCAACACTGCCGCAAACAGCTGTGTCAAGGGAGCAACACTGCCGCAAACAGCTGTGTCAAGGGAGCAACCCTGCAACAGCTGTGTCAAGGGAGCAACCCTGCAACAGCTGTGTCAAGGGAGCAACCCTGCAACAGCTGTGTCAAGGGAGGAACCCTGCAACAGCTGTGTCAAGGGAGGAACCCTGCAACAGCTGTGTCAAGGGAGCAACACTGCCTGCAACAGCTGTGACAAGGGAGCAACACTGCCTGCAACAGCTGTGTCAAGGGAGCAACACTGCCTGCAACAGCTGTGTCAAGGGAGCAACCCTGCAACAGCTGTGTCAAGGGAGCAACACTGCCTGCAACAGCTGTGTCAAGGGAGCAACACTGCCTGCAACAGCTGTGTCAAGGGAGCAACACTGCCTGCAACATCTGTGTCAAGGGAGCAACACTGCCTGCAACAGCTGTGTCAAGGGAGCAACACTGCCTGCAACAGCTGTGTCAAGGGAGCAACACTGTCTGCAACAGCTGTGTTAAGGGAGCAACACTGCCTGCAACAGCTGTGTCAAGGGAGCAACACTGCCTGCAACAGCTGTGTCAAGGGAGCAACACTGCCTGCAACAGCTGTGTCAAGGGAACAACACTGTCTGCAACAGCTGTGTCAAGGGAGCAACACTGTCTGCAACAGCTGTGTCAAGGGAGCAAAACTGTCTGCAACAGCTGTGTCAAGGGAGCAACCCTGCAACAGCTGTGTCAAGGGAGCAACACTGCCTGCAACAGCTGTGACAAGGGAGCAACACTGCCTGCAACAGCTGTGTCAAGGGAGCAACCCTGCAACAGCTGTGTCAAGGGAGCAACACTGCCTGCAACAGCTGTGTCAAGGGAGCAACACTGCCTGCAACAGCTGTGTCAAGGGAGCAACACTGTCTGCAACAGCTGTGTCAAGGGAGCAACCCTGCAACAGCTGTGTCAAGGGAGCAACCCTGCAACAGCTGTGTCAAGGGAGCAACCCTGCAACAGCTGTGTCAAGGGAGCAACACTGTCTGCAACAGCTGTGTCAAGGGAGCAACACTGCCTGCAACAGCTGTGTCAAGGGAGCAACCCTGCAACAGCTGTGTCAAGGGAGCAACCCTGCAACAGCTGTGTCAAGGGAGCAACACTGTCTGCAACAGCTGTGTCAAGGGAGCAACACTGCCTGCAACAGCTGTGTCAAGGGAGCAACCCTGCAACAGCTGTGTCAAGGGAGCAACCCTGCAACAGCTGTGTCAAGGGAGCAACCCTGCAACAGCTGTGTCAAGGGAGCAACACTGCCGCAAACAGCTGTGTCAAGGGAGCAACACTGCCTGCAACAGCTGTGTCAAGGGAGCAACCCTGCCTGCAACAGCTGTGTCAAGGGAGCCACCCTGCAACAGCTGTGTCAAGGGAGCAACCCTGCAACAGCTGTGTCAAGGGAGCAACACTGCCTGCAACACCTGCCTCAAGGGAGCAACACTGCCTGCAACAGCTGTGTCAAGGGAGCAACACTGCAACACCTGGCCAGCCTCCGTCTCGTTGCAACAAACAAAACCTTACCAGTCCCGTCTCTGTGATCGACAACGCTCAGTGCCCGAAATTGCAGGAAGGTTTTCCTCTCTTGTCAGACTCGTGTTAAACCGTTCTGTTCTAGTTTCTCTGCTTCCTTTAATGACTTATAGTAAGTATCGTGATTATTTCTTCATGCTAAGAGCACGTGACTGTGGCGGGGTCCATGTGACTGAGAACCAGGCGATTGTTGTGAGTCAGGCAGTAATGGTGAGTGTTGTGTGAGTCAGGCAGTAATGGTGAGTGTTGTGTGAGTCAGGCAGTAATGGTGAGTGTTGTGTGAGTCAGGCAGTAATGGTGAGTGTTGTGTGAGTCAGGCAGTAATGGTGAGTGTTGTGTGAGTCAGGCAGTAATGGTGAGTGGTGTATGAGTCAGGCAGTAATGGTGAGTGTTGTGAGTCAGGCAGTAATGGTGAGTGTTGTGTGAGTCAGGCAGTAATGGTGAGTGTTGTGTGAGTCAGGCAGTAATGGTGAGTGGTGTATGAGTCAGGCAGTAATGGTGAGTGTTGTGAGTCAGGCAGTAATGGTGAGTGTTGTGTGAGTCAGGCAGTAATGGTGAGTGTTGTGTGAGTCAGGCAGTAATGGTGAGTGGTGTATGAGTCAGGCAGTAATGGTGAGTGTTGTGAGTCAGGCAGTAATGGTGAGTGTTGTGTGAGTCAGGCAGTAATGGTGAGTGTTGTGTGAGTCAGGCAGTAATGGTGAGTGGTGTATGAGTCAGGCAGTAATGGTGAGTGTTGTGAGTCAGGCAGTAATGGTGAGTGTTGTGTGAGTCAGGCAGTAATGGTGAGTGTTGTGTGAGTCAGGCAGTAATGGTGAGTGGTGTATGAGTCAGGCAGTAATGGTGAGTGGTGTATGAGTCAGGCAGTAATGGTGAGTGTTGTGAGTCAGGCAGTAATGGTGAGTGTTGTGTGAGTCAGGCAGTAATGGTGAGTGTTGTGTGAGTCAGGCAGTAATGGTGAGTGTTGTGAGTCAGGCAGTAATGGTGAGTGTTGTGAGTCAGGTAGTAATGGTGAGTGTTGTGAGTCAGGCAGTAATGGTGAGTGTTGTGAGTCAGGCAGTAATGGTGAGTGTTGTGAGTCAGGCAGTAATGGTGAGTGTTGTGAGTCAGGCAGTAATGGTGAGTGTTGTGTGAGTCAGGCAGTAATGGTGAGTGTTGTGTGAGTCAGGCAGTAATGGTGAGTGTTGTGAGTCAGGCAGTAATGGTGAGTGTTGTGAGTCAGGCAGTCATGGTGAGTGTTGTGAGTCAGGCAGTAATGGTGAGTGTTGAGTCAGGCAGTAATGGTGAGTGTTGTGAGTCAGGCAGTAATGGTGAGTGTTGTGAGTCAGGCAGTAATGGTGAGTGGTGTATGAGTCAGGCAGTAATGGTGAGTGGTGTATGAGTCAGGCAGTAATGGTGAGTGTTGTGAGTCAGGCAGTAATGGTGAGTGGTGTATGAGTCAGGCAGTAATGGTGAGTGGTGTATGAGTCAGGCAGTAATGGTGAGTGTTGTGTGAGTCAGGCAGTAATGGTGAGTGTTGTGAGTCAGGCAGTAATGGTGAGTGGTGTATGAGTCAGGCAGTAATGGTGAGTGTTGTGAGTCAGGCAGTAATGGTGAGTGGTGTATGAGTCAGGCAGTAATGGTGAGTGTTGTGAGTCAGGCAGTAATGGTGAGTGTTGTGAGTCAGGCAGTAATGGTGAGTGGTGTATGAGTCAGGCAGTAATGGTGAGTGTTGTGCAGGTGTAGACTCATCCCGCTGCTGTTGCAACACCCACATTGTTTGACACATTATGTTGTGTGGTGTCATCCCTGGCCGCCTCACCACACTGTTATAAGGGTAACTATTACCTCCACACATCACGAGCCTTCCTCTACCATTGTTGCCACCATCCCCAGGCCCAGCACAGGTGGGAGCGGGCGCGGGCTCTCACAACCACCAGGCTACACTAACGTGTATGTTTGGTCTTCTTTGCAGTCATCGCCGACACTTAGAATTAGGAAGCGAGAGAAAGTGGTGTTGTTATACTTGTTATAAACCTTTCAGAGCGATTATTGGTAATCCGTAACCACTGAACACCCCTTGTTTGATGGCCGGCCTCAGTGCTCCAGGGTGTATAGTTAATATTCATGTAAACACCACACCACTATACCGTAAATTATCTTTGTTTCCGTTGTTCATTATCGAGGCTGTAGTTATTCATCATAACCCAGAGCTTTTGTCTAGCATTGTAGTTTGGCGTTCTTACGTTTCTACATATTAACTACCAAATAAAAGTTATCACAAGGCAACGGCCCTTGTTAACCGTAAGCAAATCAGAACATTTAACTCAAAATTCCAACAAAACTGTAATGATAATTTATACCGCGGAGGAGGAGGACAATGAGCACAGTGTCGGTGACGGCCCGGCCGCCTTGTCCCTCTTAATGCAGTCCAGAAAGAAAACTGTAATGATGCCAACATAATAATTCCGGTGGAGGACAATGGCACAACTTGAGCCCCAACCTGCAGTGTTGTGAGTGCTGCCACGCCACGGCTGGCTGAGGCAAGCGTCCCCTGCACTTTGTGTGAAGCTGAGCTAAGACGGCCATTCATTGAGCGTTAACTGCCACCTTATCACGGACACCAAAAGCTGCAGCAGGAGAACAATCAGAGAGGAATGTAGAGAACCTCTAGTGACTGTAGAGAAACTGTGCACTGTGCACTGCTGAGTGATGAGCATCACGGTGAAATATAGAGAATATGGACAAAATAATGATCAATCCAAACGCCAGGAGACGACGGCGTTTCGGTCTATATTGGACCATTATTAAGTCCATTGTGAGTCTTGATCATGGACCTGATAGTGGTCCAAGACGGACCAAAACGTCGTCGTCTCCTCACCTTCTGGTGTATTATTTGGTCATCATATATTCAGCCATGTTACAATGATTCATCGTCTGAATATGGCTAAAATGTATAGAAATATAGAGAAATACTGGACACTATTCATAACTTATCATAAATAAGTGTAAAAACGTCGAGAATCAGAAAATACTATAAAGTCCTACAAAATAAAGTGAATATGAATACAGGCGAAGACTTACCCAGGTCCTCCGTCTCAAAAAGTAGGTTGTCGTGGACCCCAAGACGGCGGCAGAACCGGAGGAAGTTGGAGATGTTGTCTCTGGCGAAGAAGGTCCCGCTCCGAGCCCGTTCCCAGGTTCGGTAAGGCAGCCTCGGCACCTCCTGTTCGGGCACAAGGTGACCCAAGTTACTTCACAGCCTTGTGAGGCAACAGTGGTTACTCAGAACAGTTACACAGCCTCGTGAGGCAGCAACGTTTACTCAGCACAGTTACACAGCCTCGTGAGGCAGCAATGGTTACTTAGCAGTTACACATCCTCGTGAGGCAGCAACGGTTACTCAGCACAGTTACACAGCCTCGTGAGGCAGCAACGGTTACTCAGCACAGTTACACAGCCTCGTGAGGCAGCAACGTTTACTCAGCACAGTTACACATCCTCGTGAGGCAGCAACGGTTACTCAGCACAGTTACACAGCCTCGTGAGGCAGCAACGGTTACTCAGCACAGTTACACAGCCTCGTGAGGCAGCAACGTTTACTCAGCACAGTTACACAGCCTCGTGAGGAAGCAATGGTTACTCAGCAGTTACACAGCCTCGTGAGGCAGCAACGGTTACTCAGCACAGTTACACAGCCTCGTGAGGCAGCAATGGTTACTCAGCACAGTTACACAGCCTCGTGAGGAAGCAATGGTTACTCAGCACAGTTACACAGCCTCGTGAGGCAGCAACGGGTGCTCAACAGTTACACAGCCTCGTGAGGCAGCAATGGTTACTCAGCACAGTTACACAGCCTCGTGAGGAAGCAATGGTTACTCAGCACAGTTACACAGCCTCGTGAGGCAGCAACGGGTGCTCAACAGTTACACAGCCTCGTGAGGAAGCAACGGTTACTCAGCACAGTTACACAGCCTCGTGAGGCAGCAATGGTTACTCAGCACAGTTACACAGCCTCGTGAGGAAGCAATGGTTACTCAGCACAGTTACACAGCCTCGTGAGGCAGCAACGGGTACTCAACAGTTACACAGCCTCGTGAGGAAGCAACGGTTACTCAGCACAGTTACACAGCCTCGTGAGGCAGCAACGGGTGCTCAACAGTTACACAAAGGGCACAAACAAAGCCTGCAAGACGGATATCCCCCGAGCAACCCGTTCTCGCAAATTCGTAAAGTCAATATTGACTTATTAACTACGTGCATAGGTGATATACTAAACATAATAGATACCCTTAAAAAGATTCATAGAAAACACCGACCTTACCTAACCTTGTTAGTATCCTAAGATAAGCATCTTATTGCTTCGTAATTACAATTATTACTTAACCTATACCTATTATAGGTTAGGTAATAATTGTAATTACGAAGCAATAAGATGCTTATCTTCAGATACTAACAAGGTTAGGTAAGGTCGGTGTTTTCTATGAATCTTTTTAAGGGTATCTATTATGTTAAGTATGTCACCTATGCACATATTTAATAAGTCAATATTGACTTATTAAATTTGCGAGAACGGGTTGCCCCCGAGCCAACAGTCCGTTAGACAACTGCACTCATTCCTATATTATTGTTCCCCTCGCAATAAAACTCTTGATGTGTGTGTGTCGCTCGTCTAACATTTATCTCCTTCCTCAGTTCACATCTTGAAGTGTGTTGAGTCCTGGGTCACTCACAGGAAGCGTCTCCTGTATACACTAGACAGGAAGGCATAAGCCGTCCAAGAAATGTGTTGCCGCTCTTATTGATCATATATCATAAAGAGAACTCTCACTCTATGTAAACGACTGTATATATTAAACAAATTATTTAAAAAGGTGGAGCACCTAAAATATAAAATTATCATTGACTTTAATGGATTCAAGTGTCATTAGAATTATAAGGAAATATGCCTCGTCTTGTTTTCCAGTTCCTACTCTTGTCTGCTCTAAATTTTCTATGTCAAATACTAAAGAGTTTATTAGCAAACTGAGTCTGCTGTGTGGAACACACGACCCCTAGACAAATAAGTAACTTAAGCAGCTGAACTTTCTGACTCGTGTCAGACTCCAGTTTTCTGGCGACAGGCATTTACTACCATGATGGAAGCCGCTGTGAGGGCGGGGCTGAGGGCTCACTCTGGCGATGGCGGGGCTGAGGGCTCACTCTGGCGATGGCGGGGCTGAGGGCTCACTCTGGCGAGGGCGGGGCTGAGGGCTCACTCTGGCGAGGGCGAGGCCTGGCTCAGCCCTCAGCGCTGGTGTGCTCTCTCCTCCTCCACCTCTGATTTGTCTCCTTGCACCCTCTCAACTCCCGCCCGTTCCAACACTCGTCCTGCATTTACAGATTGCTTGCCTGCAAACACTCACAAACACGACCACGTGATATAAGGTGTACACACTGTCTTGCATAAACCTTGACAGAAACATACACGCGCGCACGCACGCACGCACGCACGCACGCACGCACGCACGCACGCACGCACGCACACACACACACACACACACACACACACACACACACACAGGGAAGGAAGATGGAAGCGCCCATGGGAATGAGTGACCATAGTATATTGAACTTTGAGTACCTGGTAGAGCTAGGACTTATCTCCCCCAAAAAAGAACTAGGAATCAAAAGGCAGGCATACCGAAAGGGGAATTATGAACAGATGAGAAGTTTCCTAAGTGAAATACCTTGGGACACAGACCTCAGAGATAAGTCTGTACAGGGTATGATGGACTATGTTACCCAAAAGTGTCAGGAGGCAGTAAACAGGTTCATCCCGGCCCAAAGCCAAAAATCCGAGAAGCAACAGAAGAATCCATGGTATAATAGGGCATGTATGGAAGCGAAGAAACTGAACAAAAGGGCGTGGAGGAACTTCCGGAATAACAGAACACCAGAAAGCAGAGAGAGATACCAGAGAACCAGGAATGAGTACGTCAGGGTGAGAAGAGAAGCAGAGAAAAGTTTTGAAAATGATATAGCAAACAAAGCTAAGACCGAACCAAAGCTACTCCACAGTCACATCAGAAGGAAAACAACAGTGAAAGAACAGGTATTGAAACTTCGAACAGGCGAGGACGGGTATACTGAGAATGACAGAGAGGTGTGTGAAGAACTCAACAAGAGGTTCCAGGAGGTCTTCACAATAGAACAAGGTGAGGTCACTGTGCTAGGAGAAAGGGAGGTAAGCCAGGTGGCCTTGGAAGAGTTCGAAATTACGAGAGAGGAGGTCAAGAGACACCTGCTGGATCTGGATGTTAGAAAGGCTGTTGGTCCAGATGGGATCTCACCATGGATACTGAAAGAGTGTGCGGAGGCACTTTGCTTGCCACTCTCCATAGTAAGTCACTGGAGACGGGAGACCTACCAGAAATATGGAAGACGGCGAATGTGGTCCCAATATACAAAAAGGGCGACAGGCAAGAGGCACTGAACTACAGGCCAGTGTCCTTGACTTGTATACCATGCAAGGTGATGGAGAAGATCGTGAGAAAAAACCTGGTAACACATCTGGAGAGAAGGGACTTCGTGACAAATCGCCAACATGGGTTCAGGGAGGGTAAATCTTGCCTTACAGGCTTGATAGAATTCTACGATCAGGTGACAAAGATTAAGCAAGAAAGAGAGGGCTGGGCGGACTGCATTTTCTTGGATTGTCGGAAAGCCTTTGACACAGTACCGCATAAGAGGCTGGTACATAAGCTGGAGAGACAGGCAGGTGTAGCTGGTAAGGTGCTCCAGTGGATAAGGGGGTATCTAAGCAATAGGAAGCAGAGAGTTACAGTGAGGGGTGAGACCTCAGATTGGAGTGAAGTCACCAGTGGAGTCCCACAGGGCTCTGTACTCGGTCCTATCCTGTTTCAGATATACTTAAATGATCTCCCGGAGTGTGTAGACTCATTTCTCTCAATGTTTGCTGACGATGCCAAAATTATGAGAAGGATTAAGACAGAGGAGGACTGCTTGAGGCTTCAAGAAGACCTAGACAAACTGAAGGAATGGTCGAACAAATGGTTGTTAGAGTTTAACCAAAGGAAATGTAATATAATGAAGATAGGTGTAGGGAGCAGGAGGCCAGATGCAAGGTATCATTTGGGAGATGAAATTCTTCAAGAGGATAACATCAGCGGCATATGCCAGGTTGACCAACATAAGAACGGCATTTAGAAACTTGTGTAAGGAATCATTCAGAACTTTGTATACCACATATGTCAGGCCAATCCTGAAGTATGCAGCCCCAGCATGGAGTCCATATCTAGTCAAGCATAAGACCAAACTGGAAAAGGTTCAAAGGTTTGCCACCAGACTAGTACCCGAGCTGAGAGGTATGAGCTGCGAGGAGAGACTACGGGAATTAAACCTCACTTCGCTGGAAGACAGAAGACTTAGGGGGGGGGGGGAATTGATCACCACATACAAGATTCTCAAATGAATTGATAGGGTAGATAAAGACAGGCTATTTAACACAAGGGGCACACGCACAAGGGGACACAGGTGGAAACTGAGTGCCCAAATGAGCCACAGAGATATTAGAAAGAAGTTTTTTAGTGTCAGAGTGGTTGACAAATGGAATACATTAGGAGGTGATGTGGTGGAGGCTGACTCCATACACAGTTTCAAGTGTAGATATGATAGAGCCCAATAGGCTCAGGAACCTGTACACCTGTTGATTGACGGTTGAGAGGCGGGACCAAAGAGCCAGAGCTCAACCCCCACAAGCACAACTTGGTGAGTACACACACACATGCATACCACTTATGTAAGATCAATCCTGGAGTATGCAGCTCCAGCCTGGAGTCCATACCTAGTTAAACACAAGATGAAGTTAGAGAAGATTCAGAGGTATGCCACCAGACTGGTCCCGGAACTGAGAGGAATGAGTTACGAGGAAAGGCTAAGGGAGCTGAACCTCACAACCCTGGAAAACAGAAGAGTAAGGGGAGACATGATAACCACCTACAAAATTCTCAGGGGAATTGACAGGGTGGACAAAGACAATCTCTTTAGCACGGGTGGAACACGAACAAGGGGACACAGGTGGAAACTTAGTACCCAGATGAGCCACAGAGACGTTAGAAAGATTTTTTCAGTGTCAGGTAGTTAACAAATGGAATGCATTAGGCAGTGATGTGGTGGGAGGCTGACTCCATACACAGTTTCAAATGTAGATATTATAGAGCACAATAGGCTCAGGAATCTGTACACCAGTTGATTGATAGTTGAGAGGCGGGACCAAAGTGCCAGAGCTCAACCCCCGCAAACACAACTAGGTGAGTACACACACACACACACACACACACGCACACACACACACACACACACACACACACACACACACACACACACACACACACACACACACACAGGACGCTTCATAGTGTCATGACAAAGAAGACACCATGAGTGAAGCTCTCATCCTGTAACTACTGTACACAGGTAATTACCTACACTCTACACAAATACATGTAAACGCATAAACACACACACAGGAGCACAAACAAACATACCCTCCTCTAGGCACATAATAATACCACAAACACACCCGCACGGAAGCGTATACAACACACACAACCCAAGTTAGGCGTACATATATATATATATATATATATATATATATATATATATATATATATAGAATAATAATAAACAAAAGTTTGTAAATTAAGGCGATAAACGCGAACTAACATTCACCTAAGTACATATCACACTCAAATATTCCCACACCCAAGGACAAATATCTCACTCTTTCTCTCTGTCTCTCTTTTTTAAAACAGAGATTAGAGTTCATAAGGGCTGTCAAATGACGTGCCTAGTGAATCTGCAAGCAAGAGCTGTTATCCTTCCTCAGTTCATCTGAAACCTGCTCCTAGAGACTCAGTTTCAAAGTACAGTCTTATGAAATATATATAAAGGGAACTATGTAAAGGACCTGTTATATAAATATAAGGAACCTGGTGAAACTGAAAGCAAGTGCTGTAATTCTACTTCAGCTCAGTTGAAACCAACTCCTAGTGACCGATATGTTTTATTAGCCTATTATATGCATCAGTTGGAGTAAACTTTATTTATTAACATTAGGTAACAATCCTATTAGTAAGAGGATGAGCCAGTAGCCAACTGTGTGCCAGAGCCTTCCTGTGATCAGTTGACCTGATCTCCCATATAGTTCCAGGTTGCCAGTCAGCCTAGGCATGAATGATCGCTTGATTTGAAAGTGAGTTTGCATTTTCTTCGAAGAGTCAGAAGGCTCCTCAGTGAATCAATACATTCATCAGGTGAAACAAACATAATGCCTAGTGAGTCGAGATGCTCGTCAGTGAATCAGAAGGTTCACAAATGAGTAAGAAAGCTCTTCAGTGACGCCGGACGGAGTCCAAATATTCATCAGTGAATCTGGATCCCCAAGGAAGCAGAGGCTGTCCAGTGAATCATCAGGCTCCTCAACGAGACAGAATCTGTTGATGATTTTGATATTTAGTTACATATGCTTCTCTGACCTGTGAGGCTGGGAATATTCGTACCCCGTTGGGCCACACAGTCGTCACAGCTGCTGCAAGAACTCCAGCAGAAACTTTTTCAAGTTCTGTGACTCTGAATCACATATGTTAATTGGTAAGTTCATGGAGGGAGTTGATTGGTGGGTGACGGGGCACACAAGAGTGACAGGTGATGTGTGCTGTGGACTCTGTGACTCCTGCCTACACTCCCACAGTCAACATCACCTCCCACCACACCCACATGACCACACCCACATGACCACAGGTGGTAGTGATGACCACACCCACAGTAAAGTGATGACAAACAATATGGATGCTTTACCACATTAAACACCGTTACAATCACGCAATACTGACTAAATACTGAGTGCTCATACCTATCCACTTCTAACTGGCTTGTTAGATTGTAATTACTCATACAAGACCTGTAAGCAGTTGAGGAATGTTGATCAAAGAAAGGGCAATTGAGAAAGTTGCAGGTGCTGTAAGACACCGTATAAGACCTAAGGCATGGTTTACATCTGACAGACAGGTAGGAAGTTGTAAACTAAACACAACGTCAAAGATCTGTCAGATATGTACAAGAAAACTCTGCCCTTTCCAAACTTGTGAGTGTACAAGTTCATTCAGTTAACTGGGAGAATTCTACTCAACTTGCCTCAATTTGTTGGGTGCTTTCACTCGTCTCATTCGTCCTCCCCGACCTTCCTCTCCTCAGTTCCCCTCTATTCACTCAGCGTCTTGCACTCATTCCCTCAATTTACTCTCTCTCTCCTTCATTTATCTAACCATAATATTATCAGCGCTCTATAATGTCTTCGTTGGTTCTCTCAGCGTCGCTCAGTTAACTCCACTCTCTTAACTCAACCTCTGGCACCTCCCAGTGTCCTTATCCTCCTGTGATTCACTCTGCGACCTGCACTCATCCTACTGTGATTCACTCTGCGACCTGCACTCATCCTACTGTGATTCACTCTGCGACCTGCACTCATCCTACTGTGATCCACTCTACGACCTGCAGTCATCCTCTTGTGATTCACTCTGCGACCTGCACTCATCCTACTGTGATTCACTCTGCGACCTGCACTCATCCTACTGTGATTCACTCTACGACCTGCACTCATCCTACTGTGATTCACTCTGCGACCTGCACTCATCCTACTGTGATTCACTCTGCGACCTGCACTCATCCTACTGTGATTCACTCTGCGACCTGCACTCATCCTACTGTGATCCACTCTACGACCTGCAGTCATCCTCTTGTGATTCACTCTGCGACCTGCACTCATCCTACTGTGATTCACTCTACGACCTGCACTCATCCTACTGTGATTCACTCTACGACCTGCAGTCATCCTCCTGTGATTCACTCTGTGACCTGTACTCAACCTACTGTAATTCACTCTACGACCTGCACTCATCCTCCTGTGATTCACTGTGTGACCTGCACTCAGCTTCCTTTCATCTCACCCGTCAGAGGCACTCTCACTACACTCCGCTGTGTAGCAACACTCGAGAGGAAGAAACACACACACGCAACACTCTGATCGTTAAATGTATATATTTGAGTGTGGCAGTTCGTCTCGGTTTCAAAGCGATAACCGTTTGAGTGCACTACTTTCAAAGGAATTGGAGGAGGGGAAGGTACGAGAAAGAGGAGGAGAGAAGGGAATGGGAGAGAGGGGAGAAGAGAAGAGGAGAAGCGAAGAGAGAGGAGTGAGGTTGGTGGATGCATTTAGCAGAGACTATTTCTCAACCCAGAAATTAAATATTATTTCACAAAAAGTTACTATTGATGATTTTATACTTTTCCTATATTATTATTATACTGGGAAGGGTACCAACGGCACACCATTACCCCTCCCAAACAGTTTCATCTTTTTTATGTTCATGAATCAATTGATTCATGAAATCTTCAATTAATTGTTTTCAATCAGAGATATTGTTTTCCGCTCCACACGGTCATCTTCCTGGTTATATATTCAAGAGTTGTATTTTGTTATCATGTGTTGATTAACAGGAGAGCGCTTACGTCAATTCTGGTCTCGTATTCATATTTCCTTTGTGGTTAATTTTTCACATTATTCATTATGTGTTAATTTCCTTGTGATTTACACACAAAGTAGTATATATATATATTGTATATATATATATATTTGTATATATATATATATATATATATATATATATATATATATATATATATACAAATATTATATATGTATATGTAACCAAACCTATGTTAACCTAACCTAAACTAACACAACTAAGTAAATAATTTATGTTCCTAATATAATATAATAATACGTCAAATAAACTAATTGGAAACAATTTATTGAAAATAAAGAATCACTGGGCCTATTAGGCAAATTGGGCCTTGCATAGTAGGCCAAGAAGTGCGTTCTGGCTACTAGGTACAACATATATATATATATATTATAAACATTATATATTATCACATAATTACCCTCAGTATTCGGGTACTGGCTTCTGCTAAGCAGTCATCGATAACTCTTACTCCACTCAGTTTATGTAACTTTGTGTATGGTGTAAAAAAAGTATATAATATGTAATACCACTTTGCTATGTTTACACGTCTGTGGCATTCCTGCTCCTTGTACTGACACGTTGGTTAACCACCAGCACGGTAGTTAAGCCCTCACGCCACCCACCCCTCCTGGGAGGGCAGTGTTGCTGTGTGGCTGAGGGCAGTGTTGCTGTGTGGCTGAGGGCAATTTTGCTGAGGGCAGTGTTGCTGTGTGGCAGAGGGCAGTGTTGTTGTGTGGCAGAGGGCAGTGTTGCTGCGTGGCTGAGGGCAGTGTTGCTGTGTGGCAGAGGGCAGTGTTGCTGTGTGGCTGAGGGCAGTGTTGCTGTGTGGCTGAGGGCAATGTTGCTGAGGGCAGTGTTGCTGCGTGGCTGAGGGCAGTGTTGCTGTGTGGCAGAGGGCAGTGTTGCTGCGTGGCTGAGGGCAGTGTTGCTGTGTGGCAGAGGGCAGTGTTGCTGCGTGGCTGAGGGCAGTGTTGCTGCGTGGCTGAGGGCAGTGTTGCTGTGTGGTAGAGGGCAGTGTTGCTGCGTGGCTGAGGGCAGTGTTGCTGTGTGGCAGAGGGCAGTGTGGCTGAGGGCAGTGTGGCTGCGTGGCTGAGGGCAGTGTTGCTGTGTGGCAGAGGGCAGTGTTGCTGCGTGGCTGAGGGCAGTGTTGCTGTGTGGCTAAGGGCAGTGTTGCTGAGGGCAGTGTTGCTGCGTGGCTGAGGGCAGTGTTGCTGCGTGGCTGAGGGCAGTGTTGCTGCGTGGCTGAGGGCAGTGTTGCTGCGTGGCTGAGGGCAGTGTTGCTGCGTGGCTGAGGGCAGTGTTGCTGCGTGGCTGAGGGCAGTGAGGGCAGTGTGGCAGAGGGCAGTGTTGCTGCGTGGCTGAGGGCAGTGTTGCTGTGTGGCTGAGGGCAGTGTTGCTGTGTGGCTGAGGGCAGTGTTGCTGCGTGGCTGAGGGCAGTGTTGCTGCGTGGCTGAGGGCAGTGTTGCTGTGTGGCAGAGGGCAGTGTTGCTGCGTGGCTGAGGGCAGTGTTGCTGCGTGGCTGAGGGCAGTGTTGCTGCGTGGCTGAGGGCAGTGTTGCTGCGTGGCTGAGGGCAGTGTTGCTGTGTGGTAGAGGGCAGTGTGGCTGAGGGCAGTGTGGCTGCGTGGCTGAGGGCAGTGTTGCTGTGTGGCAGAGGGCAGTGTTGCTGCGTGGCTGAGGGCAGTGTTGCTGTGTGGCAGAGGGCAGTGTTGCTGCGTGGCTGAGGGCAGTGTTGCTGTGTGGCAGAGGGCAGTGTTGCTGTGTGGCAGAGGGCAGTGTTGCTGCGTGGCTGAGGGCAGTGTGGCTGTGTGGCTGAGGGCAGTGTTGCTGTGTGGCTGAGGGCAGTGTTGCTGTGTGGCTGAGGGCAGTGTGGCTGAGGGCAGTGTGGCAGAGGGCAGTGTTGCTGTGTGGCTGAGGGCAGTGTGGCTGTGTGGCTGAGGGCAGTGTTGCTGTGTGGCAGAGGGCAGTGTTGCTGCGTGGCAGAGGGCAGTGTTGCTGCGTGGCTGAGGGCAGTGTTGCTGTGTGGCTAAGGGCAGTGTTGCTGAGGGCAGTGTTGCTGCGTGGCTGAGGGCAGTGTTGCTGCGTGGCTGAGGGCAGTGTTGCTGCGTGGCTGAGGGCAGTGTTGCTGCGTGGCTGAGGGCAGTGTTGCTGCGTGGCTGAGGGCAGTGTTGCTGCGTGGCTGAGGGCAGTGTTGCTGCGTGGCTGAGGGCAGTGTTGCTGCGTGGCTGAGGGCAGTGAGGGCAGTGTGGCAGAGGGCAGTGTTGCTGCGTGGCTGAGGGCAGTGTTGCTGTGTGGCTGAGGGCAGTGTTGCTGTGTGGCTGAGGGCAGTGTTGCTGCGTGGCTGAGGGCAGTGTTGCTGCGTGGCTGAGGGCAGTGTTGCTGTGTGGCAGAGGGCAGTGTTGCTGCGTGGCTGAGGGCAGTGTTGCTGCGTGGCTGAGGGCAGTGTTGCTGCGTGGCTGAGGGCAGTGTTGCTGTGTGGCAGAGGGCAGTGTTGCTGCGTGGCTGAGGGCAGTGTTGCTGTGTGGCTGAGGGCAGTGTTGCTGTGTGGCTGAGGGCAATGTTGCTGAGGGCAGTGTTGCTGCGTGGCTGAGGGCAGTGTTGCTGTGTGGCTGAGGGCAATGTTGCTGAGGGCAGTGTTGCTGTGTGGCTGAGGGCAATGTTGCTGAGGGCAATGTTGCTGAGGGCAGTGTTGCTGCGTGGCTGAGGGCAATGTTGCTGTGTGGCAGAGGGCAGTGTTGCTGCGTGGCTGAGGGCAGTGTTGCTGTGTGGCAGAGGGCAGTGTTGCTGCGTGGCTGAGGGCAGTGTTGCTGTGTGGCAGAGGGCAGTGTTGCTGTGTGGCTGAGGGCAGTGTTGCTGTGTGGCTGAGGGCAGTGTTGCTGTGTGGCTGAGGGCAGTGTGGCTGAGGGCAGTGTTGCTGCGTGGCTGAGGGCAGTGTTGCTGCGTGGCTGAGGGCAGTGTTGCTGCGTGGCTGAGGGCAGTGTTGCTGCGTGGCTGAGGGCAGTGTTGCTGCGTGGCTGAGGGCAGTGTTGCTGCGTGGCTGAGGGCAGTGTTGCTGTGTGGCTGAGGGCAGTGTGGCTGAGGGCAGTGTTGCTGCGTGGCTGAGGGCAGTGTTGCTGTGTGGCAGAGGGCAGTGTTGCTGCGTGGCTGAGGGCAGTGTTGCTGTGTGGCTGAGGGCAGTGTGGCTGAGGGCAGTGTTGCTGCGTGGCTGAGGGCAGTGTTGCTGTGTGGCAGAGGGCAGTGTTGCTGCGTGGCTGAGGGCAGTGTTGCTGTGTGGCAGAGGGCAGTGTTGCTGTGTGGCTGAGGGCAGTGTTGCTGTGTGGCTGAGGGCAGTGTTGCTGTGTGGCTGAGGGCAGTGTTGCTGTGTGGCTGAGGGCAGTGTTGCTGTGTGGCTGAGGGCAGTGTTGTTATTTCGGAGAAATAAACGGTAACAAGTGCTTCGGGGATCCAGTGTGGGCATCTCAGAGTCCCAAAATCTAGAGACTGCAGTGTTGGTATACCTGGAGGGTGGTGTTGGTATACCTGGAGGTGGTGTTGGTATACCTGGAGGTGGTGTTGGTATACCTGGAGGTGGTGTTGGTATACCTGGAGGTGGTGTTGGTATACCTGGAGGTGGTGTTGGTATACCTGGAGGTGGTGTTGGTATACCTGGAGGTGGTGGTGTGGAGGCGTGTGCACGCGCCGTCTGCGAGTCCGTCATTACTCATAATGTTGACACATCACACATGTATAATTATGTTCACGTTGAGTTTCCGTTATAATGACCAAAATGACTCATCTTCATCTTTTGTAATCACTGACTCGCTGCAATTTTTAATGACTTCCGTTGCCCTCAACTGAAATATGAAAACCAAAATGTTTTGTACTAAATATTATTGGAATGATTTTCACTATCTCATGGATATTAAGATATTATTATAAGACACGAACTTTCAAGAAGTCACACGAGACTAATTGTTTATAATACTTCCTCGCTAATTACCTTATATATATATATATATATATATATATATATATATATATATATATATATATATATATATATATATATATATATATATATATATATATATATATGTCGTACCTAATAGCCAGAACGCACTTCTCGGCCTACTATTCAAGGCCCGATTTGCCTAATAAGCCAAGTTTTCCTGAATTAATATATTTTCTCTAATTTTTTCTTATCAAATGATAAAGCTACCCATTTCATTATGTATGAGGTCAATTTTTTTTAATTGGAGTTAAAATTAACGTAGATATATGACCGAACCTAACAAACCCTACCTAACCTAATCTCTATAGGTTAGGTTAGGTTAGGTAGCAGAAAAAGTTAGGTTAGGTTAGGTTAGGTAGGTTAGGTAGTCGAAAAACAATTAATTCATGAAAACTTGGCTTATTAGGCAAATCGGGCCTTGCATAGTAGGCCGAGAAGTGTGTTCTGGCTACTAGGTACGACATATATATATATATATATATATATATATATATATATATATATATATAATGTCGTACCTAGTAGCCAGAACACACTTCTCGGCCTACTATGCAAGGCCCGATTTGCCTAATAAGCCAAGTTTTCATGAATTAATTGTTTTTCGACTACCTAACCTACCTAACCTAACCTAACTTTTTCTGCTACCTAACCTAACCTAACCTATAGAGATTAGGTTAGGTAGGGTTTGTTAGGTTCGGTCATATATCTACGTTAATTTTAACTCCAATTAAAAAAAATTGACCTCATACATAATGAAATGGGTAGCTTTATCATTTGATAAGAAAAAATTAGAGAAAATATATTAATTCAGGAAAACTTGGCTTATTAGGCAAATCGGGCCTTGAATAGTAGGCCGAGAAGTGCGTTCTGGCTATTAGGTACGACATATATATATATATATATATATATATATATATATATATATATATATATATATATATATATATATATATATATATATATATATATAATATATATTGTGACGATAATCTCTTTCAAGAGAGATTAAGCCTGCTCTTCCCTACTTCAAGTTATGCCAAAGATACAAGTATAAGATGGTACATTCAAGATACCTCACCGGTAGCACAAAACGTTTTGACCAGGAGGCAAAACGTATCCAAGATCTCCCCACTCCACACCCTCCACACACCGGCTCGTCATCAAACCAGCTAACTACCCTTCACCAGCTTGCCTGCCCCTGATTGGTGACTCGCCAGCCGCGCACCTGCACACTGCACCTCGGCGCCCTCTACCCGAGTCGACGTCTGAGCCTGACCAGCTATCAACTTCAGAATATTCCTTGTGCTCTTAGCGTTGACATCTCTCTCTGGCATACTAGCTCATTAGCTCGTATACGAAGGGGGGTTTCAGCCATAGCCGATATTCTCAGCACCATTTTAACATTGTAATTTTGTGTCTCACATTGTCTTTACAGTTCTTTATTATTTTTATTGAATCTTTAACTTCCCGAGATTTGTCTTTATTTTCATTTATGTTTAAAGTAAATATATTAAAGTTTCATTGTTCATACTTAGTGTTTTACGTGTTCCTCCCTCTCACTTACCACAGACAACAGGCAAGCAGTCTATATTTTTGTTTTAAGTGTGACCAGGCATTGACACCTGCCATTGGAGGACTGCCGAACATCAACACTCCAACACTTTCCCGTCACAATATATATATATATATATATATATATATATATATATATATATATATATATATATATATAAAGTATATTTTGGTAGCAGTCTTCCTTGAAAACATATGTTGTTGAATATAACCGAAAGAGTAAGATTATTGATTCTAACACGAATCTTCACAATATTTCTTACGTTTTACTTCACTGTCGAGGGTAATTCAAAATTTAACTCTCCAAAGTTCATTTCCACATTTTCATTTATGGTCTGACGCCTAGAAGAGTTTTGCAAGACTTCTCACATTTTCAAAAACAAATTTTTATGTGCTCCATTTCATGCTTATATTTGTTTTTGGGTGTGGTGACAGGAAACAAATGTTTTTGGGTGAGGTGACAGGAAACAAATCAATGGGAAAAGACAGAACACGAAACAATGGGTATATAACCATGTGTATACATTTATCTGCTTGCGTCTGTGCTGGTTCGGGGTCTTGAAATGGGTAGAATGTAATTATGTGTTAATTGGCTGTTGATTGCTGGTTTTGACTTTTTGATGTGAAGGGCCTCGCTGATGTCGAGCCTACTGTTATCGATGTCTCTGGTGATGGTCTGGTTGTGTGAATCGACTTGAGAATGGTCCAGGACGGACCGAAACGTCGTCGTCTTTTCACCTTCTAGTGTGTGGTCTGGTCAACATACTTTAGCCAGGTTATTGTGACTCATCGCCTGCTTGTGTGAAGAGATTATATGCTACTTGATGGAGCCCTGTTGTTTATGCATTGTTAATCGCCTAGAAAGAGACGTTGTTGTCTTGCCTATATATCGAGATCTTTGGGGCTGACACCCCCTCCCCATCCGGCCCGTTGGCGTCGTGAGGGGGCTTGGTGGACGGCTGCCGGAGTGTGATGCTCCGTTGGGCAGTCCTCTGTCCTTTTCTGGCCTTGCACTCCTGCTGCTGTCTTCTCCAATTGTGCCGGATCGCTTTTCCTTTTCCTTATGTTTCGTTTTTCTCCCCCCTCTTCTCCTATCTGCTTGTCGTTTCCTGCTGACCTTTTGCTTGTTTTGGATTCTTTCTTTGGACTTCTTCTATTTTGACGCCCGGGTGCTTGAGGAGGCATACTCTTGCACCCGTAGAACTGTAGTACCCAACGTCTCGAGCGAGGGGAACCTTTTATTGTCAATCCCCCTTTCGTCGCTGAACCCGATCTCGACGGACTGACGGTTCTTAAGGTGGCGTTTGTGGGGCGTATACTCACGACGCACCCCTAGGGGGCCCCGGCATGATCGGCGATAGCTTCCTTTTGGGTGTCCTGCCTCTAATTGTGGCTCCATGGTGGGTATGGGGGCACATTCGTGGATGAATTTGTCACTTCTCGTCTCTATGTCGTTGAATGTTTCCGTTGTACCCTCTCAGGCTCGTGGGGTGGGCGACCAAGCCCCCGAGTCGGCCTGTATTGGAAGACCAGGCTCTGTAGCTCCCGCTGCGTTGGGCCCCGACCTTGCTCCTCCTTTGACCGTCCTGACTTCTTCCCCCAGCTCCCCTCCCTCCTCTGTGGTTGGGTCGAGCCTCCAGCCCCCGGTGGTGACCACTTCGTCCCCTGGTGTGGCTAAGTCTTTCGTTGTGACTACTGCGCCTTTTGACCCCTCTCTCTCTAGGGGTTCTCAACGCCGTTCGCGCCCCAACCGCACTCGCTCGATTCCTTCTCGTGCTGATGCGTATCAGGCCTTGTTTGGTCCTGCTTCATGGGCCAAATACTTTGATCTCCTCCCTCTTGATTCTGCACCTCCTGACGATTTCTCCCTCCATCGGCATCTTGTAGATTCCGTGGATGCGTCTGTTACTTTCAACCCCACTCGTCTCGGTACACGTGTCGTTGCTGCTCCTTCTCAGGATGCGGCTTCCGCTTGGCTGCCTTATCTTGCCTTGGCGAGATCCCTGTTCGGGTCTCCAAGAACGTTCAGATGAATGCCAGTGTTGGCACTATTCTCCTCCCACCCCATGTTGCAACCGGTGTTCGGAATCTGCAGGATTGCCACGATGATATTCGGCATATCCTTGATGCCCAAGGCCATTCTGTCCTCCAGGTTGACTCGTTTACTCGTCCCCCTCGTGGTCGTCGCCGTCAACCCCTTCGCGTTGTGAAGATCACCTTCGATGGTAGGACCCTTCCATCCTCTGTCATTCTTGCTGGTGCTAGGTGCTCTGTCCAGGAGTATATTCCTTCTCCTCGACTTTGTAACAAGTGCTGGAGGTTTGGGCATGGTGCCCTCCGCTGCTCTGGGACTGTCTCTCTCTGTCCTTTGTGTGGGAGTGAAGGTCACTCTAAGTCGGAGTGCACTTCTCCCCAGGCTCGTTGCCTCAACTGCGGTGAGGCCCATCCTACCTTCTCCCGTGCGTGTGTCCATTACAAGCTTGAGGCAGCCGTCCTCAACTTGAAGCACCGGGAGCGTTTATCTTTTCCTGAGGCGAGGCGCCAGGTTCGCCGGCTCCCGCCTTTTGCTAATATCTCTTATGCTCGCGTGTTGCGCTCTTCCTCTCCTCGTCCTTCCCGCCTTCCTCAGACTCACAACCGTTTCCGGGCCTTGGACCCTGATGCGCCCACTGCCCCCTCCTTTGTTCCTTTGGGTTCTCTCCCGAAGGATCCTCCTCCTGGTCCTCTGTCTGGGGTTCCCCTTTCTTCTACCCGGTCTGTCGTGTCTCCTGTGTCTTCTTCCTCGTCCCCCTCCGATCCTCCTTCCCATCCTCTTCCTCCATCTATCGGCTCACCCCACCGCCTGTCGGTGCGGGCGGATGTCCATCGCTCTCCTAACGGCCGTCGTGTGTGCTCTCGTTCAGCTTCTCCTGTTGAGACACTGGAATCCGTTGCCGGTACATAGTTGCTGGGACACCGGTCTCTTTAAGTCAGAAGCGAAAGCCTGGCTCCTCTCCTTCCTCTTCCCCGGCGGGTAAGAAGGCTTCGCTTTCTTCCTCAGCTCCTACTTCTGGCTCTGTTGCTCCTTCCCCTCCCGTTTCAGTGCTTGCACCCCCTGTTCCTGCTATGGAGGTTTCTTTGGCCCCTGCTTCCCTTTCGGTTGCTGCTCTTGCTGAGGTGCGCTCCCCTCTTTCTACTCCCCCTCTTCCTGCTGCTGTCCTTGACTGCTCCTCTCCATTGTCTCCTCCTCTTCCTCCTCCTCCTCTGGACCCCGCCCGCCCGCCTCTTATCTGTTCTCCCGTTTCCTTCCCTCTGTCTTTGCTCAGTTTACCCATGCCCCCTAACCCTGACTTTGCTGACCCTGATCCCGACCCTGATATTCTTTAACGTGCTCTGTTGCTCTTTCGCCTTTGTTTCTTCCTTGTTCTCTGTTTTTGTCCTTTCTCTTCTCGTCGTTGTCCATTCTTCAATGGAACGTTCGAGGTTATTACGCCAATTTCCTCGAACTCCAACTTCTGATTTCGCGGTTTTCGCCCCTTTGTGTCTGTCTCCAGGAGCCAATGCTTGGTGCTCGTCCTGGTCGTTTTCGTGGCTATTCCTTTCTCTCCCCCCCCCCCAGCCATTGCTGGGGCTTCTAATTCTTCTGCTCTCTTGATTCGTGCTGATATTCCCTTTGTTCCTTTGCTTTTTCCTTCGCCTCTCCATTGTTCTGCTGCTCGTATCTTTGTGGGGAAATGGTACACAGTTTGTTCCATTTATCTCCCCCCGAGTGTCCCGCTCTCTCTTCCTGATTTGAAACACCTCCTAGACTCCTTGCCGGAGCCTGTGCTCCTGCTGGGTGACTTCAATTGTCGTCATTCTCTTTGGGGTGACGTTCTGACGAATACCCGGGGTCGCCTCCTTGAGCCGTTTCTCCTCTCTTCTTCCCTGTCTCTTCTGAATTCTGGTGAGCCCACTCATTTGGACTCTCGGACTCGCACCCTTTCTTGTCTTGATCTTTCTCTCTGCTCTTCTTCTCTTTACTTAGATTTCACGTGGCAGGTTCTTGATGACCTCCATGGAAGTGATCATTTCCCCATCCTTGTTTCCTTTTTCTCTTTTCGCCCTTCCCTCTCTTTTCGTAGGTGGCAGTTTGCTAAGGCAGACTGGACCCTATTTACCCTCAGTGCTGCTCTCTCTGACCTCTCCCTTCTGCCTCTCTCTCGCGCTCTCCTCCTTTTTCATGACACTGTCTTCAACGCTGCCCTCCGCTCTATTCCTCGCTCTTCCTCTCGGGGTCCACGGAAGTGCGTTCCCTGGTGGAATGCGGACTGTGCTCGGGCTGTCCGCTGTAAGCGTGTGGCCTGGAAGAGGCACCGCCGTAGGCAGACGACCGATTCTTTTCTTTTCTTTCGGAGAGCGAGTGCGGTGGCCCGTAGGGCCATCCGTAAGGCTAAACGTGAATGTTGGGCATCTTATGTCTCAACAATTACGTCCGAAACCCCTCTGGTCCAGATCTGGAAGCGTATCCGCAAGATAGCAGGCAAGTTCGTTCCCGATGTTTCACCGGTCCTTCACCTCCATGATACTCTTGTGGCGGACCGTTGCAAGTCGCTTCCGAACTGGGTTCCCAATTTTCTTCTGTTAGCTCTGGTCTTCATCTTCCCCAATCTTTCCTTCTTCGTAAACCTGTCCTCGAGTCTCGTCCTTTAGATTTCTGCACTCATCTTCAGCTTCCCTATAATGATCCCTTCTCTCTCTCTGAACTTCGTTCTGCCCTGGCCCTCTGCGGTTCTACGGCGGCGGGCTCCGATGGTATTCATTATGAGATGCTTCGCCATCTCCCTCCGAGCACGTCTCAGTATTTACTGAGTCTGTATAATCGGATCTGGGAGTCGTCGTCAGTCCCTGAGGACTGGCTCGATGCCGTTGTCCTCCCTGTTCGCAAACCGGGGTCTCTGGGTACTTCCCCTAAGGACTTTCGCCCTATTGCTCTCACAAGTTGTGTCTGCAAACTCTTTGAACGTATGGTTAACGTTCGTCTGATGTGGTTCCTGGAACACCATCACCTCCTCTCCCCTTCTCAATTTGGTTTCCGCAAGTGCCGCAGCACGACAGATGTCCTGGTGAACTTGGAGGTCTATATTCGTACTGCTTTTGCTGCGAAGACCTCCGTTGTTGCCGTCCTTTTTGACCTGGAAAAGGCTTACGACACCACTTGGCGTTATCATATCCTATCTCAACTTCATTCTTTTGGCCTTCGTTGTCATCTCCCTCTCTTTCTCCGCGGCTTCCTCTCTCGTCGTTCCTTTCGGGTGCGCCTTGGTACTGCTCTCTCCCCCTCTTTTCAGCAATACGAAGGTGTGCCCCAGGGTAGTGTTCTGAGCACTACTCTTTTTCTGGTTGCCCTCAATGGTCTTCTTTCCTCTCTTCCTTCTGGTGTCTTCTCCGCTCTCTATGTCGATGATCTTACCCTTTGTTGTCAGGGTGATGATTCGCCTCTCCTTCAACGCCGGCTTCAACTTGCAATTGATGCCGTGTCGTCTTGGGCCACTGATCATGGCTTCAAGTTCTCTACTTCTAAGACTTGTGCCATGACTTTTATGCGGAAACGGGTTGTTCTTCGTCCCTCTTTGTCACTTTATGGTCATCCCCTTGAATACAAAGATTCCGCGAAGCTTTTGGGGTTATTCCTTGACACTCGTTTGTCTTGGTCTCCCCATATCTCTTACCTCCGTGTTGAGTGCTCTAAGGCCCTTACCCTCCTTCGGGTCTTGTCCCATACTTCTTGGGGGGCAGATAGGCGCACTCTCCTTGCTTTACATTCCTCTCTCGTCCTGTCTAAGCTCGATTATGGTTGCCCTGCTTACTCGTCTGCTTCTCCTTCTACTCTTCGCCGTCTTGATGCTTTGCACCATACTGGGTTGCGCCTCAGTTCTGGTGCCTTTCGTTCGACTCCCGTCCTTAGCTTGTATGTTGACACTGGCTTCCTGTCTCTCCAGGACCGCCGTGATCGCTACTGTCTTCGCTATCTTGCGCGATCCTTGCAACATCCTTCCTCTCGCCTCTGTCGTGCTTTAACTTTTACCCCTCCTGCGGTTCCTGTTCCTCTTCACCACCTCCCTCTTTCTGTCCGGTTATCTCGCCTGCAGGATT
>NC_091171.1:13784995-13798892 GCF_040958095.1 Procambarus clarkii
GTGCTGGATAGTGCTGAAGGTGTGTGCTGGATAGTGATGGTGTGTGCTGGATAGTGCTGTAGGTGTGTGCTGGATAGTGATGGTGTGTGCTGGATAGTGCTGTAGGTGTGTGCTGGATAGTGATGAAGGTGTGTGCTGGATAGTGATGAAGGTGTGTGCTGGATAGTGCTGAAGGTGTGTGCTGGATAGTGATGGTGTGTGCTGGATAGTGCTGTAGGTGTGTGCTGGATAGTGATGAAGGTGTGTGCTGGATAGTGATGAAGGTGTGTGCTGGATAGTGCTGAAGGTGTGTGCTGGATAGTGATGAAGGTGTGTGCTGGATAGTGATGGTGTGTGCTGGATAGTGCTGAAGGTGTGTGCTGGATAGTGCTGTAGGTGTGTGCTGGATAGTGCTGTAGGTGTGTGCTGGATAGTGATGGTGTGTGCTGGATAGTGATGGTGTGTGCTGGATAGTGATGAAGGTGTGTGCTGGATAGTGCTGAAGGTGTGTGCTGGATAGTGATGAAGGTGTGTGCTGGATAGTGCTGAAGGTGTGTGCTGGATAGTGATGATGGTGTGTGCTGGATAGTGATGAAGGTGTGTGCTGGATAGTGATGAAGGTGTGTGCTGGATAGTGCTGAAGGTGTGTTCTGGATAGTGATGTAGGTGTGTGCTGGATAGTGATGAAGGTGTGTGCTGGATAGTGATGAAGGTGTGTGCTGGATAGTGATGAAGGTGTGTGCTGGATAGTGCTGAAGGTGTGTTCTGGATAGTGATGTAGGTGTGTGCTGGATAGTGATGAAGGTGTGTGCTGGATAGTGATGAAGGTGTGTGCTGGATAGTGATGAAGGTGTGTGCTGGATAGTGCTGAAGGTGTGTGCTGGATAGTGATGATGGTGTGTGCTGGATAGTGATGTAGGTGTGTGCTGGATAGTGATGTAGGTGTGTGCTGGATAGTGATGTAGGTGTGTGCTGGATAGTGATGAAGTATTTTAGAGATTAAATAATATTTGATGATATCCTCTTGATGCGGGCTTCAAGGAACACGACTGGCGTGATATCAACCCCCAGGTCTTCCTCTCTGATTCTTTCAGAATCATCTTTGGTCAGAGAATTTGAAGAATTTCATCTTCCAAATGGTTCCTTGTATCTAGCCTCCTGCTCCCTATACCTGTCTTCATTACTTTGCATTTTGCTTGGGTTAAACTCTAACACCCATTTGTTGGACCATTCCTTCAGTTTGTCCAGGTCATCTTGAAGCCTCATGATATCATCTATCTAAATCTTTCTCATAATTTTGGCATTTTCAGCAAACATTGAGAGAAATGAGTCTATACCCTCTGGGAGATCATTTACGTATATCAGAAACAGGATAGGTCCAAGTACATTGACCTGTGTGTGTGTGTGTGTGTACTCACTCAGTTGCACTCACTTAGTTGTACTCACCTAGTTGTGCTTGCGGGGGTTGAGCTTTTGGCTCTTTGGTCCCGCCTCTCAGCTGTCAATCTACTGTGTGTGTGTGTGTGTATGTATGTGTGTGTGTTTGTGTGTACTCACCTATTTGTGCATGCAGGATCCAGCTCTAGCTCTTGACCCCCCCCCCCCGCATTTCCATTCGTTGGTTGTCTAATGCAATAACTCATGGCCTATTTCCCTATCATTACTGCTTGTGAAGTTATGAATGATGTTTGCGTCTACAACCTGCTCCTTTAGGATATTCTATTTATTCAATAAAAGCCCACTACCCTTATGCTAAAATAAAACTTTCTAACATCTCTGACACGTCTGAGTCTCAAGCTTCCATCCGTGCCTTCTTGTTGTTTGTATTCATTTTACACATTTTCTCTGTTTTCACTTCTGTCAATCTCTCTAAGTATTTTATATGTCTGTATCATGTCTCCCCTCTCCCTTCTCCTTTCTAATGTCGTCAGATTTAGTTCTTTCAGTCTGTCTTCATACCTCATCCCTCGCAGCTCTGGGACAAGTCTCGTTGCAAACGTCTGCCCATTTTCCAGCTTCATTATGAGTTCTTTTTTTAGATGGGGGCTCCAAGATGGGTCGGCATACTCTAAGACTGGCCTCACATAGGCATACAGTGATCTAAAATCCCTCTTATTGAAGTTTCTGAAGGATATTCTGACTTTTACCAGCGTAGAACATACGGGTGACGTTATTCTATTTATATGAGCCTCTGAAGTTAGGTTTGGTGTTATGTCCACTCCCAGGTCTTATTCTCTAGTGGTTATAGGAAGGTGGTTTCCCTTCATCGTGTATTGGCCTTCCGGTATCCTGGCTCCTGATCCCTTTTCCATCACCTAACACTTACTGGTGTTGAACTCTAGCAGCCACTTCTCGGACTAGTTCCGCAACATATTCAAGTCATCCTGGAGAACCTTACAATCCTCGTGTCTCAATCTTCCTCATTAGTTTTGCATTATCTACAGACATCAACATATAAGAGTCGACTCCTGCAGTCAAGTCGTTAACATAAATGAGGAATAAATAATATGGGGCCCTGTGTGTGTGTGTGTGTGTGTGTGTGTGTGTGTGTGTGTGTGTGTGTGTGTAATTACCTAAGTGTAGTTACAGGATGAGAGCTACGCTCGTGGTGTCCCGTCTTCCCAGCACTCTTTGTCACATAACGCTTTGAAACTACTGACGGTCTTGGTCTCCACCACCTTCTCACCTAACTTGTTCCAAGCGTCTACCACTCTGTTTGCAAAAGTGAATTTTCTTATATTTCTTCGGCATCTGTGTTTAGCTAGTTTATATCTATGACCTCTTGTTCTTAAAGTTCCAGGTCTCAGGAAATCTTCCCTATCGATTTTATCAATTCCTGTTACTATTTTGTATATAGTGATCATATCACCTCTTTTTCTTCTGTCTTCTAGTTTTGGCATATTTAATGCCTCTAACCTCTCCTCGTAGCTCTTGCCCTTCAGTTCTGGGAGCCACTTAGTAGCATGTCTTTGCACCTTTTCCATTTTTTTTTTGTGTGTGTTTACTAGTTGTGTTTTTACGGGGGTTGAGCTTTGCTCTTTCAGCCCGCCTCTCAACTGTCAATCAACTGTTTACTAACTACTTACTAACTACTTTACTACTTTTTTTTTTTTTTTCCACACCACACTCACACACCCCAGGAAGCAGCCCGTGACAATTGACTAACTCCCAGGTACCTATTTACTGCTAGGTAACAGGGGGCACTTAGGGTGAAAGAAACTTTTGCCCATTTGTTTCTGCCTCGTGCGGGAATCGAACCCGCGCCACAGAATTACAAGTCCTGCGCGCTATCCACCAGGCTACGAGGCCCCTTCCCCACCAGGCGTGTGTGTGTGTGTGTGTGTGTGTGTGTGTATTCACCATTTGTGTCTGGAGAATCGAGCTCTTATCTCTTGGACCCCGCCTTTCTAACCAATTTATTTTTCTTCTATTATATCTACTTCACATATTTCTCTCTAACACACACACACACACACAGGAAGCAGCCTGTAGCAACTGTCTAATTCCCAGGTACCTATATACCGCTTGGTGAACATGGCATCAGGGTGAAAGAATATGCCTCTTTTGTTTTCGCCTCCGCCGGGACTCTAACCCGGGCCCTTAGGACTACTGTGTGTGGTCTGAGTGTGGTGGGGAGGAGGGGATGCCCGTTGTGTGCGTGCGTTTGGCCATTGGTGTATAAACGGTTGGATGTAAATGTGCTTTCATGTCATATTTAATTATCTGTCAGCAGCAGGAACTAGTCGACTGGTTTATGTGAAGCCTCGGGAACATTTTGTGCGCTATTACTGAGGTTCCCGTCAACATTTATTATCATAAAGTCCCCGGCAATATTTTGCATGTTATCACCAAGGTCATTGGCGACATTTGACGTGTCATCACCCGTGTGGTTAAGTCGTATGACACACACACACACACACACACACACACACACACACACACACACACACACACACACACACACACACACACACACACACACAAGCCGTACATTATTCACCGGCGGAGGAGCAGCATGGAAGGAGGGTGTGTGGCGGGTAACGACTTGCTTGGCCTGAATTGCGGCGCAGGTCGCCAGGGCGGGCGGGAGGTGGTGCTGGTGCCGGTGGTGGGGCCTCAGTCTCCGTGTGTGTGGCGCCCCTCCACCACACCACGTGCACCGCCTCTCACGGCCCGGACACCACCAAGGGAGAAGTGGAGGGGGGACTAGTTGGAGGGTTGAGAACACTGAGAAAAGTGAGAGAAAGAGTTGGTAAGAATTTTCTGAAAAGACCGTCTGGTCGGATAGGAAATGAGACAGATGGAACGATAAAATAGGAGCAAGGAAACGGATGCCTGATGAATAGGACAAAAGAGAAAAGGAGATTAGGGCAGTGAATATGTTAAATTGTCCACAATGATTGGTAAAGCATGCCTGAGGGGGGGGGGGGAGGGGGGGGAGGATGGGAAGGGAGGAAGGTGGAGGGCAGAGGAAGCATGAAAGAGACGAGAGGAGGTGGGAAGGAAGGGAAAGACGAGGGTCAATAAGAAGCTGGTGAGTAAAGGCAGGATAAAGAAACTAAGAATCAGGGGGGAGGACTGTGTGTGTGTGTCAGCCGCCTGGGAGAGAGAGAGAGAGGGCGGGGGCCATCTTGGGAGAGCGGGAGATGGGGCCGGGATGGGACGGGAGACGAATGGCAGTGAGAGGTGTTCACCAGGTTGTCAAATGTACGCCTGGACAGAGGGGGAAAGAGGAAGGAAACGAAATGGTAATAGGAAATAAGGAGGTAAATGGGAAAGGTAAGGAAATGGGAAGGTAGATAAGGACGCGGGACGGAGGTAGAAGCGAGGAGGAGGAGCGGAGGAGGTCTTGACCTTTGTCACAAGTACATTATAAGAGGATGAAAGAAGGAACGGAAGAGGAGGAGGAAGAGGACGGTACGGGAGAAAAGGGCGAAAAATAACTAATTCAGTGAAGGAAAAGGGGCAACGTCCACTAAACAAAGCAACAGAACGTAACCTGTCCAAGGCACGAAAATAATTTGTTGTCTAATGTACGCTGCTTTAAGTCTAAGTTAGCAGACATATGTTCAATAGCCAGACATATGTTCCAAGCCTAGAAAAGTTCAGTTTTGTTTTTTTCATGCGCTCTACGAAACTGATCATACAAACTGTGAACATTGCTGGCTGCAAACGTCCATTTTGTACGTTCGACCAAATAATTGCTGTAAAGTACTATGGTTTGTTGGTACATGGGCTGTGAAGATCTGAGAAGGATGTGACAAGACAAGGTAGAAATCTGGGGGTTAGAGATGAACACCTTGATATTTCCTTGTAACTGAAAAATGTGACTTAGAGGATGAGGTGAGGAAGATGGCCAGAAGCAGTGTAGGGGGGGGGGGGAAGGGTGATAGGGGGGTGAGGGAGATAGTAGGGAGGTGAAAGAGAGTCAGAAAAATGTTTGAGGGCGGGTGAAGAGGTTTTAATGGAGAATGAGGGAGAGGAATGATAATCAATACTGCCAGCTGATTGCCACACACACACACACACACACACACACACACGCTATGCTATGTTTGATCTGATATTTACCCTAAATGAGTAGGATATAAGGGAAGTTAAGTTGGAAGCCCCCTTCGGAATGAGTGATCACAGTGTATTGAACTTTGAGTACCTGGTTGAGCTAGGAATTATCTCCCCCAAAAAGAACTGGGAAATAAAGGGCTGGCGTACCGAAAGGGAAATTATGAGGAGATAAGAAAATTCCTATGGGGGATATACCATGGGTACAGAACTCAGAACTAAGTCCGTACAAGACACGATGGACTATGTCACCCAAAAATTGTCAAGAGGCAGTAAACAGGTTTATCCCAGCCCGACAGGAAAAAAAAAACGAGAAGCAAAAGAAGAATCCGTGGTTTAACAGGGCATGTATGGCAGCAAAGGAACTGAACAAAAGGGCGTGGAGGAACTTCCGTAATAACAGAACACCAGTCAGTAGAGAGAGATACCAGAGAACCAGGAACGAGTATGTTAGTGTGAGAAAAGAAGCTGAGAAAAAGTATGAAATTGATATAACTAATAAAGCCAAGACCGAACCAAAGCTACTACACAGTCACATCAGGAGGAAGACAACAGTGAAGGAAGAGGTGATGAAACTTAGGGTGGGCGAGGACAGGTACACAGAATGACAGAGGTGTGTGAGGAACTCAACAAGTGGTTCCAGGTCTTCACAATAGAACAAGGAGAGGTCACTGCGCTAGGAGAGGTGGCAGTAAACCAGGCGGCCTTGGAAGGGTTTGAAATTACAAGAGATGAGGTCAAGAGGCACCTGTTGGATCTGGAGGTGAGAAAGGCTGTTGGCCCGGACGGAATCTCACCATAAGTATTGAAAGAGTGTGCAGGAGCACTTTGCCTACCACTCTCCATAGTGTATAGTAGGTCACTGGAAACGGGAGACCTACCAGAAATATGGAAGACGGCTAATGTAGTACCAATATACAAAAAGGGTGACAGACAAGAGGCACTGAACTACAGGTCAGTTTCCTTAACTTGTATACCATGCAAGGTGATGGAGAAGATCGTGAGGAAAAACCTAGTAACACATCTGGAGACAAGGGACAAAGTGACAGCCCATCAACATGGGTTCAGGGAGGGTAAATCTTGCCTTACTGGCTTAATAGAATTCTACGATCAGGTGACAAAGATTAAGCAAGAAAGAGAAGGCTGGGCGGACTGCGTTTTTTTGAATTGTCGGAAAGCCTTTGACACAGTACCGCATAAAAGGCTGATGGACAGGAGCTGGAGAAACAGGAAAGGGTAACTGGTAGGGCGCTCCAGTGGATAAGGGAGTACCTAAGCAATAGGAAGCAGAGTTACAGTGAGGGGTGAAACCTCAGATTGGCGTGAAGTCATCAGTGGAGTCCCACGGGGCTCTGTACTCGGACCTATCCTGTTTCTGATATACGTAAATGATCTCCCAGAGGGTATAGACTCATTCCTCTCAATGTTTACTGACGACGCCAAAATTATGAGAAGGATTAAGACAGGGGAGGGGAGCTTGAGGCTTCAAGACGACCTAGACAAGCTGCAGGAATTGTCGAACTAGAGTTGGTTGCTAGAGTTTAACCCAAGCAAATGCAATGTAATGACGATAGGTGTAGGGAGCAGGAGACTAGATACAAGGTCTCATTTGGGAGATGAAATACTACAAGAGTCTGAGAGAGAGAGAGAGACCTGGGGGTTGATATCATGTCAGACCTGTCCCCTGAAGCTCATATCTAGAAGATAACATCAGCGGCATATGCCAGATTGGCTAACATAAGAACGGCCTTTAGAAACTTGTGTAAGGAATCTTTCAGAACATTATATACCACATATGTCAGACCAATCCTGGAGTATGCGGCTCCAGCTTGGAGTTCATATCTAGTCAAGCATAAGACTAAACTGGAAAAGGTTCTAAGGTTTGCCACCAGACTAGTACCCGAACTGAGGGGTATGAGCTACGAGGAGAGACTACTGGAATTAAACCTCACGTCACTGGGAGACAGAAGAGCTAGAGGGGACATGATCACCACATTCAAGATTCTCAGAGGAATTGATAGGGTAGATAAAGACAGGCTATTTAGCACAAAGGGCACACGCACTAGGGGACACAGGTGGAAATTGAGTGCCTTAATGAGCCATAGAGACGTTAGAAAGAATTTTTTCAATGTCAGAGTAGTTAACAGATGGAATGCATTAGGAAGTGATGTGGTGGAGGCTGACTCCATACACAGTTTCAAGTGTAAATATGACAGAGCCCAATAGGCTCAGGAACCTGTTTGCCACCAGACTAGTACCCGAGCTGAGAGGTATGAGCTACGAGGAGAGACTACGGGAATTAAACCTCACTTCGTTGGAAGACAGAAGAGTTAGGGGGGACATGATCACCACATTCAAGATCCTCAAGGGAATTGACAGGGTTGATAAAGACAGGCTATTTAACACAAGGGGCACACGCACTAGGGGACACAGGTGGAAACTGAGTGCCCAAATGAGCCACAGAGATATTAGAAAGAACTTTTTTAGTGTCAGAGTGGTTGACAAATGGAATGCATTAGGAAGTGATGTGGTGGAGGCTGACTCCATACACAGTTTCAAGTGTAGATATGATAGAGCCCAATAGGCTCAGGAACCTGTACACCAGTTGATTGACAGTTGAGAGGCGGGACCAAAGAGCCAGAGCTCAACCCCCGCAAGCACAACTAGGTGAGTACACACACACACACACACGGACACTCACATGGATACATTACACTTCACTGAAGTATTGGGATGCGAGGAAGCGCCTCTTGACAAGAAGATATGATCAGAATACACAAAAGTCTGCACTTGTTGCCTGAACCAAATGGTGCGCGAGGCCCTGTGATTAAAAGGAGTAAAAGCTGAAATGTCGTGAGTTAAAAGCTGAACAATTTTACATTTTTTATCTTTTATTCACGACAGGGTAAAAGTAAAGACTCAATATATTGAGTATAACTGCACTAGGGTTTAAGTATACATTCCAGTTCCCTGGAGTATACCTGGAGTGAGTGTTGGGAGTTCTCTTTCTCTCCAGTCCCGGCACGGATTTGCAGTAACTTGGTCCAACAGGCTGTTGCTTGGAGAGGCCTTCAGGCCCAAATATCCATAACAACATAGTTGGTCCGGCACTGCTTACAGCAACCTGTGTAATGTTCTCTTAGGCACGTCCACTTATATACTGGCAATATTTGTAACTCGTCCTGAGAGGATAATAAACAGCCATTGACCCCCTGATGTTCATAGTGTGGTGTGGGCATAGTTGGAACCTGGCCTTGCAGAGTCTTCCAATCTCTGTCCTAAACAGAGATTATTCTCAAATTATAACTTTATTGTATTAAAAATCGATGGTTTAAAATGTAAAAAGTGTATACTGAAAACGTTTCTCTCTCGTCTTCTTGCTAGCGAGTAGGTTTTGAGAGCTTTGAGACGATCCCCTGAGACGATATACGTAATGGTATAGCACTGTACTCAAGTCTTCTCACTGTACATATGCTGATCTCAGCATGTGTAAAGCTGCTAATCTCAGCAAGTGTAAAGCTGCTAATCTCAGCGTGTGTAAAGCTGCTAATCTCATCTAGCTGAATAGCTGCTGATCTCAATTTTTGAACAGCTGTGGTGTGAGATTGGGAACAGCTGTGATTTGAGCTGACTCGCTGTTATTCTGAGCTCTTGACTGCTGAATTAAGCTGACTCTTCATACAAAGACCTACACAGTGTGTGTCACCTCCACACTACTATCCACCTACAGTGTGTGTCACCTCCACACTACTATCCACCTACAGTGTGTGTCACCTCCACACTACTATCCACCTACACAGTGTGTGTGTCACCTCCACACTACTATCCACCTACACAGTGTGTGTGTGTCACCTCCACACTACTATCCACCTACACAGTGTGTGTGTGTCACCTCCACACTACTATCCACCTACACAGTGTGTGTGTCACCTCCACACTACTGTCCACCTACACAGTGTGTGTGTGTCACCTCCACACTACTATCCACCTACACAGTGTGTGTGTCACCTCCACACTGCTGTCCACCTACACAGTGTGTGTGTCACCTCCACACTACTATCCACCTACAGTGTGTGTCACCTCCACACTACTATCCACCTACACAGTGTGTGTGTCACCTCCACACTACTATCCACCTACACAGTGTGTGTGTCACCTCCACACTGCTGTCCACCTACACAGTGTGTGTGTCACCTCCACACTACTATCCACCTACAGTGTGTGTCACCTCCACACTACTATCCACCTACACAGTGTGTGTGTCACCTCCACACTACTATCCACCTACACAGTGTGTGTGTCACCTCCACACTACTATCCACCTACAGTGTGTGTCACCTCCACACTACTATCCACCTACAGTGTGTGTCACCTCCACACTACTATCCACCTACAGTGTGTGTCACCTCCACACTACTATCCACCTACACAGTGTGTGTGTCACCTCCACACTACTATCCACCTACAGTGTGTGTGTCACCTCCACACTACTATCCACCTACAGTGTGTGTCACCTCCACACTACTATCCACCTACACAGTGTGTGTCACCTCCACACTACTATCCACCTACAGTGTGTGTCACCTCCACACTACTATCCACCTACAGTGTGTGTCACCTCCACACTACTATCCACCTACACAGTGTGTGTGTCACCTCCACACTACTATCCACCTACAGTGTGTGTCACCTCCACACTACTATCCACCTACAGTGTGTGTCACCTCCACACTACTATCCACCTACAGTGTGTGTCACCTCCACACTACTATCCACCTACAGTGTGTGTCACCTCCACACTACTATCCACCTACACAGTGTGTGTGTCACCTCCACACTACTATCCACCTACACAGTGTGTGTGTCACCTCCACACTACTATCCACCTACACAGTGTGTGTGTGTCACCTCCACACTACTATCCACCTACACAGTGTGTGTGTGTCACCTCCACACTGCTGTCCACCTACACAGTGTGTGTGTGTCACCTCCACACTGCTGTCCACCTACACAGTGTGTGTGTGTCACCTCCACACTACTATCCACCTACACAGTGTGTGTGTCACCTCCACACTACTATCCACCTACACAGTGTGTGTGTCACCTCCACACTACTATCCACCTACACAGTGTGTGTGTCACCTCCACACTACTATCCACCTACACAGTGTGTGTGTCACCTCCACACTACTATCCACCTACACAGTGTGTGTGTCACCTCCACACTGATTATATAGTGTAGAGTAAGTGTGTCAACAAAGGTAAGTGTAAGTGAGGGAAGGTGTGACACTTGCGGAGTGTCGCATCACTTAAGAGAGATGACTGGGCTCACAGTGTGGCTGACATGTCTAGTGACTGGAGACTTTGTTCCTGTTCATTGTCTTCAAGGAGAGAGGATGGTGTGGCCCCGTGCTGACCCTAAGGTGTGGCCCCGTGCTGGCCCTAAGGTGTGGCCCCGTGCTGGCACTAAGGTGTGGCCCCGTGCTGGCACTAAGGTGTGGCCCCGTGCTGGCACTAAGGTGTGGCCCCGTGCTGGCACTAAGGTGTGGCCCCGTGCTGACACTAAGGTGTGGCCCCGTGCTGGCACTAAGGTGTGGCCCCGTGCTGACCCTAAGATGTGGCCCCGTGCTGACCCTAAGATGTGGCCCCGTGCTGACCCTAAGGTGTGGCCCCGTGCTGGCACTAAGGTGTGGCCCCGTGCTGACCCTAAGATGTGGCCCCGTGCTGACCCTAAGGTGTGGCCCCGTGCTGACCCTAAGGTGTGGCCCCGTGCTGACCCTAAGATGTGGCCCCGTGCTGACCCTAAGGTGTGGCCCCGTGCTGACACTAAGGTGTGGCCCCGTGCTGACCCTAAGGTGTGGCCCCGTGCTGGCACTAAGGTGTGGCCCCGTGCTGACCCTAAGATGTGGCCCCGTGCTGACCCTAAGGTGTGGCCCCGTGCTGACACTAAGGTGTGGCCCCGTGCTGACCCTAAGGTGTGGCCCCGTGCTGGCACTAAGGTGTGGCCCCGTGCTGACCCTAAGATGTGGCCCCGTGCTGGCACTAAGATGTGGCCCCGTGCTGACCCTAAGGTGTGGCCCCGTGCTGGCACGAAGGTGTGGCCCCGTGCTGACCCTAAGATGTGGCCCCGTGCTGACCCTAAGGTGTGGCCCCGTGCTGGCACTAAGGTGTGGCCCCGTGCTGGCACTAAGGTGTGGCCCCGTGCTGACCCTAAGGTGTGGCCCCGTGCTGGCACTAAGGTGTGGCCCCGTGCTGACCCTAAGGTGTGGCCCCGTGCTGGCACTAAGGTGTGGCCCCGTGCTGACCCTAAGATGTGGCCCCGTGCTGACCCTAAGGTGTGGCCCCGTGCTGACACTAAGGTGTGGCCCCGTGCTGGCACTAAGGTGTGGCCCCGTGCTGGCACTAAGGTGTGGCCCCGTGCTGACCCTAAGGTGTGGCCCCGTGCTGACCCTAAGGTGTGGCCGCCACCGTGTGACACTCGCACATAATACCCAATGCTATGCTATGTATTATTAATGCGTGTTAGTGTGTAAGTTTAGGTGAGCAAGTTGCGCGCTCGCTCACAGGCACTTCTCACCCCGACACGTCCCCATACACCACCTCTCTCTCTCTCTCTCTCTCTCCCTATCATCCTTCTATCGCGATTGCTCTTGATTCTCATCATCCGTGTACTCTGCTCTTGCCTCCTCCTGCCGTCTCCCCTCTCCCTGCACCTCCGCTCATCGTGATTCACGAGGTCTTCCACACATTACCGCTCCGGGTTTTGGCAAGCCATTTGCGACCTGCTCATCCACGTCTTGCCTCCAGATATTCCCACAGTTGAACCTCATCCTCTCAAATACCTGTTTTACACTCGAGCCCAGGAAATGTGTGTGATAATTTAGCACCGAAAGTTTTATAAATATGGAGAAATCCTCAATCCGAAACCCTTATTAACGGGTCAATAACATATGCAGCACTGGAGAGTTGTTGAGCAGGCAACAGAGGGGAAGAGTAGCGGGCCAGGGAGCCCCGTGGGGCGGTGAGGGTGGGGCGGGGTGAGGGTTATGTGAGGGGACACTAACATGGAGCAAGGGGAGACAATGGGGTGAGAGGGGAGTGGTAGGGAGGGAGGAAGGGAAGGATGTAGGTGGAGACCGAAGGGAAGAGAATTATGGGGAGAAAGCGCCAAGCTATTACCACCATATAGCACTGGGAAGGTGTCAGCATAAGGATGGGGGCAAGGAATGAATGTTTCATGAATGCCAACATTCATGAAAGGAAGGTAGGAATGTTTTAGAGATGGAAAACAGTCTCCCTCCTTCCCTCCCTCCCTGCCCTTCCCTCCCACAGACTAGCCACCAGGTACAGGCAACACCCTGGCCGTCACGTGTATCACTGATAAACACGACGGTAACTTTTCTACTCAAATTTCCTTCGTCATTTCGCTTTACTAAGTCAAAGTGGCGTAATGTCTGTTTAAATGCCAAGATAACAGTCCAGAATGACGTTTATCACTCTAAAAGGACGTGATATCAAATCAGAACTCAGTGTTATCTACTCAAAATGGTCTAATAAAATATTGATGATGTGACATTAAAACAAATTGCTGAGAGAAAACGGGAGAGCGCGATCACCGGCGCTGTTTATGTTCCCTCCCACAACCCCTAAGGTAATTATATATATATATATATATATATATAATATATATATATAATATAATATAATATATATATATATATATATATATATATATATATATATATATATAATATATATATATAATATAATATAATATATATATATATATATATATATATATATATATATAATATATATATATATATATATATATATATATATATATATATATATATATATATATATATATATATATATATATATATATATATATATATATATATATATATACATACTAGCAGTACCCGGCCACGCGTTGCTGAGCCATCCCAAACTCCCCCGTCCCCCTCGTCCTCCCCACCATCGCTCACTTCCGTCCCCTCGTCATCCCCACCATTCCCCACTCCCTCGTCCGATGCCTTCCCAAATGGTCTGATGTTCCCATCAGAAAATTGGGAACATCAAGTGATCTGATGTTCCCATCACGGAAATATATGAAAAACAGTTAAAAACGAAAAGAAAATATGAAAAAATACAAAAATAAACTATACTCACGAAATGAACGGTATGGTAAACAACACAGCTCAATTCCAACGCAATTCACACAAAATAATTAAATCAAAATGAAAATAAATCAAAATCTATGAAAATTCAATTTATCAATGCAATGAGAAACATTGAAAGGGAATTGTAACATATTTAGTATAGTATGTGTGTCGCTCTTCAACCCGTTCTC
>NC_091171.1:13799392-13864392 GCF_040958095.1 Procambarus clarkii
GTGTTGCTGGTGGTGTTGGTGTTGCTGGTGGTGTTGATGCTTTAAATTTACCGTTGCTGACTTTGTGTTACACATTACTGTTGCAACATTCCCTTCCTGTTCCTTTATGCTGGTCCTCGTCTCTGGCTCCACCGTCTATCCCTGAGCATTCCCATTGTCCGTAATTGCTTTTCAATCCCAATAATTCCTCATGATAACCATGATTTACTGCATCGTCTTCCTCCCTCCCTCTCACAGTTGTCTCCTCTACCCTCCCTCACAGTTGTCTCCTCCCCCTCCCTCACAACTGTCTCCTCTACCCTCCCTCACAACTGTCTCCTCTACCCTCCCTCACAACTGTCTCCTCCCCCTCCCTCACAACTGTCTCCTCTACCTCCCTCACAACTGTCTCCTCTACCTCCCTCACAACTGTCTCCTCTACTTCCCTCACAACTGTCTCCTCTACCCCCCTCCCTCACAACTGTCTCCTCTACCCCCCTCCCTCACAACTGTCTCCTCTACCCTCCCTCACAACTGTCTCCTCTACCCTCCCTCACAACTGTCTCCTCTACCCTCCCTCACAACTGTCTCCTCTACCCTCCCTCACAACTGTCTCCTCTACCTCCCTCACAACTGTCTCCTCTACCCTCCCTCACAACTGTCTCCTCTACCTCCCTCACAACTGTCTCCTCTACCTCCCTCACAACTGTCTCCTCTACCCCCTCCCTCACAACTGTCTCCTCTACCCTCCCTCACAACTGTCTCCTCTACCCTCCCTCACAACTGTCTCCTCTACCTCCCTCACAACTGTCTCCTCTACCTCCCTCACAACTGTCTCCTCTACCCTCCCTCACAACTGTCTCCTCTACCCCCTCACAACTGTCTCCTCTACCTCCCTCACAACTGTCTCCTCTACCTCCCTCACAACTGTCTCCTCTACCTCCCTCACAACTGTCTCCTCTACCTCCCTCACAACTGTCTCCTCTACCCTCCCTCACAACTGTCTCCTCTACCCTCCCTCACAACTGTCTCCTCTACCTCCCTCACAACTGTCTCCTCTACCCTCCCTCACAACTGTCTCCTCTACCCTCCCTCACAACTGTCTCCTCTACCCTCCCTCACAACTGTCTCCTCTACCCTCCCTCACAACTGTCTCCTCTACCCTCCCTCACAACTGTCTCCTCTACCCTCCCTCACAACTGTCTCCTCTACCCTCCCTCACAACTGTCTCCTCTACCCTCCCTCACAACTGTCTCCTCTACCTCCCTCACAACTGTATCCTCTACCCTCCCTCACAACTGTCTCCTCTACCCTCCCTCACAACTGTCTCCTCTACCCTCCCTCACAACTGTCTCCTCTACCCTCCCTCACAACTGTCTCCTCTACCCTCCCTCACAACTGTCTCCTCTACCCTCCCTCACAACTGTCTCCTCTACCCTCCCTCACAACTGTCTCCTCTACCTCCCTCACAACTGTCTCCTCTACCCTCCCTCACAACTGTCTCCTCTACCCTCCCTCACAACTGTCTCCTCTACCCTCCCTCACAACTGTCTCCTCTACCCTCCCTCACAACTGTCTCCTCTACCCTCCCTCACAACTGTCTCCTCTACCCTCCCTCACAACTGTCTCCTCTACCCCTCCCTCACAACTGTCTCCTCTACCCTCCCTCACAACTGTCTCCTCTACCCTCCCTCACAACTGTCTCCTCTACCCTCCCTCACAACTGTCTCCTCTACCCTCCCTCACAACTGTCTCCTCTACCCTCCCTCACAACTGTCTCCTCTACCCTCCCTCACAACTGTCTCCTCTACCCCCCTCCCTCACAACTGTCTCCTCTACCCTCCCTCACAACTGTCTCCTCTACCCTCCCTCACAACTGTCTCCTCTACCCTCCCTCACAACTGTCTCCTCTACCCTCCCTCACAACTGTCTCCTCTACCCTCCCTCACAACTGTCTCCTCTACCCTCCCTCACAACTGTCTCCTCTACCCTCCCTCACAACTGTCTCCTCTACCTCCCTCACAACTGTCTCCTCTACCCTCCCTCACAACTGTCTCCTCTACCCTCCCTCACAACTGTCTCCTCTACCCTCCCTCACAACTGTCTCCTCTACCCTCCCTCACAACTGTCTCCTCTACCCTCCCTCACAACTGTCTCCTCTACCCTCCCTCACAACTGTCTCCTCTACCCCCCTCCCTCACAACTGTCTCCTCTACCCTCCCTCACAACTGTCTCCTCTACCCTCCCTCACAACTGTCTCCTCTACCCTCCCTCACAACTGTCTCCTCTACCCTCCCTCACAACTGTCTCCTCTACCCTCCCTCACAAGTGCACATTTTCGTCAGGGTTTACTGGTAAAGTCTCCATTCCTCACCCCCCCCCCCCCGGGACCTCCACTTAGTAGTGAACAGTGATAAACAATGTAGTGCAGAGTGCAAGGTGGGGGGGGGGGGAGTGAGGGTAAAGGGGGACGGAGAGGGTGAGGGCCCCTCATACCTCTCTCCCTCACTGTGTAATCTTAATACCTCCGAATGTTTAAAAAAAATGAAATCTTATATTTTTGCATTTAAATATTTTAAGTTTTTGTAAGTTTTGTTCCATTGTATGTTGATGAGGGCTGGGTGTTGGGGGAGGGTGTGCTGGGGGACGGGGTGCTGGGGGACGGGGTGCTGGGGGACGGGGTGCTGGGGGTACGGTGTGCAGGGGTACGGTGTGCAGGGGGACGGGGTGCTGGGGGACGGGGTGCTGGGGGTACGGTGTGCAGGGGGACGGGGTGCTGGGGGACGGGGTGCTGGGGGTACGGTGTGCAGGGGGACGGGGTGCTGGGGGTACGGTGTGCTGGGGGACGGGGTGCTGGGGGTACGGTGTGCAGGGGGACGGTGTGCTGGGGGACGGGGTGCTGGGGGTACGGTGTGCAGGGGGACGGGGTGCTGGGGGACGGGGTGCTGGGGGTACGGTGTGCAGGGGGACGGGGGTGCTGGGGGACGGGGTGCTGGGGGTACGGTGTGCAGGGGGACGGGTGTGCTGGGGGACGGGGTGCTGGGGGTACGGTGTGCTGGGGTAGGGTGTGCTGGGGGACGGGGTGCTGGGGGTACGGTGTGCAGGGGGTACGGTGTGCAGGGGGACGGGGGTGCTGGGGGACCCTCAAACCCCCTGTTCATGAATTTACCAACGGTATACACACGACTCGGAGCAAATGACGCTCTAGCATTTCTGGAAGAGTGCTTCGGTGACGAGCTCCGTTAGAATGGCAACACTGTAAATGCTGTTCATTCAAAACAGAACTTTTCTCAAATATAAATTAATATTATTATATATTAGCATATTGTGCATATATAGGCACTGGTTAGGTTAGGTGTTTAGGTTCTGTTGGCGATTATTGGTATTTGTAGTACGTGGGTGAAGCATTTACAGCGTTGTGGCTCGAACAAAATTCGTCATTGAAGCACTGGTTCCGGTAGTGTTCGAACGTCATCAGTTGTGAGTCGTGTGTAAACCGCTTTTCATTCATAAACAGCTTGGGTTTGGCGGGCGGATGGAATCACTTTTGGGTCTTTGTTTGGAGGACGGGCTGGTACAACTGATGACGTCCGAACACTTCCTGAACCAGTGCTTCGCTGACAACTTTTGTTCTTTTGTAAGGTCGCAGCCCGTCCTCCAAACAAAGATCCAAAAGTGATTCCATGCACCCGCCAAACCCCCCATTTATGAATGGAAAGCGATTTACACACGACTCACAACTGCTGAAGTTCGAACATATCCGGAACAAGTGCTTCACTGACGAATTTTGTTCGAATCACAACGCTATAAATGCTTCACCCACGTACTACAAATACAAATAATCGCCAACAGAACCTAAACACCTAACCTAACCTATCCTATGCCTATATATACACAATATGCTAATATATTATAATATTAATTTATACTTGAGAAAATTCCCGTTTTGAATGAACAGCATATTAAAATTTATGAATTCGTCTGTGGGGGCGACCGCTGAATGTAATGGACTTGGTCCGAGGACGGGTTGAAAGTCGAGACCTTTCGACCTAAAAGTAGTCTAGGTTGTAAGGTCACTCGCTGCGAACATTTTGAAACACGTCTAAAAGTATAAAGTCGTGTTTCAAAACAATATATTTGCTGGCGAGGAATGGTCAGGTGGTGTGTGTGTGTGTACTCACCTATTTGTACTCACCTATTTGTGCTTGCAGGATCGAGCATTGACTCTTGGATCCCGCCTTTCTAGCTATCGGTTGTTTACAGCAATGACTCCTGTCCCATTTCCCTATCATACCTAGTTTTAAAAGTATGAATAGTATTTGCTTCCACAACCTGTTCCCCAAGTGCATTCCATTTTTCTACTACTCTCACGCTAAAAGAAAACTTCCTAACATCTCTGTGACTCATCTGAGTTTCCAGTTTCCACCCATGTCCCCTCGTTCTGTTCCTTTTACGTGTGAACATTTCATCTATTTCCACTTTGTCAATCCCCCTGAGTATTTTATATGTCCCTATCATATCTCCTCTCTCCCTTCTTTTCTCTAGTGTCGTAAGGTTCAGTTCCTTCAGCCGCTCTTCATATCCCATCCCTCGTAACTCTGGGACAAGCCTCGTCGCAAACCTCTGAACCTTCTCCAGTTTCTTTATGTGTTTCTTCAGGTGGGGGCTCCATGATGGCGCGGCATACTCTAAGACGGGTCTCACGTAGGCAGTGTAAAGCGCCCTAAAAGCCTCCTCATTTAGGTTTCTGAATGAAGTTCTAATTTTCGCCAGTGTAGAGTACGCTGCTGTCGTTATCCTATTTATATGTGCCTCAGGAGTTAGATTAGGTGTCACATCCACTCCCAGGTCTCTTTCTCGAATCGTTACAGGTAGGCTGTTCCCCTTCATTGTGTACTGTCCCGTTGGTCTCCTGTCACCTGATCCCATTTCCATAACTTTACATTTACTGGTGTTAAACTCCAGTAGTGTGTGTGTGTGTGTGTGTGTGTGTGTGTGTGTGTGTGTGTGTGTGTGTGTGTCAGCCCCGTGCAGCAAGCGCTCGCCCGCTTTATAAATAACATGTACTTTACACATGAATCACAACTGATGACGTTCCAACTGTTCTGGAAAAGACTGGAAGGTTCCTCTCTCTTATTCTCCAAAAAGCGCTTCCCACAATGACTCCCGCCTGTACAGTCTAGCTACGAATAGCCAATCAAGCCCAATCACCTTAACTACATACGTCAGTTAATCACACGGCATTTTTATTTGATCTTGTTATTTTCTCAGATTTAATAGACCTAGACAATTCGCACTGATATCCATCTTTCCCTTGAACCCTTAATCAAAACACTAGTCGAAAGTTCTGTAATCTACCAGCTGCCTCGCTTGTTTATGAATGACAATCATTACACGCCATTACAGAATCTGAACACTAGTTGATTCATAGTTGAAAGTCGGGACCAAAGAGCCAGAGCTCAACCCCCGCCAGCACAACTAGGTATGTACAACTAGGTGAGTACACCACTCATGATAACGTTCCACTCTTGATCAGAACACAACCATTCCCCAACCAATTTACACGCAAGTGTAAACAGAAAGCTATACAAGAGATAAAGAAAAATCCTAAATATTTTTTCATATATGCAAAATCAAAATCCTCTACCAGTACTGAACCTATAATTACAACCGAAGGAACGTACACAGATGACAACAAAGAAATTAGTGAAATTCTAAGAAGCCAGTATGAGGCTATGTTTAGCACACCAATAAACAACATGAAAGTTGATGACCCAGACAGCTTCTTTATGAATGACATTCAAGCTGCAGATAATATAACGGATATTAACACGAACTCGGAAGACTTTGAAAGATAAATTGACAATATGCCTATGCACTCGGCCCCTGGTCCTGACTCGTGGAATTCAATATTCATAAAGAAGTGTAAAGTACCAGTAGCGCGAGCGCTCAGCGTAATATGGAGAAAGAGCCTAGATACAGGGAAGATACCAGCTGCACTTAAATCTGCAGATATAGCTCCTCTGCACAATGGGGGGGGGGGGGGGGGGGAGTAAAGCCTTGGCAAAAAATTATAGTGTGTGTGTTCACATATACTATAATTTTTTGGTGTGTATAACACACACACACACACCAGTTGCACTAACATCACACATAATAAACGTTTTTGAAAGAGTGATTAGGAATCAAATTTCTAGTTGTATGTAAAATATTGAGCTACACAACCCAGGACAACATGGATTTAGAGCGGGAAGATCCTGTCGGTCACAGTTACTCAACCACTATGACAAAATCACAGAAGCTCTAGAAGAAAAAAAAATGCAGATTTTGTATACACAAACTTTGCAAAGGCTTTCGACAAATGTTACCATGGAGTGATAGCACACAAAACGAGGTCACTGGGAACAACTGGTAAAGTAGGACGCTGGATACTCAATTTCCTGTCGAACAGAACACAAAGAATAACAGTCAATCAAATAAAATCGAGTCCAAACGCAGGTAAAAGCTTTGAACCTCAGGGTACAGTCCTTGCACCACTGCTTCTTCTTATTTTCATATCAGATATAGACAAAAATACATGTCACAGCTTTGTGTCATCCTTTGCAGATGACACAAAAATCAGCATGAAAATTACCTCTGCTGAAGACATTGAAAAACTACAAGTAGATATTAATAAAGTTTTCGACTGGGCAGCAGAAAATAATATGATGTTTAACAATGATAAATTCCAGGTACTCAGGTACGGCAAAAATGAGAACCTTAAACATAATACAGGGTACAAAACACAATCAAATCAGCCTATACATAGTAGGAAAACAGCATGTCAAGGCTTTTAAAATAATGATGTCTGACGACCTAACGTTTAGGGAGCATAACCAAGCAAATATTGCGTCAGCTAGAAAAATGATAGGATGGATTACGAGAACTTTCAAATCCAGGGATCCCATCACAATGGTTGTACTCTTCAAGTCACTTGTGTTGTCCCGTCTCGAGTACTGCTCAGTACTCACTTCCCCCTTCAGAGTAGGAGAGATTACTGAAATAAAAGGGAATACAGAGAACATATATGGCATATATGAGGTAAAAAAAAATTTATTGGAGTTAAATTGAACGTAGATATATGACCGAACCTAACCAACCCTTCCTAACCTAACCTAACCTATCTTTATAGGTTAGGTTCGGTTAGGTAGCCTAAAAAGTTAGGTTAGGTTAGGTTAGGTCGGTTAGGTAGTCGAAAAACAATTAATTCATGAAAACTTGGCTTATTAGGCAAATTGGGCCTTGCATAGTAGGCTGAGAAGTGCGTTCTGGCTACTAGGTACGACATATATATATATATATATATATATATATATATATATATATATATATATATATATATATATATATATATGTCGTACCTAGTAGCCAGATCGTCGTACTCGGCCTACTATTCAAGGCCCGATTTGCCTAATAAGCCAAGTTTTCCTGAATTTATATATTTTTCAATATTTTCTCTTGTGAAATGATAAAGCTATCCATTTCATTATGTATGAGTTAATTTGTTTAAATTTGAGTTAAAACTAACGTAGATATATGACCGAACATAACCAACCCTACCTAACCTAACCTAACCTATCTTAATCTAACCTAAATTAACCTAACCTATCTTAACCTAACCTAAACTAACACAATTAAGTCAATAATTTGTTCTTAATATAACATAATAATAATAATTTAAATAAACTAATTGGAAACAATTTATTGAAAATAATGAAAATCACTGGGCCTATTAGGCAAATCGGGCCTTGCATAGTAGGCTGAGAAGTGTGTTCTGGCTACTAGGTACGACATATATATATATATATATATATATATATATATATATATATATATATATATAATATATGTGTGTGTGTGTATCTATATATATATTAGTATATTTTGGTAGCAGTCTTTCCTGTAGACATATATTATTAAATGTGACCGAAAAAGTAAGATTAATAATTCTAACACGAATTTTCTCAATGTTTCTTATATTCTTTTTCACTGTTGATGGTAACTGAAAAATCAATTCTCCAAAATTCATTTTTATTTCTAGTCTGACGCGACACTTGAACAAGTTTCGTAAAACTTATTACATTTTCAAAGACTTTAGTTTACACACACACAACTATAACTGAACAGAGTTTAAAACAGCTTCGATTTTTTATACCTGCATTTCGGTGAGGTGATATGTTACAATAGTTTTGGATGAGGTGAAAACAAACTTTTAACACAAGACAGAACATGAAACAATGGGTATAATATTTTGTAAGTTAAAGGGAAGAATGGAAGTAATTGCAAAGGGCCTATTGGCCCATATTTCTTGATGCTACTATATTGGTGCAGAGTCTTGAAGTGGGTAGAATATAGTTGTGCATTAATTTGGCTGTTGATTGCTGGTGTCAACTTCTTAATGTGTAGTGCCTCGCACTACACATCTAGCCGCCTGCTATCGCTGTATCTATCGATGATTTGCATGTTTTTTGTTAAGACTTCTCTGGTGATGGTCTGGTTATGGGAAGAGATTATATATTCCTTAATGGAGCCCTGTTGCTTATGCATCGTTAATCGCCTGGAAAGAGATGTTGTTGTCTTGCCTATATGTCCCTACAGACAAAAATCAGAAGATACAATTGACGATCTACTATAAAACCAAGAAAACGGCCAACATACTCATGAGAAACTCTCCAGATACAAAGCAGAACGCTTTAAAAGAGACCAATGTCGTCTATGCCTTCAAATGCCCACTTGGGGACTGTAAGCCTCAAAGAATCCAGTATATAGGCAAGACAACAACATCTCTTTCCAGGCGATTAACGATGCATAAGCAACAGGTCTCCATTAAGGAACATATAATCTCTTCCCACAACCAGACCATCACCAGAGAAGTCTTAACAAAAAACACGGAAATCATCGATAGATACAGCGATAGCAGGCAGCTAGATGTGTAGTGCGAGGCACTACACATTAAGAAGTCGACACCAGCAATCAATAGCCAATTAATGCACAACTATATTCTACCCACTTCAAGACTCCGCACCAATATAGAAGCATCAAGAAATATGGGTCAATAGGCCCTTTGCAGTTACTTCCATTCTTCCCTTTAACTTACAAAATATTATACCCATTGTTTCGTGTTCTGTCTTGAGTTGAAAGTTTGTTTTCACCTCATCCAAAACTGTTGTAACATATCACCTCACCCAAATGCAGGTATAAAATCGAAGATGTTTAAGCTCTGTTCAGTTATAGTTGTGTGTGTGTAAACTAAAGTCTTTGAAAATGTAATAAGTTTTACGAAACGCGCTCAAGTGTCGCGTCAGACTAGAAATAAAAATGAATTTTGGAGAATTGATTTTTCAGTTACCATCAACAGTGAAAAAAAATATAAGAAACATTGAGAAAATTCGTGTTAGAATTATTAATCTTACTTTTTCGGTCATATTTAATAATATATGTCTACAGGAAAGAACTGTAGACATATATTATTTTAGACCAACCCGTCCTCTTTAAAATAACGTCACTTTTGGCTGGTATGCGCACTATGGCCAAATTTGTACGTAATTTGAAATGAAATCGACTCACAAAAGTGACGTACTGTTCCGTTTTCTGTTTGAGTCGTCCGGCCCTCCTCGGACAGCTTAGAAGAGGAACTTTCAATTTACGTTTTTCATAACGTTTTGAAACTTTATGAGAATTTCCTGCCCACGTAACCTATCAGAGGACTCTTTAACTTACTGTTGTTGAAAAAAAAATCCCAAATTTATTTTCAATTTATTTTAATTTTCATATTACGTCCATATTCGGCCATACGGGCAAGCGGCCAAAAGCGACGTTCTTTTTAAGAGGACAGGTTGTGTAGACATACTACCAAAATATACTAATATATATATATATATATATATATATATATATATATATATATATATATATATATATATATATATATATATATATATATATATATATATATATATATATATATATATATATATTGTTGGAGACCATATAAAGATCATGAACAATATATTGTTATTTTTACTCTCTCTCTGACTGTGTTACCAACCTTTCGTCCCACTCTCTTTCTAAGCACCAGCAAGAACTTCTTGGTCTTGGTCTGTCTTTTGCTACTTCCCCTGGCCCACGCTGTGGCATTGATCTCATTAGTTCCTTTGACAGGTTTGTCAATTCTAACTCTAGTACTCTTTCGGACCTGTCTGCCTTTAGAGGGGCCCTTATCCCCGTTCTTGACAGCTTGTTTTCTAAAAATAACCACCTTCCTCGTCGCTTCCAGCTTGCCCTTGCCTCCCTGAAATCTAACAACTCTATTCTTATCCTTCCTTCCGACAAAAGCAATTCGGTGGTTGTCCTTGACCGTGAGGACTACCTCCGAAAAGTAGATGTCTTGCTCTCTGACTCTCGCACTTATTTTCCTCTGACTTCTAACCCTTTGGATCGCCTCAAAACTTCCTTTAACCGCAAACTAAGACAGCTCTCTAGTCTTTGCCCTCCTGACTTTGATCTCATTAAACGTTTCCGTGTCATCTGCCCTTCTCTTCCTTATTTCTATGGTCTTCCTAAGACTCATAAACCTGGTGTTCCTCTTCGTCCTATCATTTCTTCATGGGGCTCTGTCAGCTATCCTCTTGCCTCCTGGCTCGCTAAAACCCTGACACCTTACCTTGGCACTTTTTCCCCTGCCCACCTTCGTCACTCTCAGGACTTCATAGAAAGACTGCGCCTGCAACCCTCTTGTAAGATGCTTAGTCTTGATGTCGACTCTCTGTTCACTAATGTTCCGCTCGATGACGTTCTCTCTTTCCTCAGACAGAAGGCGTCAGAGGGCCTCCTTCCTCTCCCACTTCCCACTGACGTTTTCCTCGATCTCATTAGACTCTGTGTTGAATCTAACTCTTTCTCTTTCAACGGTAAATATTACACTCAAACTTTCGGTGTCGCTATGGGTTCCCCTCTCTCCCCTGTTCTTGCTAATTTCTACATGGAATACTTCGAAACTGTTCTTCTTCCTTCTATTGATACTCGTCCCTCTCTCTGGCTTCGCTATGTTGATGACATTTTTGCTTTATGGCCTCATGACCTTAATCTTTTCCAGCCTGTCCTCGCCTCTCTTAACAATCTGGCTCCTTCTATCCATTTCAAAGTTGAGTGGGAATCTAATTCCCTCCTTCCTTTTCTTGATGTTCATGTTCACAGCTCTGTGTCTGGGTTCTCTTTCTCTGTCTACCGTAAACCCATGCATAGTGGCATGTACATTCACTTCTTTTCCTACCATCCTCCTTCTGTTAAGAAAAGTGTCCTCGTCTCTCTCTTCCTCCGCGCTCTACGCATCAGCGACCCTCAGTTTCTTGATTCTGAAATTGCCTTTATCTACAAATCATTCTCTCGCCTTGGTTATCCTTTGCATTTCATCAACTGTGCCCACTCTCAAGCTAAACGAAATTTCTTTCATCCTAAACCTGCTTCCAACACTAGTAGCACTGTACTATGCCTTCCCTTCATATCTGAACTCAAAACTTTTACCAATACCTTTCGTCCTCTTGACATTAAACTCGCCTTTCGACAAACTAACACACTTCGTAGCAATCTAGTTCACACTGCTCCTCCTGCTTCTAATGCTGCTGGTGTCTACTCTATTTCCTGTTCATCTTGTCCTCTCCAATACTTTGGCGAAACTGGCCGTACACTGAATGACAGACTTAAAGAACACAAGAGAAGTGTTAAGTCTGCAGACACTAACAATGCTCTCTTCTGCCATGTGAGGGATTCTAATCATCCCATTGATTGGTCTTCCTCCAAAATAATCTTTCCTGCCTCTACTCTACACAGACGCCGTCTTGTAGAATCGGCTCTTATAAACAATGTACCCAACATGAACCTGAGTCCTGGCTTTGTTGCTGTGGACTCTTCCCTTTCACAGTATATACTCAAATGCTCTAATCTTTCTAACAAACGTGACTTAACATAAGCTTTCCCCCTTCCAATTTCTTTCTTTCTCTTTCCTTTTCTTTCTCTCTTCTCCCTTTTTCTGTTCATTGTCTTCTCCTACGCTCCCTTGCTATCCTCTTCTTTTTCCTATTTCTATCTCCTTCGGTGGTTATAATAGGAGCTGCCTCGTATGGGCCAATAGGCCTGCTGCAGTTCTCATTACTACTATCCCCTACACCTGACTTTCCTCCTCAGCTCTCTCTTGCCTATTTATTGCCTGTCCCTACCTCCTCATCACAATCGACTTGAGAATGGTCCAGGACGGACCGAAACGTCGTCGTCCCTTCAATTTCTAGTGTGTGGTCTGGTCAACATACTTCAGCCACGTTATTGTGACTCATCGCCTGCATATATTGTTGGATATAACGGAAAGGGTAAGATTAATAACTTTAACACGAATCTTCTCAATATTTCTTACGTTCTTCGTCATTGTCAAGGGTAATTGATAAATTTACTCTCCAAAATTCATTTTCCTGGAACGTAAGGGAAAGGAATACCTAGCCATATGAAGCCGCAAGGTTAATCCCTTCCCTCAGGCATTAGGCCATTTGAATACAGTTTTCCTCTGTCTCTGAGGATGCTAAGTGTACATTAAGAAAGCACTGAGGCCCATTCTGGAAGGGCCAACTTTCCTCCTCACCTCTCATGATGCTGGAGTCATCTTCCTCCACGTGAGCTGCCAAGATTATACACTACCAATTATTGATTATATATAGTTGTAGAGTTGTGGTAGAGTTGTTAGTCTACAGTTGTAGATTATACACCACCAATTAAACATTATACAGCACTAGTTGCAGATTATACAGCATCAGTTATACATTATATAGCACCAATTATACAATATACATCACCGTAACATTATTAAACACACCGAAGCGTGAGAGCTCCAGACAAGGACCTCTTGTAGGTGACCTGGCTCCTGGCGGGCTGCAGGCGGGCGAGCCTTACCTGGAATATACCTGGAGTATACCTGCAGTATACCTGAAGTATTCATGGGGTATACCTGGAGAGATTCCTGGAAGCTCTTCTGTTGTCGAGGCCCAGCCTGAGGCCAGGCTCGACCTTCGATAACCTGGTCCAGCAGGCTGTTGCTTGGCGCACATTGTTGCATTGCCCGCAGGCTCACATCTCCACTAAAGCACTGTTAGTCAGGCACTTCTTGCAGACACTCGTCAAGTGGCTTCTTGAAGACGTGCACTTTTGTTCCAGCAATATTCCTTATGTTTGCTGGGAGGGTCTTGCATAGCCGTGGACTTGCAACTCTGACGTCCGTAATGCGTCTCCGAGTTCATTCAACGTAGACTTCCATCTGCATCACTCGCTCCAGTGTGTTGTTATTTTACTGGCCAGATTAGAGACCAGGTCCTTCAGTACCGTCCATGTATATGTTGATACCTCTCTCGTCTAATGGCCAGAAAACATATTTTCAGAGTTTTGAAACTGTCCCAATAATTTAGGTGCTCCAGGCGGGGTGCTCCAGGAGGGGTGTTCCAGGGGGGGTGCTCCAGATGGGGTGCTCCAGGAGGGGTGTTCCAGGGGGGGTGCTCCAGGAGGGGAGCTCCAGATGGGGTGCTCCAGATGGGGTGCTCCAGGAGGGGTGTTCCAGGGGGGGTGTTCCAGGGGGGGGGGTGCTCCAGGAGGGGAGCTCCAGGAGGGGAGCTCCAGGAGGGGTGCTCCAGGAGGGGTGCTCCAGGAGGGGAGCTCCAGATGGGGTGCTCCAGATGGGGTGCTCCAGATGGGGTGCTCCAGGAGGGGTGCTCCAGATGGGGTGCTCCAGATGGGGTGCTCCAGGAGGGGTGCTCCAGATGGGGTGCTCCAGATGGGGTGCTCCAGATGGGGTGCTCCAGATGGGGTGTTCCAGGGGGGGTGCTCCAGGAGGGGAGCTCCAGATGGGGTGCTCCAGATGGGGTGCTCCAGGAGGGGTGCTCCAGGTGGGGTGCTCCAGGTGGGGTGCTCCAGATGGGGTGCTCCAGATGGGGTGCTCCAGGAGGGGTGCTCCAGGTGGGGTGCTCCAGGTGGGGTGCTCCAGGTGGGGTGCTCCAGGTGGGGTGCTCCAGGAGGGGTGCTCCAGGTGGGGTGCTCCAGGAGGGGTGCTCCAGGTGGGGTGCTCCAGATGGGGTGCTCCAGGTGGGGTGCTCCAGGTGGGGTGCTCCAGGAGGGGTGCTCCAGGTGGGGTGTTCCAGGTGGGGTGCTCCAGGAGGGGTGCTCCAGGAGGGGTGTTCCAGGAGGGGTGCTCCAGGTGGGGTGCTCCAGGAGGGGAGCTCCAGATGGGGTGCTCCAGGAGGGGTGCTCCAGGTGGGGTGCTCCAGGTGGGGTGCTCCAGGAGGGGTGCTCCAGGCGGGGTGCTCCAGGTGGGGTGCTCCAGGCGGGGTGCTCCAGGCGGGGTGCTCCAGGTGGGGTGCTCCAGGTGGGGTGCTCCAGGTGGGGTGCTCCAGGAGGGGTGCTCCAGGAGGGGTGCTCCAGGCGGGGTGCTCCAGGTGGGGTGCTCCAGGTGGGGTGCTCCAGGTGGGGTGCTCCAGGAGGAGTGCTCCAGGAGGGGTGCTCCAGGAGGGGTGCTCCAGGAGGGGTGCTCCAGGCGGGGTGCTCCAGGTGGGGTGCTCCAGGCGGGGTGCTCCAGGAGGAGTGCTCCAGGAGGGGTGCTCCAGGTGGGGTGCTCCAGGTGGGGTGCTCCAGGAGGGGTGCTCCAGGTGGGGTGCTCCAGGTGGGGTGCTCCAGGTGGGGTGCTCCAGGCGGGGTGCTCCAGGAGGAGTGCTCCAGGAGGGGTGCTCCAGGTGGGGTGCTCCAGGAGGGGTGCTCCAGGTGGGGTGCTCCAGGAGGAGTGCTCCAGGAGGGGTGCTCCAGGTGGGGTGCTCCAGGTGGGGTGCTCCAGGAGGGGTGCTCCAGGTGGGGTGCTCCAGGTGGGGTGCTCCAGGCGGGGTGCTCCAGGAGGGGTGCTCCAGGTGGGGTGCTCCAGGTGGGGTGCTCCAGGTGGGGTGCTCCAGGTGGGGTGCTCCAGGAGGAGTGCTCCAGGTGGGGTGCTCCAGGAGGGGTGCTCCAGGAGGGGTGCTCCAGGTGGGGTGCTCCAGGCGGGGTGCTCCAGGCGGGGTGCTCCAGGCGGGGTGCTCCAGGTGGGGTGCTCCAGGTGGGGTGCTCCAGGAGGAGTGCTCCAGGAGGGGTGCTCCAGGTGGGGTGTTCCAGGTGGGGTGTTCCAGGTGGGGTGTTCCAGGTGGGGTGTTCCAGGTGGGGTGCTCCAGACGGGGTGCTCCAGACGGGGTGCTCCAGGTGGGGTGTTCCAGGTGGGGTGTTCCAGGTGGGGTGTTCCAGGTGGGGTGTTCCAGGTGAGGTGTTCCAGGTGGGGTGTTCCAGGTGAGGTGTTCCAGGGGGGGTGCTCCAGCCACCAGTTTCACAGATTAAAAACTTGGCCAATTTTGAAGCTCAGAAGTTGCTAATATTTGAGCGACGAAACTCGTAATGCGTGAAACATTCTGTTATGGTGGTGGTGGTGGAGCCTGGGTCTTGTGGTGGTGGTGGCGGTGGTGGTGGTGAAGGTGGAGGAGCCTGTGTCTTGTGGTGTTGGTGGTGGTGGTGGAGCCTGGGTCTTGTGGTGGTGGTGGAGCCTGGGTCTTGTGGTGGTGGTGGTGGAGCCTGGGTCTTGTGGTGGTGGTGGTGGTGGAGCCTGTGTCTTGTGGTGGTGGTGGTGGAGCCTGGGTCTTGTGGTGGTGGTGGTGGAGCCTGGGTCTTGTGGTGGTGGTGGTGGAGCCTGGGTCTTGTGGTGGTGGTGGTGGAGCCTGGGTCTTGTGGTGGTGGTGGTGGAGCCTGGGTCTTGTGGTGGTGGTGGTGGAGCCTGGGTCTTGTGGTGGTGGTGGTGGAGCCTGGGTCTTGTGGTGGTGGTGGTGGAGCCTGGGTCTTGTGGTGGTGGTGGTGGAGCCTGGGTCTTGTGGTGGTGGTGGTGGAGCCTGGGTCTTGTGGTGGTGGTGGTGGAGCCTGGGTCTTGTGGTGGTGGTGGTGGAGCCTGGGTCTTGTGGTGGTGGTGGTGGAGCCTGGGTCTTGTGGTGGTGATGGTGGAGCCTGGGTCTTGTGGTGGTGGTGGTGGAGCCTGGGTCTTGTGGTGGTGGTGGTGGAGCCTGGGTCTTGTGGTGGTGGTGGTGGAGCCTGGGTCTTTATTATGTTTGGTTATATTAATACAGTGTAAATGTTGTTCAGAATGAAAATATGGAACTCGAAATCTACATGAACTGTACCCTTAATTTCGTTTACAGAAGACCAAATTCTTTAAAGAACATGTATTCAGCATATATTTTTATGTTTTAAACCGACGATTTACAATACAATACAGTTATAATAAGAATATTCTCTGCTTACCAGTTTAGAATTGGACTATTAATGGAACCGTAATATGCTTTCATAATATCACAAATATCTAGAGAGTTATCTATGCAGTCTGATGGGGGGGGGGGTTATCTCTTGTGGTAAGGGCTTTGCTCTGAGAACGTGCTGCATAAAAGAGAAGGATGCGCTGACTGCATCTCTCTGGACTGGCAGAAAGTCTTCAACATTGTTTTACAGGAGGTTACTGTACAAGCATAAAGAACAAACTGGAGTAACTGGAGACGTGTTGAACTGGGTAAGAGAATACCAGTCGAATAACAGAGTAAAGAACAGTAGTGTGGTCGGGCCAGGACGGACCGAAACGTCGTCGTTTCTTCATTTTGTGATGTGAGGTTTGGTCAGGAGAATGAAGGGAAGTAACCAGGTGAGTACCATCAGGATCACTACAACGGCTCGTACTGTTTCTGACATGTGTCAGTGACTTCAGTGAAAATGTAGACTTCCCTGTTAATGTTTTCCCGAAGACACATAACTAACGAGACGAATCAGAACACAGGAGGAGCGTAAGATGTTCCAAGTGAACCAGGATAAAGAGGAATTATCTGATCCAGACGAATGTTAAGCACTGAGATTTGTGACAGGCGTGAGGAGGCCACAAGGATAATACGAAATGGTTAGAAAAGGAATGTTAGTGTGAGAAGAGGAAAGGTGTTTGGGAGTAGACACCCCACAAGCGTGTCCCCCGAGGCTCACGTTAACATGGTAACACCAGTGGCAAAGTTAACATGGTAACACCAGTGGCAAAGTTAACATGGTAACACCACTGGCAAAGTTAACATGGTAACACCACTGGCAAAGTTAACATGGTAACACCACTGGCAAAGTTAACATGGTAACACCACTGGCAAAGTTAACATGGTAACACCACTGGCAAAGTTAACATGGTAACACCAGTGGCAAAGTTAACATGGTAACACCAGTGGCAAAGTTAACATGGTAACACCACTGGCAAAGTTAACATGGTAACACCACTGGCAAAGTTAACATGGTAACACCACTGGCAAAGTTAACATGGTAACACCACTGGCAAAGTTAACATGGTAACACCAGTGGCAAAGTTAACATGGTAACACCACTGGCAAAGTTAACATGGTAACACCACTGGCAAAGTTAACATGGTAACACCACTGGCAAAGTTAACATGGTAACACCACTGGCAAAGTTAACATGGTAACACCACTGGCAAAGTTAACATGGTAACACCAGTGGCAAAGTTAACATGGTAACACCACTGGCAAAGTTAACATGGTAACACCACTGGCAAAGTTAACATGGTAACACCACTGGCAAAGTTAACATGGTAACACCACTGGCAAAGTTAACATGGTAACACCACTGGCAAAGTTAACATGGTAACACCACTGGCAAAGTTAACATGGTAACACCAGTGGCAAAGTTAACATGGTAACACCACTGGCAAAGTTAACATGGTAACACCACTGGCAAAGTTAACATGGTAACACCACTGGCAAAGTTAACATGGTAACACCACTGGCAAAGTTAACATGGTAACACCACTGGCAAAGTTAACATGGTAACACCACTGGCAAAGTTAACATGGTAACACCACTGGCAAAGTTAACATGGTAACACCACTGGCAAAGTTAACATGGTAACACCACTGGCAAAGTTAACATGGTAACACCACTGGCAAAGTTAACATGGTAACACCAGTGGCAAAGTTAACATGGTAATACCACTGGCAAAGTTAACATGGTAACACCAGTGGCAAAGTTAACATGGTAACACCACTGGCAAAGTTAACATGGTAACACCACTGGCAAAGTTAACATGGTAACACCACTGGCAAAGTTAACATGGTAACACCACTGGCAAAGTTAACATGGTAACACCAGTGGCAAAGTTAACATGGTAACACCAGTGGCAAAGTTAACATGGTAACACCAGTGGCAAAGTTAACATGGTAACACCAGTGGCAAAGTTAACATGGTAACACCAGTGGCAAAGTTAACATGGTAACACCAGTGGCAAAGTTAACATGGTAACACCACTGGCAAAGGGAAACTGGTGAACATTTGTTTAAATTTGAGGAACCTGTAGGAAGGAGCTCTCAGGGCGCTGTTCACTAGCCAGGTTAGACTAGTACTGGAGTATGTTCCTACAGTGTTGAAAAATGAGGTTAATGTTTGTTATAAAACTAATCCCTGAAGTTAAAGAGCTGAGCTACGAGGTAAGGCTTTAGAAACTTAAACTCACGGCACTGTAACGTGGAAGGGTAAGAGGCAATGTTACGAACCCGACGCCATCGTCGGAGCATGGAGCAGCGACGTCAACGCCATCTGTGAGTCAGCTCCCGAAACCCCCACAAAATGGACGACGCCATCTGGTGGTGACAGGATGATACCTGCAAGAGACGCTAGATTCCTGCCTTGGTCAGCTCGATGAGTCGCTGTTGCTGACCTCTGGTGAGGTGGTGCTTAGAAAATCAGCGCCATCTATTGTAGGAGGAGTTGTATGTTTATGTCAGAGTCCATAAGTGGTATTTCCTAGTGTACCCAGTACTGGCCAGTTTACTGATGACGTGTCTGTATCCACAGAGGCAACGTAGGGCTGCAGTGGTACAAGGACAGTCAGTCTACCCAGGGCAGCCAATAGCTCTCTACTCCATTCTGCTTTACGTGAGCAGTGAGCCGCCGCCGAAGAGGAACTGAGTAGTATCTGCTGTCTGCCTGTGAAGTGGCAGTGACAGAATTCGGCGTATCCCGGGACTGGCTTGAGGAAGAGACGACCGACAGTAACAAGAAGCTCCTGCCAGGGGTTCGCTGCCCTTGTATTTGTCCGTGTAGAGGCCCAGCAGCGCGAGGCTGATGTTCTCTGCCAGCACCAGGCTGGAGAGTGATTGTGGGTGTTCACAAGGAGCACCTAGTGAGACTGTAGATAGGCTGGCCCGTGGCTAGGGTAGACTCGTTGGTGTTTCCCAGTACTGGTTGAGGACGGTACTGTGTGTTGAGGGAACACGGAAGTTGACAAGGCTGTATCGCATGAGCATCGAGGCGCGCTTAGTGTCCTATGAGAGCGACACTTGTGTATATATCAGTGTAGTAATACTTCATGATTTTATTTAAGGTGATGGGAAAGTGATTATATGTGAATATATTGATAATTGATGAAGTGTCGTATTTCTTGCAACTCCCCATTGTGTTTTACTTGCATTACCGAGCTCACTCCTTGAAAGCCACTACTAACTTGGGGTCGGTACTTTGGTTCCAACAGCAAAGAACCCGGTTGCGACCCATAGTGGCCGTAACAGGCAACATGATCACGACCTGGGAAATTCTCACAGTCGTGACACAAAAAGAGAGAATATGGGTGTAAACTAGAAATTGTGTTAAGCCTTAAGTAAGAAAGCACTTGAATATAAAACAATGAAGAAGTGGAGTGAGATAAAACACACAGTAGTTAAGGTTAGCTCCATATGTGGTCTCAAGAGCAAGTACGGTAAAAAGAAGGTCGGGAACCATAACATTACTGTAAGTGACCGGTAACTGGAAAGGTGGTGCCCAGGAGCTTAAGCCTGCCCTACAAGCACATAATAGTGAGTACACGAACACATCTAAATAAAAAAGTGGCAACATTGCCAACAGTGTAGAGCAGGAGGCCATTCTTAACTCGCTAAACATCTATACTAGTTCTTAGACGCAAACTTTAAGTGTGTTCTCATTTGGGCTCGAGTGAGTATTAACCTTAGTTGTTGTTGTAGTGACGCTGCCTCAGTTGTTGTTGTTGTAGTGGCGCTGCCTCAGTTGTTGTTGTTGTAGTGACGCTGCCTCAGTTGTTGTTGTTGTAGTGACGCTGCCTCAGTTGTTGTTGTTGTGACGCTGCCTCAGTTGTTGTTGTTGTTGTAGTGACGCTGCCTCTGTTGTTGTTGTAGTGACGCTGCCTCAGTTGTTGTTGTTGTTGTTGTAGTGACGCTGCCTCAGTTGTTGTTGTTGTTGTAGTGACGCTGCCTCAGTTGTTGTTGTTGTTGTTGTGACGCTGCCTCAGTTGTTGTTGTTGTGACGCTGCCTCAGTTGTTGTTGTTGTGACGCTGCCTCAGTTGTTGTTGTTGTGACGCTGCCTCAGTTGTTGTTGTTGTAGTGACGCTGCCTCAGTTGTTGTTGTTGTGACGCTGCCTCAGTTGTTGTTGTTGTTGTGACGCTGCCTCAGTTGTTGTTGTTGTTGTGACGCTGCCTCAGTTGTTGTTGTTGTAGTGACGCTGCCTCAGTTGTTGTTGTTGTAGTGACGCTGCCTCAGTTGTTGTTGTGACGCTGCCTCAGTTGTTGTTGTTGTAGTGACGCTGCCTCAGTTGTTGTTGTTGTAGTGACGCTGCCTCAGTTGTTGTTGTTGTAGTGACGCTGCCTCAGTTGTTGTTGTTGTAGTGAAGCTGCCTCAGTTGTTGTTGTTGTAGTGACGCTGCCTCAGTTGTTGTTGTTGTAGTGACGCTGCCTCAGTTGTTGTTGTTGTAGTGACGCTGCCTCAGTTATTGTTGTTGTTGTAGTGACGCTGCCTCAGTTATTGTTGTTGTTGTAGTGACGCTGCCTCAGTTATTGTTGTTGTTGTAGTGACGCTGCCTCAGTTGTTGTTGTTGTGACGCTGCCTCAGTTGTTGTTGTTGTTGTAGTGACGCTGCCTCAGTTGTTGTTGTTGTTGTAGTGACGCTACCTCAGTTGTTGTTGTGACGCTGCCTCAGTTGTTGTTGTTGTGACGCTGCCTCAGTTGTTGTTGTTGTGACACTGCCTCAGTTGTTGTTGTAGTGACGCTGCCTCAGTTGATGTTGTTGTTGTGACGCTGCCTCAGTTGTTGTTGTTGTAGTGACGCTGCCTCAGTTGTTGTTGTTGTTGTAGTGACGCTGCCTCAGTTGTTGTTGTAGTGACGCTGCCTCAGTTGTTGTTGTTGTGACGCTGCCTCAGTTGTTGTTGTTGTTGTAGTGACGCTGCCTCAGTTGTTGTTGTTGTAGTGACGCTGCCTCAGTTGTTGTTGTTGTAGTGACGCTGCCTCAGTTGTTGTTGTTGTAGTGACGCTGCCTCAGTTGTTGTTGTTGTTGTGACGCTGCCTCAGTTGTTGTTATAGTGACGCTGCCTCAGTTGTTGTTGTTGTTGTAGTGACGCTGCCTCTGTTGTTGTTGTGACGCTGCCTCAGTTGTTGTTGTTTGTTGTAGTGACGCTGCCTCAGCTGTTGTTGTAGTGACGCTGCCTCAGTTGTTGTTGTTGTGACGCTGCCTCAATTGTTGTTGTTGTTGTAGTGACGCTGCCTCAGTTGTTGTTGTTGTAGTGACGCTGCCTCAGTTGTTGTTGTTGTTGTGACGCTGCCTCAGTTGTTGTTGTTGTTGTTGTAGTGACGCTGCCTCAGTTGTTGTTGTTGTTGTTGTTGTAGTGACGCTGCCTCAGTTGTTGTTGTTGTTGTTGTTGTAGTGACGCTGCCTCAGTTGTTGTTGTTGTGACGCTGCCTCAGTTGTTGTTGTTGTTGTAGTGACGCTGCCTCAGTTGTTGTTGTTGTAGTGACGCTGCCTCAGTTGTTGTAGTGACGCTGCCTCAGTTGTTGTTGTTGTAGTGACGCTGCCTCAGTTGTTGTTGTAGTGACGCTGCCTCAGTTGTTGTTGTTGTTGTAGTGACGCTGCCTCAGTTGTTGTTGTTGTTGTAGTGACGCTGCCTCAGTTGTTGTTGTTGTTGTAGTGACGCTGCCTCAGTTGTTGTTGTTGTTGTAGTGACGCTGCCTCAGTTGTTGTTGTTGTTGTAGTGACGCTGCCTCAGTTGTTGTTGTTGTTGTTGTGACGCTGCCTCAGTTGTTGTTGTTGTTGTGACGCTGCCTCAGTTGTTGTTGTTGTTGTTGTTGTTGTGACGCTGCCTCAGTTGTTGTTGTTGTTGTTGTGACGCTGCCTCAGTTGTTGTTGTTGTTGTTGTGACGCTGCCTCAGTTGTTGTTGTTGTTGTTGTTGTGACGCTGCCTCAGTTGTTGTTGTTGTTGTTGTTGTGACGCTGCCTCAGTTGTTGTTGTTGTTGTTGTGACGCTGCCTCAGTTGTTGTTGTTGTGACGCTGCCTCAGTTGTTGTTGTTGTGACGCTGCCTCGGTTGTTGTTGTTGTGACGCTGCCTCAGTTGTTGTTGTTGTTGTAGTGACGCTGCCTCAGTTGTTGTTGTTGTTGTTGTTGTGACGCTGCCTCAGTTGTTGTTGTTGTTGTTGTGACGCTGCCTCAGTTGTTGTCGTTGTTGTTGTGACGCTGCCTCAGTTGTTGTTGTTGTAGTGACGCTGCCTCAGTTGTTGTGACGCTGCCTCAGTTGTTGTTGTTGTAGTGACGCTGCCTCAGTTGTTGTTGTTGTTGTGACGCTGCCTCAGTTGTTGTTGTTGTGACGCTGCCTCAGTTGTTGTTGTTGTTGTGTGACGCTGCTCAGTTGTTGTTGTTGTTGTTGTTGTGACGCTGCCTCAGTTGTTGTGACGCTGCCTCAGTTGTTGTTGTTGTTGTGACGCTGCCTCAGTTGTTGTTGTTGTTGTTGTGACGCTGCCTCAGTTGTTGTTGTTGTTGTTGTTGTGACGCTGCCTCAGTTGTTGTTGTTGTGACGCTGCCTCAGTTGTTGTTGTTGTTGTGACGCTGCCTCAGTTGTTGTTGTTGTGACGCTGCCTCAGTTGTTGTTGTTGTGACGCTGCCTCGGTTGTTGTTGTTGTGACGCTGCCTCAGTTGTTGTTGTTGTTGTAGTGACGCTGCCTCAGTTGTTGTTGTTGTTGTTGTTGTTGTGACGCTGCCTCAGTTGTTGTTGTTGTTGTTGTGACGCTGCCTCAGTTGTTGTCGTTGTTGTTGTGACGCTGCCTCAGTTGTTGTTGTTGTAGTGACGCTGCCTCAGTTGTTGTGACGCTGCCTCAGTTGTTGTTGTTGTAGTGACGCTGCCTCAGTTGTTGTTGTTGTTGTGACGCTGCCTCAGTTGTTGTTGTTGTTGTTGTGACGCTGCCTCAGTTGTTGTTGTTGTGACGCTGCCTCAGTTGTTGTTGTTGTTGTTGTTGTGACGCTGCCTCAGTTGTTGTTGTGACGCTGCCTCAGTTGTTGTTGTTGTTGTGACGCTGCCTCAGTTGTTGTTGTTGTTGTTGTGACGCTGCCTCAGTTGTTGTTGTTGTTGTTGTTGTGACGCTGCCTCAGTTGTTGTTGTTGTGACGCTGCCTCAGTTGTTGTTGTTGTTGTTATAGTGACGCTGCCTCAGTTGTTGTTGTTGTTGTTGTAGTGACGCTGCCTCAGTTGTTGTTGTAGTGACGCTGCCTCGGTTGTTGTTGTTGTTGTAGTGACGCTGCCTCAGTTGTTGTTGTTGTTGTTTTGACGCTGCCTCAGTTGTTGTTGTTGTTGTAGTGACGCTGCCTCAGTTGTTGTTTGTTGTTGTAGTGACGCTGCCTCAGTTGTTGTTGTTGTTGTAGTGACGCTGCCTCAGTTGTTGTTGTTGTTGTTGTGACGCTGCCTCAGTTGTTGTTGTTGTTGTTGTGACGCTGCCTCAGTTGTTGTTATAGTGACGCTGCCTCAGTTGTTGTTGTTGTTGTTGTAGTGACGCTGCCTCAGTTGTTGTTGTTGTAGTGACGCTGCCTCAGTTGTTGTTGTTGTAGTGACGCTGCCTCAGTTGTTGTTGTTGTAGTGACGCTGCCTCAGTTGTTGTTGTTGTAGTGACGCTGCCTCAGTTGTTGTTGTTGTAGTGACGCTGCCTCAGTTGTTGTTGTTGTAGTGACGCTGCCTCAGTTGTTGTTGTTGTAGTGACGCTGCCTCAGTTGTTGTTGTTGTGACGCTGCCTCAGTTGTTGTTGTTGTAGTGACGCTGCCTCAGTTGTTGTTGTTGTTGTAGTGACGCTGCCTCAGTTGTTGTTGTTGTTGTAGTGACGCTGCCTCAGTTGTTGTTGTTGTAGTGACGCTGCTTCAGTTGTTGTTGTTGTTGTAGTGACGCTGCCTCAGTTGTTGTTGTTGTTGTGACGCTGCCTCAGTTGTTGTTGTTGTAGTGACGCTGCCTCAGTTGTTGTTGTTGTGACGATGCCTCAGTTGTTGTTGTTGTAGTGACGCTGCCTCAGTTGTTGTTGTTGTTGTGACGCTGCCTCAGTTGTTGTTGTTGTTGTAGTGACGCTGCCTCAGTTGTTGTTGTTGTTGTAGTGACGCTGCCTCAGTTTGTTGTTGTTGTTGTAGTGACGCTGCCTCAGTTGTTGTTGCTGTTGTAGTGACGCTGCCTCAGTTGTTGTTGTTGTTGTAGTGACGCTGCCTCAGTTGTTGTTGTTGTTGTGACGCTGCCTCAGTTGTTGTTGTTGTGACGCTGCCTCAGTTGTTGTTGTTGTTGTTGTGACGCTGCCTCAGTTGTTGTTGTTAGTGACGCTGCCTCAGTTGTTGTTGTTGTGACGCTGCCTCAGTTGTTGTTGTTGTTGTAGTGACGCTGCCTCAGTTGTTGTTGTTGTTGTTGTTGTTGTGACGCTGCCTCAGTTGTTGTTGTTGTTGTTGTTGTAGTGACGCTGCCTCAGTTGTTGTTGTTGTTGTAGTGACGCTGCCTCAGTTGTTGTTGTTGTTGTTGTGACGCTGCCTCAGTTGTTGTTGTTGTGACGCTGCCTCAGTTGTTGTTGTTGTTGTTGTGACGCTGCCTCAGTTGTTGTTGTTGTTGGTGTGTAGTGACGCTTGCCTCAGTGTTGTTGTTGTTGTAGTGACGCTGCCTCAGTTGTTTGTTGTTGTTGTTTTGACGCTGCCTCAGTTGTTGTTGTTGTTGTTGTGACGCTGCCTCAGTTGTTGTTGTTGTTGTTGTGACGCTGCCTCAGTTGTTGTTGTTGTTGTTGTTGTGACGCTGCCTCAGTTGTTGTTGTTGTTGTTGTTGTGACGCTGCCTCAGTTGTTGTTGTTGTTGTTGTTGTGACGCTGCCTCAGTTGTTGTTGTTGTTGTTGTTGTGACGCTGCCTCAGTTGTTGTTGTTGTTGTTGTTGTGACGCTGCCTCAGTTGTTGTTGTTGTTGTTGTTGTGACGCTGCCTCAGTTGTTGTTGTTGTTGTTGTGACGCTGCCTCAGTTGTTGTTGTAGTGACGCTGCCTCAGTTGTTGTTGTTATAGTGACGCTGCCTCAGTTGTTGTTGTTGTTGTTGTAGTGACGCTGCCTCAGTTGTTGTTGTAGTGACGCTGCCTCAGTTGTTGTTGTTGTTGTAGTGACGCTGCCTCAGTTGTTGTTGTAGTGACGCTGCCTCAGTTGTTGTTGTTGTTGTAGTGACGCTGCCTCAGTTGTTGTTGTTGTTGTTTTGACGCTGCCTCAGTTGTTGTTGTTGTTGTAGTGACGCTGCCTCAGTTGTTGTTGTTGTTGTAGTGACGCTGCCTCAGTTGTTGTTGTTGTTGTAGTGACGCTGCCTCAGTTGTTGTTGTTGTTGTTGTGACGCTGCCTCAGTTGTTGTTGTTGTTGTTGTGACGCTGCCTCAGTTGTTGTTGTTATAGTGACGCTGCCTCAGTTGTTGTTGTTGTTGTTGTAGTGACGCTGCCTCAGTTGTTGTTGTTGTAGTGACGCTGCCTCAGTTGTTGTTGTTGTAGTGACGCTGCCTCAGTTGTTGTTGTTGTAGTGACGCTGCCTCAGTTGTTGTTGTTGTTGTAGTGACGCTGCCTCAGTTGTTGTTGTTGTTGTAGTGACGCTGCCTCAGTTGTTGTTGTTGTTGTAGTGACGCTGCCTCAGTTGTTGTTGTTGTTGTTGTGACGCTGCCTCAGTTGTTGTTGTTGTTGTGACGCTGCCTCAGTTGTTGTTGTTGTTGTTGTGACGCTGCCTCAGTTGTTGTTGTTGTTGTTGTGACGCTGCCTCAGTTGTTGTTGTTGTTGTTGTTGTGACGCTGCCTCAGTTGTTGTTGTTGTTGTTGTGACGCTGCCTCAGTTGTTGTTGTTGTTGTTGTGACGCTGCCTCAGTTGTTGTTGTTGTTGTTGTTGTGACGCTGCCTCAGTTGTTGTTGTTGTTGTTGTTGTGACGCTGCCTCAGTTGTTGTTGTTGTTGTTGTGACGCTGCCTCAGTTGTTGTTGTTGTGACGCTGCCTCAGTTGTTGTTGTTGTGACGCTGCCTCGGTTGTTGTTGTTGTGACGCTGCCTCAGTTGTTGTTGTTGTTGTAGTGACGCTGCCTCAGTTGTTGTTGTTGTTGTTGTTGTGACGCTGCCTCAGTTGTTGTTGTTGTTGTTGTGACGCTGCCTCAGTTGTTGTCGTTGTTGTTGTGACGCTGCCTCAGTTGTTGTTGTTGTAGTGACGCTGCCTCAGTTGTTGTGACGCTGCCTCAGTTGTAGTGACGCTGCCTCAGTTGTTGTTGTTGTTGTGACGCTGCCTCAGTTGTTGTTGTTGTTGTTGTGACGCTGCCTCAGTTGTTGTTGTTGTTGTTGTGACGCTGCCTCAGTTGTTGTTGTTGTTGTTGTTGTGACGCTGCCTCAGTTGTTGTGACGCTGCCTCAGTTGTTGTTGTTGTTGTGACGCTGCCTCAGTTGTTGTTGTTGTTGTTGTGACGCTGCCTCAGTTGTTGTTGTTGTGACGCTGCCTCAGTTGTTGTTGTTGTGACGCTGCCTCGGTTGTTGTTGTTGTGACGCTGCCTCAGTTGTTGTTGTTGTTGTAGTGACGCTGCCTCAGTTGTTGTTGTTGTTGTTGTTGTTGTGACGCTGCCTCAGTTGTTGTTGTTGTGACGCTGCCTCAGTTGTTGTCGTTGTTGTTGTGGACGCTGCCTCAGTTGTTGTTGTTGTAGTGACGCTGCCTCAGTTGTTGTGACGCTGCCTCAGTTGTTGTTGTTGTAGTGACGCTGCCTCAAGTTTGTTGTTGTTGTTGTGACGCTGCCTCAGTTGTTGTTGTTGTTGTTGTGACGCTGCCTCAGTTGTTGTTGTTGTGACGCTGCCTCAGTTGTTGTTGTTGTTGTTGTTGTGACGCTGCCTCAGTTGTTGTTGTGACGCTGCCTCAGTTGTTGTTGTTGTTGTGACGCTGCCTCAGTTGTTGTTGTTGTTGTTGTGACGCTGCCTCAGTTGTTGTTGTTGTTGTGACGCTGCCTCAGTTGTTGTTGTTGTGACGCTGCCTCAGTTGTTGTTGTTGTTGTTATAGTGACGCTGCCTCAGTTGTTGTTGTTGTTGTTGTAGTGACGCTGCCTCAGTTGTTGTTGTAGTGACGCTGCCTCGGTTGTTGTTGTTGTTGTAGTGACGCTGCCTCAGTTGTTGTTGTTGTTGTTTTGACGCTGCCTCAGTTGTTGTTGTTGTTGTAGTGACGCTGCCTCAGTTGTTGTTGTTGTTGTAGTGACGCTGCCTCAGTTGTTGTTGTTGTTGTAGTGACGCTGCCTCAGTTGTTGTTGTTGTTGTTGTGACGCTGCCTCAGTTGTTGTTGTTGTTGTTGTGACGCTGCCTCAGTTGTTGTTATAGTGACGCTGCCTCAGTTGTTGTTGTTGTTGTTGTAGTGACGCTGCCTCAGTTGTTGTTGTTGTAGTGACGCTGCCTCAGTTGTTGTTGTTGTAGTGACGCTGCCTCAGTTGTTGTTGTTGTAGTGACGCTGCCTCAGTTGTTGTTGTTGTAGTGACGCTGCCTCAGTTGTTGTTGTTGTAGTGACGCTGCCTCAGTTGTTGTTGTTGTAGTGACGCTGCCTCAGTTGTTGTTGTTGTAGTGACGCTGCCTCAGTTGTTGTTGTTGTGACGCTGCCTCAGTTGTTGTTGTTGTAGTGACGCTGCCTCAGTTGTGTGTTGTTGTAGTGACGCTGCCTCAGTTGTTGTTGTTGTAGTGACGCTGCTTCAGTTGTTGTTGTTGTTGTAGTGACGCTGCCTCAGTTGTTGTTGTTGTTGTGACGCTGCCTCAGTTGTTGTTGTTTGTAGTGACGCTGCCTCAGTTGTTGTTGTTGTGACGATGCCTCAGTTGTTGTTGTTTGTAGTGACGCTGCCTCAGTTGTTGTTGTTGTTGTGACGCTGCCTCAGTTGTTGTTTGTTGTTGTAGTGACGCTGCCTCAGTTGTTGTGTTGTTGTAGTGACGCTGCCTCAGTTGTTGTTGTTGTTGTAGTGACGCTGCCTCAGTTGTTGTTGCTGTTGTAGTGACGCTGCCTCAGTTGTTGTTGTTGTTGTAGTGACGCTGCCTCAGTTGTTGTTGTTGTTGTGACGCTGCCTCAGTTGTTGTTGTTGTTGTGACGCTGCCTCAGTTGTTGTTGTTGTTGTTGTGACGCTGCCTCAGTTGTTGTTGTTGTTGTAGTGACGCTGCCTCAGTTGTTGTTGTTTGTGACGCTGCCTCAGTTGTTGTTGTTGTTGTAGTGACGCTGCCTCAGTTGTTGTTGTTGTTGTTGTGACGCTGCCTCAGTTGTTGTTGTTGTTGTTGTAGTGACGCTGCCTCAGTTGTTGTTGTTGTTGTAGTGACGCTGCCTCAGTTGTTGTTGTTGTTGTTGTGTGACGCTGCCTCAGTTGTTGTTGTTGTGACGCTGCCTCAGTTGTTGTTGGTTGTTGTGTGGTGACGCTGCCTCAGTTGTTGTTGTTGTTGTTGTTGTAGTGACGCTGCCTCAGTTGTTGTTGTTGTGACGCTGCCTCAGTTGTTGTTGTTGTTGTAGTGACGCTGGCCTCAGTTGTTTGTTGTTGTTGTAGTAGAAGATGCCTCAGTTGTTTGTTGTTGTTGTTTTGACGCTGCCTCAGTTGTTGTTGTTGTTGTTGTGACGCTGCCTCAGTTTGTTGTTGTTTTGTTGTTGTTGTTGTGTGACGCTGCCTCAGTTGTTGTTGTGTTGTGACGCTGCCTCAGTTGTTGTTGTTGTTGTTGTTGTGTGACGCTGCCTCAGTTGTGTTGTTGTGTTGTGACGATGCCTCAGTTGTTGTTTGTAGTGACGCTGCCTCAGTTGTTGTTGTTATAGTGACGATGCCTCAGTTGTTGTTGTTGTTGTTGTAGTGACGCTGCCCTCAGTTGTTGTTTGTAGTGACGCTGCCTCAGTTGTTGTTGTTGTTGTAGTGACGCTGCCTCAGTTGTTGTTTGTAGTGACGCTGCCTCAGTTGTTGTTGTTGTTGTAGTGACGCTGCCTCAGTTGTTGTTGTTGTTGTTTTGACGCTGCCTCAGTTGTTGTTGTTGTTGTAGTGACGCTGCCTCAGTTGTTGTTGTTGTTGTAGTGACGCTGCCTCAGTTGTTGTTGTTGTTGTAGTGACGCTGCCTCAGTTGTTGTTGTTGTTGTTGTGACGCTGCCTCAGTTGTTGTTGTTGTTGTTGTGACGCTGCCTCAGTTGTTGTTGTTATAGTGACGCTGCCTCAGTTGTTGTTGTTGTTGTTGTAGTGACGCTGCCTCAGTTGTTGTTGTTGTAGTGACGCTGCCTCAGTTGTTGTTGTTGTAGTGACGCTGCCTCAGTTGTTGTTGTTGTAGTGACGCTGCCTCAGTTGTTGTTGTTGTAGTGACGCTGCCTCAGTTGTTGTTGTTGTAGTGACGCTGCCTCAGTTGTTGTTGTTGTTGTAGTGACGCTGCCTCAGTTGTTGTTGTTGTAGTGACGCTGCCTCAGTTGTTGTTGTTGTTGTGACGCTGCCTCAGTTGTTGTTGTTGTTGTGACGCTGCCTCAGTTGTTGTTGTTGTAGTGACGCTGCCTCAGTTGTTGTTGTTGTAGTGACGCTGCCTCAGTTGTTGTTGTTGTAGTGACGCTGCTTCAGTTGTTGTTGTTGTTGTAGTGACGCTGCCTCAGTTGTTGTTGTTGTTGTGACGCTGCCTCAGTTGTTGTTGTTGTAGTGACGCTGCCTCAGTTGTTGTTGTTGTGACGATGCCTCAGTTGTTGTTGTTGTAGTGACGCTGCCTCAGTTGTTGTTGTTGTTGTGACGCTGCCTCAGTTGTTGTTGTTGTTGTTGTAGTGACGCTGCCTCAGTTGTTGTTGTTGTTGTAGTGACGCTGCCTCAGTTGTTGTTGTTGTTGTAGTGACGCTGCCTCAGTTGTTGTTGCTGTTGTAGTGACGCTGCCTCAGTTGTTGTTGTTGTTGTAGTGACGCTGCCTCAGTTGTTGTTGTTGTTGTTGTGACGCTGCCTCAGTTGTTGTTGTTGTGACGCTGCCTCAGTTGTTGTTGTTGTGACGCTGCCTCAGTTGTTGTTGTTGTTGTTGTGACGCTGCCTCAGTTGTTGTTGTTGTTGTTGTTGTAGTGACGCTGCCTCAGTTGTTGTTGTTGTGACGCTGCCTCAGTTGTTGTTGTTGTTGTTGTTGTAGTGACGCTGCCTCAGTTGTTGTTGTTGTTGTAGTGACGCTGCCTCAGTTGTTGTTGTTGTTGTTTTGACGCTGCCTCAGTTGTTGTTGTTGTTGTTGTGACGCTGCCTCAGTTGTTGTTGTTGTTGTTGTGACGCTGCCTCAGTTGTTGTTGTTGTTGTTGTTGTGACGCTGCCTCAGTTGTTGTTGTTGTTGTGACGCTGCCTCAGTTGTTGTTGTTGTTGTTGTTGTGACGCTGCCTCAGTTGTTGTTGTTGTTGTTGTTGTGACGCTGCCTCAGTTGTTGTTGTTGTTGTTGTGACGCTGCCTCAGTTGTTGTTGTAGTGACGCTGCCTCAGTTGTTGTTGTTATAGTGACGCTGCCTCAGTTGTTGTTGTTGTTGTTGTTGTAGTGACGCTGCCTCAGTTGTTGTTGTAGTGACGCTGCCTCAGTTGTTGTTGTTGTTGTAGTGACGCTGCCTCAGTTGTTGTTGTTGTAGTGACGCTGCCTCAGTTGTTGTTGTTGTTGTAGTGACGCTGCCTCAGTTGTTGTTGTTGTTGTAGTGACGCTGCCTCAGTTGTTGTTGTTGTGACGCTGCCTCAGTTGTTGTTGTTGTAGTGACGCTGCCTCAGTTGTTGTTGTTGTTGTAGTGACGCTGCCTCAGTTGTTGTTGTTGTAGTGACGCTGCCTCAGTTGTTGTTGTTGTTGTAGTGACGCTGCCTCAGTTGTTGTTGTTGTTGTAGTGACGCTGCCTCAGTTGTTGTTGTTGTTGTAGTGACGCTGCCTCAGTTGTTGTTGTTGTTGTAGTGACGCTGCCTCAGTTGTTGTTGTTGTAGTGACGCTGCCTCAGTTGTTGTTGTTGTTGTAGTGACGCTGCCTCAGTTGTTGTTGTTGTAGTGACGCTGCCTCAGTTGTTGTTGTTGTTGTAGTGACGCTGCCTCAGTTGTTGTTGTTGTTGTAGTGACGCTGCCTCAGTTGTTGTTGTTGTTGTAGTGACGCTGCCTCAGTTGTTGTTGTTGTAGTGACGCTGCCTCAGTTGTTGTTGTTGTTGTAGTGACGCTGCTTCAGTTGTTGTTGTTGTAGTGACGCTGCCTCAGTTGTTGTTGTTGTTGTAGTGACGCTGCCTCAGTTGTTGTTGTTGTAGTGACGCTGCCTCAGTTGTTGTTGTTGTTGTGACGCTGCCTCAGTTGTTGTTGTTGTTGTTGTAGTGACGCTGCCTCTGTTGTTGTTGTAGTGACGCTGCCTCAGTTGTTGTTGTTGTAGTGACGCTGCCTCAGTTGTTGTTGTTGTAGTGACGCTGCTTCAGTTGTTGTTGTTGTAGTGACGCTGCTTCAGTTGTTGTTGTTGTAGTGACGCTGCCTCAGTTGTTGTTGTTGTTGTAGTGACGCTGCCTCAGTTGTTGTTGTTGTTGTAGTGACGCTGCCTCAGTTGTTGTTGTTGTTGTAGTGACGTTGCCTCAATTGTTGTTGTTGTAGTGACGCTGCCTCAGTTGTTGTCCCTGAGCGCCTCCTGCTCCTGCTGGAGGTTCATCACACTCTCCGCCTCCCTCACACACATTATCTCTGCAGTATTAATAAATACATAACTGTGAGACATATTTTCATAAACGCGAGTGTGCGAGTCCAATACCGTATCGCCCATGTCAATACCAGGAATCCCAAAGCAATATGAGCTCTAAGGAAGACCTTCCCAGAGACCAAAATGCTGCAATGATTGACTGTTTATCTCCCTCCTCCCCCCCCCCCCCACCACGGCAGCCTCCAGCATCCTCGTCGTCCAAGATCTCCCTGAATACTGCCTTGGCGATATTGTGAGCGTCTCTCCTCGCTGCAGAGGCTGCCACTTTTATTACTTATCTTGACAGCTTCACATCAACGCGTGAGGCCCCGGCAGCTAACCAAGTCTCTCAGCATTATGCTACATTACCAATATTCGTCGCAGGTGAGATCCCAACTCAGGCGCGAGTGAGGAAGCATCAGAGTATATTAATACGTCTGCCATAGCACGTTAGACAAGAGTGTTTCCGTTTAGCAACACACTGGTGCTGCTGGTGTTGAGGTCGCGGTGATAAAGCCAAAGTTACGACTCGTAACCTTGGGTAAGAGCATGTCTCTTTGTTGCCTCGTCGTAAGGAAACAGCATTAACTTTTCCTTGGCATTTTACCTTATAACAAACCAGTAGGCAAGATATGTCTTACGAGACGTATGTTATGTTTTCTTTCTCCCTCTAAACCTTGTTTGAAGACGCACGCACACACGCATACACGCACACACGCATACACGCACACACGCATACACGCCCACGCGCACGTGCATAGACACACACACACACACACACACGAGGGGGTCTTCGCGGCTGAGTGGACAGCGTTCAAGGATCGTACTCCTAAGAATCCGGGTTCGATTCCTGGCCGAGACAGAAATAAATGGGCAGTTTCTTTCACCCGTCAATCATTTCAAGATAACCCTGATGCTGATGCTTCACCTAGCAGTAAATAAGCAGCAGCAGTAAGTAAAAAAAAAATAAAGTACCTGGTAGTTAGACAGCTGCTATGGGCTGCTTCCTGGGTGGGTGTACTCACCTAATTGTACTCGCCTAATTGTGCTTGCGAGGGTTGAGCTCTGGCTCTTTGATCCCGCCTCTCAACTGTCAATCAACTGATGTACAGGTTCCTGAGCCTACTGGGCTCTATCATATCTACACTTGAAACTGTGTATGGAGTCAGCCTCCACCACATCACGGCCTAATGCATTCCATTTACTAACTACTCTGACACTGATAAGGTTCTTTCTAACGTCTCTGTAGAGCTCATGTGGGTACTCAGCTTCCACCTGTGTCCCCTTGTGCGTGTACCACCTGTGTTAAATAATCCATCCTTGTCCACCCTGTCAATTCCCCTGAGAATTTTGCATGTGGTGATCATGTTTCCCCTAGCTCTTCTGTCTTCTAGCGACGGGTGGTGCAGTTCACGTAGTCTGTCCTCATAACTCATGCCTCTTAGTTCTGGGACTAGCCTAGTGGCATACCTCTGAACTTTTTCCAGCTTCGTCTTGTGCTTGACTAGGTACGGACTCCATGCTGGGGCTGCATACTCCAGGATTGGTCTGACATATGTGGTATACAAGGTTCTGAATGATTTCTTACACAGGTTCCTGAAGGCTGTTCTGATGTTAGCCAGCCTCGCATAGGCCGTTGATGTGTGTACTCGCCTAATTGTACTCACCTAATTGTGCTTGCGGGGGTTGAGCTTTGGCTCTTTGGTCCGGCCTCTCAACTGTCAATCAACTGGTGTACAGATTCCTGAGCCTATTGGGCTCTATCATATCTACATTTGAAACTGTGTATGGAGTCAGCCTCCACCACATCACTTCCTAGTGCATTCCATCTGTTAACTACTCTGACACTGAAAAAAATCTTTCTAACGTCCTGTGGCTCATCTGGGTACTAAGTTTCCACCTGTGTCCCCTTGTTCGTGTCCCACCCGTGCTGAAGAGTTTGTCTTTGTCCACCCTGTCAATTCCCCTGAGAATTTTGTAGGTGGTTATCATGTCTCCCCTTACTCTTCTGTTTTCCAGGGATGTGAGGTTCAGCTCCTTTAGCCTTTCCTCGTAGCTCATACCTCTCACTTCCGGGACGAGCCTGGTGGCATACCGCTGAATCTTCTCTAACTTTGTCTTGCGTTTAACTAGGTATGGACTCCAGGCTGGAGCTGCATACTCCAGGATTGGTCTTACATAAGTGGTATACAGGGTTCTGAAAGATTCCTTACACAAGTTTCTGAAGGCAGTTCTTATGTTGGCCAGTCTAGCATATGCCGCTGATGATATTCTTTTGATGTGGGTCTCTGGGGATAGGTTCGGTGTGATATCAACCCCCAGATCCTTCTCTCTATTTGACTCTTGCAGGATTTCCCCTCCCAGATGATACCTTGTGTTCAGCCTCCTGCTCCCTTCGCCTAATTTCATCACCTTACACTTTCCCGTGAACTTTAGCAGCCATTTTCTAGACCATTCCTCCAGTTTATCCAGGTCATCCTGTAGTCTCTGTCTATCTTCATCCGTCTTGATTCTTCTCATAATTTCTGCATCATCAGCAAACATCGAGAGGAATGAGTCTATACCCTCTGGAAGATCGTTCACATATATTAGAAACAGGATGGGTCCAAGTACTGAGCCCTGTGGGACTCCGCTGATGACATCTCGCCACTCTGATGTCTTCCCCCTCACCGTTACTCGCTGTTTCCTGTTGCTTAAGTACTCCCTTATCCACTGGAGCACCTTCCCTTTTACTCCTGCCTGTTGCTCCAACTTTTTTAACAGCCTTTTATGGGGTACTGTGTCAAAGGCTTTTTGGCAATCCAGGAAAATGCAGTCGGCCCACCCTTCTCTTTCCTGCCTAATTTTCATTGCCTGGTCATAAAATTCTATTAAACCTGTGAGGCACGATTTACTATCTCTGAACCCATGTTGGTGGTGCGTTACAAAGTTATTTCCCTCCAGATGCTCTATGAGCCTTTTCCTCACGATCTTCTCCAGCACCTTGCATGGTATACAAGTTAAGGAAACTGGCCTGTAATTCAGTGCCTCTTGCCCGTCACCCTTTTTGTATATTGGGACCACGTTAGCTGTCTTCCAACTTTCTTTCCAACTGTGTGTGTGTGTGTGTGTGTGTGTGTGTGTGTGTGTGTTAGAAATATATGTAGTAGCTATAATAGAGGAAAAAGAAATTGGTAAGAAAAACGGGGTCCAAGAGCTAATAGCTCGATTCTGCAGGCACAAATAGTAAATACACGCTGTAATGTTCATCGTCTACATAAACCATCTACCAGAAGGAATACACAATTATATGAACATGTTTGTTGATGAAGCTAAGACACTGGAGAAGACAGGAGACGCAGACCATTGTAATGTCCTTCACATTGATCTTCATAAAGTAAGTGCTTGGAACGTCAGGTGGCAAATGGAATTCAATGTGAATAAATGCCATGTTATAGAATGTGGAATCTGATAAAATAGACCACACACAACTTACAAATAATGTGGAAAGGAATTACAGAACTCTAAGAAGGAGACCTATGGGGGGGGGGGGGGCGGGGCGAGGGGTGGCGGGGCGGGGCGAAGGGTGGCGGGGCGGGGGGGGGGGGAGGGGTGGATAGTAAGGTGTCGCCAGAGGAACACATAAAGAACATTGTGAGAGGAGCGTGTGCGTCACTTTCCAACTTCACACTTGCTGCTAATTATATGGTGGTGAAATACTGAAGAAACTGTTCATGACTTTTGTGAGACCAAAACTGGAATATGCAGCAGGTGTATGGCACCCAAGTCTCAAGAAGCACATTAAGAAACTGGAAAAGGTGCAGCGACATGCTACAAAATGGCTTCCGGAACTGAACAACAAGAGTTACGAGGAGAGACTAGAGGCGTTAAACATGCCGAAACAAGAAGATAAAAGAAAAATAGGTGATATGATCACCACTTACAAAATACTAACAGGAATCGATCAAATTGACAAAGAGGAATTCCTGAAACCAGAAACTTCACGAACAAGAGGACACAGATTCAAGCTAAGGAAACAAAGATGCTGACAAAAAAATGTTAGACCGGTGTCACAAGTATTCTTGCAAAGTACCCGAAAGAATAAGGTTAAGACTAGTTGCACACCTAGAAAGAATTAGATATGTAAGCAAACACCAACATGTCTTTAGGGAAGGAAAATCATGCCTGACGAATCAACTGGAATTCTAAGATCAGCTAACGAAAATAAGGCAAGAGAGAGAAGGTTGGCAGATTGCGTGTTCCTGGACTGCCAAAAAGCCTTTGATACAGTACCGCACAGGAGAGTATTATACAAATTTGAGAGATAACTGTATGAATGATAAGAGTAAATGCACTGACAAGCATAGGAAAAAAGTCATCAATGCACTTGTTGGTCGTGTAATACATTATAGTGTATTATAAAAATACATTTACTCATGCCAATATGCTCTTCTTGGCAGCTCTTGCACTATGGTCTCGAAGTGATCAGTCAAATTATTGTGAATAATGATTACAGCAATACAGAATTTTACAAAATCGTTAGTATGAAGCTAAATTGCCGTTTAACTGAGGATAATCGGCCACAAAAGTGAAGACATTGTAGTGTATTATAAAAATACATTTACTCAAGCCTATAAGAAGGAAGAAAAGGTGATACAGGATAGAATGTATTGGAATTGCAAACCATGCAGTGAAAATACAAGAATTCTTCCTATCATTAAAATATAAAACTCTTGAACAGCTTCCCTCGTTTTTAGAAAGAACATTTCTGCCTCACCTGACGAACTGAGGAGCACTAATGTAGTATATCAATACCATTGCAATTCTGGAGAATGTGTGCTCCAAAATGTACTCTATATTGGACACACCACGAATACCCTGAGTAGATGTCTTACACTTCATTGGCAAGAAGAGGATATCAATCGTCATCACTAACCACCATAACACCATCCTGAATGGTTAGGACATAGTGAAGGACAGTACATTAAATACGTGTCAATGATCGAAGGGAGGCTCCGTACACTGAGGCCATAATCATTCGAGAGCTGATACCACTTATCAACATTTAAGTGAATATAACTTTGAGGATAGAATTCTTTGATGGCCCTCCATTGATAGAGAGGGAAGATAACAGACTCAGTAGATATGTATTAGCTGCAGCTTGGCAACAGTCGCCTCATCTGAGCCTTCGTCGCTCACTACAGTTAAGGACTACTTAATCGTAGAGTGAAGTGAACCCACGCTAATTAATGTGTATTTTTTGCATATAAAATCAGTGTATTCTTAAGATGTCACATCTTTGACATCTTTTGATAAAGATGTCACATCTTTGACATCTTTTGATAAAGATGGCACATCTTTAGTGTCACTACAAATTTAGGCTTCACTAAAGTCTAAATGGTAGACCTCTACCATCTTTCTCTAGATGGTTGGAGATTTTTACATAGAATGAAAAATATCCATTAGAAAATTAAGAATAATCACAATGCTGATGTGTTAATTACATTATTAATATTAATACACGATCTAATAGCATTAACTAGAAGGGTAATACAAACGGTTCTAATACTCTGAATACTTTCCCCTGGCAACAAAAGCTTTACTTCCGAGGATACATTTACAGGAAAAATAATTCTAAGTGAATTCAAACTAGATCTAAACAAATGGATGAATGTTTGTAGTGCATACAGCCGCTCTCCTCGGAGTATGGGGGAGTTACGTAAGAACATGTAGTGCATACAGCCGCTCTCCTCGGAGTATGGGGGAGTTACGTAAGAACATGTAGTGCATACAGCCGCTCTCCTCGGAGTATGGGGGAGTTACGTAAGAACATAAGAACAAAGGTAACTGCAGAAGGCCTATTGGCCCATACAATGCAGCTCCTATTTATAACCACCCAATCCCACTCATATACATGTCCAACCCACGCTTGAAACAATCGAGGGACCCCACCTCCACCACGTAACGTGGTAATTGGTTCCACAAATCAACAACCCTGGTTACCAGGGACCACATCCAGGTGGTGGACACCTTTAACAGCTCCAGTGGTCAGAATATCAGGATGACTGAAAGGGCACGTGACCATATTTCCGTAGGAGACATTACAGGAGGTACCTCGCCACGCGGGACTAGTGGTGATCTGGTCAGGTGGTCCAGAAGGACAAGATGACTGGACCCACGCTAACAGCCTCGTTAGTCGTTGAGATGTAAGTCTGGTCCTCACCACACACTCACACCTTGACAAAGCACTCAGGAGAGTGTGAAAGACTTGGTGTAAAGCTTTACATAAAAATTCCATGTTGGAAACTGTTCGCCGATTACACCCCAATTTTTTTAATCTAATCATAATACCAATTAAACCCAAAGGTTTTTGGGTTTAATGGATAATTGTTGACATTATAGAACCAAATGTTATGAAAAGTCAGTACATAATTTTGAATAGCCTCTGCAAATATATGTTATAGGTCTATGTAGTGGATCAGAAAACTAGGCGAATAGTTTAATTGGGATATCCTGCATTAGGTTGCAGTTTTCTTATGATCGTCATAGAGCTGAATGAAATACTCATATGCTATATAAAAGCATAATTACCATACCTTAAAATTTTTTTATGTAGTTAATGTGACGAGGTGACTTACGTCGCTGTGGCTTTAATGTAACAGCCGTGTGCCGGCTTCCCCCTAAACACACACACACACACACACACTAGGTGAGTACACAAAGACATTCACACACAGCTTGCAGGCGCCTAGGACCAGGACCTCCTGCTAGGGGAGGAGGTCCTGGGACATTACCAACAACCTGCGTAGCACCTGACTGAGTAACCCAGGCTGAGAGTGCTCACCTAAAATAGCAGCAACTATAACTAGAGAAAGTTGAGACGTATGTGGCAGATTGTCCCGGAACTAACCGAGACTCGACTTCAGCAAGAGGCTGAGAGGACTCAACCTCTTGCTGAAAGAAGAATCCAAGGGGAAATTATAACAACGTACAAGATATGGAAGTGGCAGGAGACAAAGAAGGAATGTAAACACGACATTTCCAGGGGACACGGGTGGAAGATAGAGATGGACAAGTGCTGGAAGGATATCAGAAATTAAACGTTAAGTGTAAAAGCTTCGCGTATATGGAACCGGCTACAAGGAGACTGATGAAGCAGGTGAATAAGCAGCTTGAAAGGTAAATAAAACACTAGGAGAAAAATGGGGGAATATAAGACATTGCATTAACCGATCATAGAAAGTAAAGGAGGGGCTTGTTAACTAACTATCAATCCTGCAAGCAAGTGCAGGTGAGTCTACACAACCACCTGGTGTCTAAGATGTACTTCCGAGGATACATTTACAGGAAAAATAATTCTAAGTGAATTCAAACTAGATCTAAATAAGTAGATGAATGTTTGTAGTGCGTACAGCCGCTCTCCTTGGAGTGTGTTTATAGCGTGAGTGTAGTGAAGTGGATGAGAGTAAGGGACACCTATATTCATTGCCTCTACAACCATACTGCCAGGCCGCACACAGCCTTTACTCTCATACGCACTCGTCTGCTCGATGCGACCATGGCCTCGCTGTCTGCAGAGTCCGTGTTCGATCCCCGATGGTCCAGGTGACGGTACCGTCCAGTTACTGTCCTTCTATCGCAGCTCCCAGTCTCCCTCGTATCCTTTATTAGCGCTATATAGTTATAATGACTTTAATCTTCTACTTGATAATTATCTTATCTCATGCAGGATTATCATCAATGAAATGGCAACGAAAAAATCCAACATGATACCACAAGAAATGAGGCACAAGTATCTCGAGGAAATTTATAAAGAAGCCGGAGATGAACAAGATCAAATCTACACTGACGGGTCATCTAATCCTGTCAATGGTAGGGCTGGTGCAGCGTACACTGTAATTAAGGATAAGGCTTTTCAACGCAGAAATGAAGAAAAAGCGCGTATTGGGAACTATGTCTCTTCAACGCAAGCACAGCTAACTGTCGTTGTTATGGCGTTAAGGTTTCTTGAACGAAACACTAATGGTGCAGTGATTTGCAATCATTCAAAAGCAGCACTGCAAATCTAAGTAAAAATCGGGCAGAAAATCTTGCGGTAGTCGCTGAAATTAAGAGAGCTGTGAGAGTACTTACCAATCAGGGAAGAGTCATCAAGTTTCTGTGGATCCCCTCCCATGTTGGAATATGTGGGAATGAACGAGCAGATGTGCTGGCTGCTGAAGGAGACCATATTGAATACTTCATACCCAAGACTCTACTACAAATTAGAGGTATTGTCAGGCAACATCACCGTGACAAGGTAACTGAGGAAAGGAGGATAGAAGCACAAACCAGTGAATCTGTACGATGGTACAACATGGTTGCAGCTGGCAATCCCAATCATTATGGCCGAAGAGGAGGAGGACGAGGGAGAGAATCTGTAATAGCGAGAATCCGTCTTGGATACAAATATCCATGGAGATATGGAATGGAAACAACAATTGATCAGCGAAGTTGTAGAATCTGTGGTGAGAGTGACGGACACCGCCTTGACCACTATCTACGTGAATGTGAACACCTGAGAGACATCAGAAATATGTGTAGAATAATAAACCCCACATTGTTTGAGTTAGGAAAACACTATTTGTCAAATATTGATACTATTCTTAAAAGATGTCCCCATTTTGCACCCGCAAGATAACGTAAGCTTTAAAGGGTTGATAGATGTTAATCTTCTTGTTTGAGGAGCTGTTCACTTGAGACAGTTAAGCAAGTCCCAGCTGTGTCTGGGTACAAGTGACAGGATGAACAACCCAGCGGGTTTTCTTCCTATTGGGGAGTGTTGTACGTGCTGCTATGGCGGTGTGTCCACTCACAGGATAAGTGACGCTGCCCAATACTGTCACTATGACGGTGTGTCCACTCAGAGGATGAGTGACGCTGCCCAATACTGTTTACTATGGCGGTGTGTCCACTCACAGGATGCGTGACGCTGCCCAATACTATCACTATGGCGGTGTGTCCACTCACAGGATGAGTGGCGCTGCCCAATACTGTCACTATGGCGGTGTGTCCACTTACAGGATGAGTGGCGCTGCCCAATACTGTCACTATGGCGGTGTGTCCACTCACAGGATGAGTGACGCTGCCCAATACTGTCACTATGGCGGTGTGTCCACTCACAGGATGAGTGACGCTGCCCAATACTGTCACTATGGCGGTGTGTCCACTCACAGGATGAGTGACGCTGCCCAATACTATCACTATTGCGGTGTGTCCACTCACAGGATGAGTGACGCTGCCCAATACTGTCACTATGGCGGTGTGTCCACTCACAGGATGAGTGACGCTGCCCAATACTGTCACTATGGCGGTGTGTCCACTCACAGGATGAGTGGTGCTGCCCAATACTGTCACTATGGCGGTGTGTCCATTCACAGGATGAGTGACGCTGCCCAATACTGTCACTATGGCGGTGTGTCCACTCACAGGATGAGTGGTGCTGCCCAATACTGTCACTATGGCGGTGTGTCCACTCACAGGATGAGTGACGCTGCCCAATACTGTCACTATGGTGGTGTGTCCACTCACAGGATGAGTGACGCTGCCCAATACTGTCACTATGGCGGTGTGTCCACTCACAGGATGAGTGACGCTGCCCAATACTGTCACTATGGCGGTGTGTTCACTCACAGGATGAGTGGCGCTGCCCAATACTGTCACTATGGCGGTGTGTCCACTCACAGGATGAGTGGCGCTGCCCAATACTGTCACTATGGTGGTGTGTCCACTCACAGGATGAGTGACGCTGCCCAATACTGTCACTATGGCGGTGTGTCCACTCACAGGATGAGTGACGCTGCCCAATACTGTCACTATGGCGGTGTGTCCACTCACAGGATGAGTGACGCTGCCCAATACTGTCACTATGGCGGTGTGTCCACTCACAGGATGAGTGACGCTGCCCAATACTGTCACTATGGCGGTGTGTCCACTCACAGGATGAGTGGCGCTGCCCAATACTGTCACTATGGCGGTGTGTTCACTCACAGGATGAGTGGCGCTGCCCAATACTGTCACTATGGCGGTGTGTCCACTCACAGGATGAGTGACGCTGCCCAATACTGTCACTATGGCGGTGTGTCCACTCACAGGATGAGTGACGCTGCCCAATACTGTCACTATGGCGGTGTGTCCACTCACAGGATGAGTGGCGCTGCCCAATAAACTCGCCCCTCGGGGCAAAATTTAAAAAAAATGTAAATCTTAGCTTGTTGTGTCATGCATATTGTGTTGGTGCCATAGGCACAATCAGAGAACAATGTATAAACATCAGAGGTCCACGGTTGTTCAACGTCCTCCCAGCGAGCATCAGAAATATTACCGGAACAACCGTGGACATGTTCAAGAGAAAACTAGATAGTTTTCTTCAAGGAGTGCCGGACCAACCGGGCTGTGGTGGGTATGTGGGCCTGCGGGCCGCTCCAAGCAACAGCCTGGTGGACCAAACTCTCACTAGTCAAGCCTGGTCTCGGGCCGGGCTTGGGGAGTAGAACAGCTCCCAGAACCCCATCCAGCAGGTATACAACAGACTTGAGGGCCCAGTGTGTGGCGGGAGTGGTGTTGGGACGCCCGTGTTCCCAGATGGTCCACCAGGCCAGTCACACTGCCAAATCAATACATTTTCTGTCTTTTACTAATACCTTCGACCTGCGGCACACCTTCCAGGCGGTGTAGGATAACACCTGTAACTGAACTTGTTACAGGTATGTGATTATTATTGTCAGGTGTGTGCGTTTGAGTGTGTGTGTGTGTACTCACCTAGTTGTGCTTGCGGGGGTTGAGCTCTGGCTCTTTGGTCCCGCCTCTCAACTGTCAATCAACAGGTGTACAGGTTTCTGAGCCTATTGGGCTCTATCATATCTACACTTGAAACTGTGTATGGAGTCAGCCTCCACCACATTGCTTCCTAATGCATTCCATTTGTCAACCACTCTGACACTAAAAAAGTTCTTTCTAATATCTCTGTGGCTCATTTGGGCACTCAGTTTCCACCTGTGTCCCCTAGTGCGTGTTCCCCTTGTGTTAAATAGCCTGTCTTTATCAACCCTGTCGATTCCCTTGAGAATCTTGAATGTGATGATCATGTCCCCCCTAACTCTTCTGTCTTCCAACGAAGTGAGGTTCAATTCCCGTAGTCTCTCCTCGTAGCTCATACCTCTCAGCTCGGGTACTAGTCTGGTGGCAAACCTTTGAACCTTTTCTAGTTTAGTCTTATGCTTGACTAGATATGTCCTGTCTAAGCTCGATTATGGTTGCCCTGCTTACTCGTCTGCTTCTCCTTCTACTCTTCGCCGTCTTGATGCTTTGCACCATACTGGGTTGCGCCTCAGTTCTGGTGCCTTTCGTTCGACTCCCATCCTTAGCTTGTATGTTGACACTGGCTTCCTGTCTCTCCAGGACCGCCGTGATCGCTACTGTCTTCGCTATCTTGCGCGGTCCTTGCAACATCCTTCCTCTCGCCTCTGTCGTGCTTTAACTTTTACCCCTCCTGCGGTTCCTGTTCCTCTTCACCACCTCCCTCTTTCTGTCCGGTTATCTCGCCTGCAGGATTCTCTTTCCGTTCGTATTTCTGATGTATCTCCTCGTGTTGTTCCTTCTTTGCCCCCGTGGAGGGTCCCTCTTCCGCGGTTTTGTACATCCTTGACCCGTATCACTAAAGCTTTTACCCCTCCTACGGTTCTGAAACGCCTTTTCCTCGAGCACTTTTCTTCTTACTCCCGCTCCGTTTCTGTCTTCACCGATGAGTCTAAGTCAGCGGACGGTGTTGGCTACTCTGTTGTTTTTCCTGATCGCACTTATATGTGTCGCTTGCCTCCGGAGACTAGCATCTTTACAGCGGAACTTTATGCTATTCTCTATGCTCTTCGTCTCCTACTTTCTCGTTGTCAGTCTTCCTTTGTAGTTGTTGTTGACTCTCGTAGTGCCCTCATGGCTCTCGGGTCCTTTAATCCAGTTCATCCAGTGGTTGTCGAGATCCAGCATTGGCTGTTTCTCGTTCACAGTAAATTTAAGTCGGTTGAGTTTTGTTGGGTTCCCAGCCATATTGGTGTGTCTTTAAATGAGCGTGCGGATGCTGCCGCCAAGGAAGCTGTCCGCTCTTGTCCCATCTCTCGTAAGGGCATTCCGTATTCCGACTTTTACCCGGTTATCCATTCCTCAGTCCTTACCCGTTGGCAGGCTTCTTGGTTGTCTGTTACTGGTAACAAACTACGTACTCTTAAATGTTGTGTTTCCTCGTGGCAGTCCTCCTTCCACCGTAACCGGCGGTGGGAAACAGCTCTGGCGAGGTTACGTATTGGCCATACTCGCTTAACCCATGGTCACTTGATGGAGCGCCGCCGTGCTCCTTATTGTCCTAGTTGCATTGTCCCTCTTACGGTCGTGCATGTCCTTCTTGAATGTCCTGACTTCCAGGACGAGCGTATGTCTTGCTTTCCGACCGCCCCTCGCGGTCGCCTGTCCCTCGATAGAATTCTTGGTGACTCGGATACTTTTGATATCGTTCGCCTTATGCGTTTTTGTTCTCGTATTGGCATCCTTGGTGATATTTAGCGCCCTCTGATTATTTTGCGTCTTTGATGGTGCTACATAGCCTTCCCGGTTTGGTGCCTTCTTTTGATAATTACTTACTTACTTGACTAGATATGGACTCCATGCTGGAGCCGCATACTCCAGGATTGGTCTGACATATGTAGTATATAATGTTCTGAAAGATTCCTTACACAAGTTTCTAAAGGCCGTTCTTATGTTAGCCAACCTGGCATATGCTGCTGATGTTATCCTCTTGATATGAGCTTCAGGGGACAGGTCTGGCGTGATATCAACCCCCAGGTCTTTCTCTCTCTCTCTGACTCTTGAAGTATTTCATCTCCCAAGTGATACCTTGTATCTGGTCTCCTGCTTCCTACCCCTATCTTCATTACATTACATTTGCTTGGGTTAAACTCTAACATCCATTTGTTCGACCATTCCTGCAGCTTGTCCAGGTCTTCTTGAAGCCTCAAGCTGTCCTCCTCTGTCTTAATCCTTCTCATAATTTTGGCGTCGTCAGCAAACATTGAGAGGAATGAGTCTATACCCTCTGGGAGATCATTTACGTATATCAGAAACAGGATAGGTCCAAGTACAGAGCCCTGTGGGACTCCACTGGTGACTTCACGCCATTCTGAGGTCTCACCCCTCACTATAACTCTCTGCTTCTGTGTATATGTGTGTGTGTGTGTGTGTGTGTGTACTTAATTAACTGGGATCGAAATCCCGGTCGGGAGCCATCGCCTGGCTTGGGACTCTTACCCATATCTTGGCGTCACTCCTGCTGTGCTCAATGAGATGTATTATATTTTTATATTTCAACTTAGTGTGTGCAGTTAGCATCGTTTGCTATCTCTCTCGCGTTCACCGCTCAGACACTGCCTCTCAACCTCAGAAAATCACCCTTGTATCTTCTGGCTTATTTGAGTTTTTAGGTCGTGTAGTGTGAGTCCCTTATTGTTGTTGCGACATGTGCCGGGCTGCCTGTCCCTGTCCACGCTGTCGGTAGTTGTGAAGGATGTTCCATGTTGTCACCATGTGACCTCATCTTCGCTATCCACTCTGCAAGATTTCCAGTGTTTCATCCTGTCATCGTAACTCAGGTGTTTCATCCAGTCATCGTAACTCAGGTGTTTCATCCTGTCATCGTAACTCAGGTGTTTCATCCTGTCATCGTAACTCAGGTGTTTCATCCAGTCATCGTAACTCAGGTGTTTCATCCAGTCATCGTAGCTCAGGTGTTTCATCCAGTCATCATAGCTCAGGTGTTTCATCCTGTCATCGTAACTCAGGTGTTTCATCCAGTCATCGTAACTCAGGTGTTTCATCCAGTCATCGTAGCTCAGGTGTTTCATCCTGTCATTATAGTTCGGGTGTTACATCCAATCATCGTAGCTCAGGTGTTTCATCCAGTCATCGTAGCTCAGGTGTTTCATCCTGTCATCATAGTTCGGGTGTTACATCCAGTCATCGTAGCTCAGGTGTTTCATCCAGTCATCGTAGCTCAGGTGTTTCATCCAGTCATCGTAGCTCAGGTGTTTCATCCAGTCATCATAGTTCGGGTGTTACATCCAATCATCGTAGCTCAGGTGTTTCATCCAGTCATCGTAGCTCAGGTGTTTCATCCTGTCATCATAGTTCGGGTGTTACATCCAGTCATCATAGTTCGGGTGTTACATCCAGTCATCGTAGCTCAGGTGTTTCATCCAGTCATCGTAGCTCAGGTGTTTCATCCAGTCATCGTAGCTCAGGTGTTTCATCCAGTCATCGTAGCTCAGGTGTTTCATCCTGTCATCATAGTTCGGGTGTTACATCCAATCATCGTAGCTCAGGTGTTTCATCCTGTCATCGTAGCTCAGGTGTTTCATCCTGTCATCATAGTTCGGGTGTTACATCCAATCATCGTAGCTCAGGTGTTTCATCCAGTCATCGTAGCTCAGGTGTTTCATCCAGTCATCGTAGCTCAGGTGTTTCATCCAGTCATCGTAGCTCAGGTGTTTCATCCAATCATCGTAGCTCAGGTGTTTCATCCAGTCATCGTAGCTCAGGTGTTTCATCCAATCATCGTAGCTCAGGTGTTTCATCCAGTCATCGTAGCTCAGGTGTTTCATCCAATCATCGTAGCTCAGGTGTTTCATCCAGTCATCGTAACTCAGGTGTTTCATCCAGTCATCGTAGCTCAGGTGTTTCATCCAATCATCGTAGCTCAGGTGTTTCATCCAGTCATCGTAACTCAGGTGTTTCATCCAGTCATCGTAGCTCAGGTGTTTCATCCAGTCATCGTAGCTCAGGTGTTTCATCCAGTCATCGTAGCTCAGGTGTTTCATCCAGTCATCATAATTCAGGTGTTTTACAGACTGGTCCGTGACAACTCACTATATCTTTCTCATCACATTTCTGTAATATTGATCACATGGGGGTCACAGCCCCCTGGATGATTCCCTGAAGAAATTCGTCAAGGCTGCCCTACTTTTGTTTGACAATGTTGTATACGCCGCTCATTATATTCTGTCTCTCACCTTACTGACTGTGACCGGAAGAGTGAGGTCAGGGAATCTATCACGAATCTTCTCTATTTTCCTTACATTTTTATTTACTTGAAAACGAACTTGAAAAATTAACTCTCCAATGTTCATTTTTACAGTTTTCTTTGGCCTGTCGCTAAGAGATGCGCTTCGTTAACTCTTATTAACATTGTCAAAGGCAGAGTTGGAATGTTTACAAAGATTGATGAAGATTAAAGCTCCCAGAGGTGGCACGGGCATGAATAGCCCGCAAAGGTTGTTGTTTAAGATTCAGCTACTGGGAACAAAAAGTTCCAAGTAGCACGGGCTATGGTGAGCCCGTTGTGAACTTACTTGGCACAGGAGCGGGGCTGTAACTACCCGTAAAGATAGATTGATTGATAAAGATTAAGCCACCCAAGAGGTGGCACGGGCATGAATAGCCCGTAAGTACCCGTAAAGGTTCTCAGTGCATTATATATACCCGAGGATGAGATGAAGGTGAAGCACCTCACCTTCAGGTCCATTGTATCTGGTGACTGTGGTGTTGCCATGATGGCTGGTGCAGCGTGCTCTGTGTTCCGTCGTGTCCTGCACCTTGGCAGAGTGTAATGTGGTGGTAGATGGCTAGTGATGCCTGGCTTGCTTTATGTATAATGCCTCTCCCATGTCCTGTCTTATGTGACGCCGACAACAGAAGCTTCGTCCCCTCCGTCGTGTACTGGGTCCTCTGTGTTGTCCCCTACTCCAGCAACGATGCCAGTGTGTGCTTGTACAAATATCCGTGTAGGATCTATAATGTCTCTTTAACAAGCACATATTAGCACTGTAGCGGGTGTTAAGAACGTGACATTTCCCAAGGGGGGGGGGGGAGGGGGGATGGTTTCCAATTGAAAGGAGAATCGGAAATTCTTACCATTTCTTTTTGCAGACAATGGGGCACGTAATGCAATTTTCTCGAGAATGTACAGCTTCCATTTTCTGTATGATGTCCTGCTGTTGTATTTATTGCAAGTTTTTGTGTGCGAGGATTGCTGCCCGGTCTTAGTGTATCGTATTGCAAGGGCTGGGTGTTTGTGCTCTGATACACACTCCTCCAAGCGAAACTTGCCTCTATGATAAATATCCACATTGGAGTGGAGTGCCCCAAGAGGTGAATGGCCTCTGAGAGCGATGCTATTGGCTACTGGCGGGAAGCATGTTAGTAGTGTGAATTAGGACGGCCTGGGCAGAGTGAGGGGAGGGGGCGGCGCTCCCCTGCTGGCTACTCTCGTCTCCCATACTTCCCGCCCCCCCCCCCCCCCCCCCTGCTGTTTCCACCTCCCCAAGCACTTCTCACCCCTGTATAACTTACTGAAACACTGACCCCCTGATTTATGTTGCACTTTACCAGTTGGTAAGCACCTCCAAAGGATACCTGATCAACCAGGCTGTGACTCATATGTCAGGCTGCGACCAGCCGCGTCTAACAGCCTGGTTGATCTGTCCAGCAACCAGGAGGCGTGGTCGACGACCGGGCCGCGGGGACGCTAAGCCCCGGAAGCACCTCAAGGTAAGGTAAGGTTGGTGTCCTGCGATGCAAGGTCTTGGTGCATCTACTAGAATAGAAAAAGAGGAGAGAAAGGGAGACATGATTGAGATGTATAAAATACTTAGGGTGAGTGGCAGAGTAGGAAAAGTGGAAATGTTCATAATGAAAAGCAGTAATACAAGTGGTCATGGATGGACGCTTGAGACTCGGGAGTCACAGAGATGTTAGAACGTTTTATTTTAGCGTGAGAGTAATGGGAGATGGAGTGACCCAAGAGTAGGTTGTGGAAACAAACTCCATTCATAAGTTTAAAAGTAGATGCGATAGGAAAATAGATCAGGAGTTATTGCATTAGATAACCGACGGATAGAAAAGTGGGGTCCAAGAGCTAATGTTCGATCCAGCATGCACAACTAGGTGAGTACACACACACACACACACACACACACACACACACACACACACACACACACACACACACACACACACACACACACACACACACACAAAGCCATGTTGGTGCTTGTTTACAAGGGAAGCAGACAGGGAGCGTAAGATCAAGGAGAAAGATAAGATAATTACGAGTACAAAAATGCAACACACTTCACAGAGAGTTTGCGTCACGCACAGGACAATAGGGAGGCGTCATACGGTGGTAATTCCTGGCCTTCAACTACCAGTTACACTATTAAAGCCAAAGATACTTTAAAGTCGAGAGCAGAGGGACAGAAGAGCTGCTAGAGAGCTTGGGTGATGAATGAGCACGGGGAGGAATAGAACACTCAAACACAATAATACAATATGGGCAAGTGATAAAACAATCTCGTTACCAGTACCAGCGTCCAATACAAATGCGCCAGATACATTAAATTTAAGTACATAGTTGAGTGTTGGATGACAACCAAGGCTTGCTCTTGACCCCGGCTGACAACTCTCCCGGAAATGAGCGCACTATATTACATAGTTATCTCTAAATAAATTGATTTCAGAGCAGTAATGCCATTCAAGGACTTGTATAAACGACTGATAATGAGTGAGGCGGAGCAAGGAATCCTGCTAGAAGCAAGTACATTGCCTCATGCATTTTTAACTACCTCTGTGAAGTAAATATAAAGACACTGAGTCATAGGAATAATAAAAGGACATTTTTATTACACAGGAAATGAATTACTTCAGAATAAGAGATAATCTGGGGCTGTGCAGCGGTAGGAAGAGCTTAAGAGTAAGCATATATATCTGACTGTCCACTGTCAGACTGTCCACTGTCAGACTGTCCACTGTCAGACTGTCCAATGAATGACGGAGCAAATGTAATGGGGAGACATAGCATCACTAAGGGGCGAGGGAATATAATAACCCATCGTATAACAGATAATGCCAAGACAAATTAATGTAAAAGTAGAATAAAGTGGAATAAAAATATACAGAAATCAGAGGACAGAAGACAACAAAAACAGATGCAAAATGGCTAGAATTGTATATATAGACCAAAAGAGCACCAGAAATAATGACTGCTCTGAGGTTCAAGAAACACTCGAAGCTGCTCATTAACTTGAAAGAAAAATAAAGGTAAAACCAGGAAAACATCTGGGCAGCCCTTGACACCCAACTCTCGAGTCTGAGGATGAACAATTGAGGACGTTTAGGTCCGTCCTGGACCATTGCCAAGCTTCTCACCCTCTTACCTTGTAATGTCTGTCTCTACCTCTCTCCTTCCATTACACGGCTTCATGATGGTCCAAGATGGAGCGAAACATCGTCAATTCTTTATATTCATATTTGTGGTAAGTGTCTAATCTTGAGCCAAGTGACTGAGCATTTAGGCCGACTTTCACTTACTTATATACAAACACCAACCATTCATTAGGGAAGGTAGATCGTCTCTAATGACCCTACTGGAGCTCTACGACAACCTAACGACAGTAAGACAGAACGAAGTAGCCCCGACTGTATATTTCCAAACTGCAGAAGAGCATTTAAGACAGTTTTGTATTCAAGACGACTACACAAACTTGAAAAGCCAGAACAAGTAGCCCAAAATTCCTTCCATCGGCAGTCATAGTGAATGAGAAAAGTCAGATTAGCATAAAGCAGCAAGGCACCTTACTCTTCCTCAACTGCGTCAGTGGCACAACCATTACGGTAGGGCTCTACATGTCAGTGTTTGCTCATGGTACAAACTTAATAAGAGACGATACAGATAAATATTGAAGAATACTCTAAGAATAACAGTAAGATAACAATGGCGACAATCTGGTGAACGTTGCACCTTCGTCTTGCTGGGCTTAGTAGAGTTATTTACGTACGAAGGCCACGTCTTTGATTGATTGTTGCCACCGAAGGCGGCTAGTTTATTGTGCACCCCATACTCATCCTGTGAGCGGTAGCGCAAAAAGCATTACAGAGGGCACAAACGGTCTTTGCATGGTCCTGGGCCCAGATTCACGAAAGCACTTACGAACGTGTACATCTTTCCTCAATCTTTGGCGGCTTTGGTTACATTTATTAAACAGTTTACAAGCATGAAAACTTCCCAATCAAATGTTATTATTGTTATAAACAGCCTCCTGGTGCTTCGGAGGTCATTAACTATTTAATAATTGGAAACAAAGCCGCCAAAGATTGAGAAACGATGTACAGGTTCGTAAGTGCTTTCGTGAATGTGGCCCCTGGACTGTGACACAGTGGTGTGAGGGGCGGTGTTGTGTGCAGCTTCACCTGCTCCACAGCTCCCACTCTGGCAGCTGCCTCCCTCGTTGCTGTTTGTGTTAACAGCTTTATTATACACGTTTGTTAGTGACTGTGGTGTCCAGACACAGCTGAAGGTCAGCGCTTTGTGGCTTCACTACCTCAACTTGCACTCTCTTATAGCAACAAAATATATATTTATGAAGTTTAACATTTATTCCCAGGATTCTGGGAATTATTACCCCAGGATAATGAAACATAAATACGATTTTGATAAAGCAATACAATCCTCTAGGGTTCCTGAAGCTCCCACTGAAGCCTAATCAGGGTTTCACACAATGTCCCCCATGAACTGTTGCTTGTGGTGTAGCAGTTCTGCCTCCAGTCATTGAATGTAGCAACTTATGGGTGGACCTGTGTGGTGACCTCTGTCCCCTGTGTGGTGACCTCTGTCCCCTGTGTCGTGACCTCTGTCCCCTGTGTCGTGACATCTGTCCCCTGTGTGGTGACCTGCCCCCTGTGTCGTGACCTCTGTCCCCTGTGTGGTGACCTGTCCCCTGTGTGGTGACCTCTGTCCCCTGTGTCGTGACCTCTGTCCCCTGTGTCGTGACCTCTGTCCCCTGTGTGGTGACCTCTGTCCCCTGTGTCGTGACCTCTGTCCCCTGTGTCGTGACCTCTGTCCCCTGTGTGGTGACCTGTCCCCTGTGTGGTGACCTCTGTCCCCTGTGTGGTGACCTCTGTCCCCTGTGTCGTGACCTCTGTCCCCTGTGTGGTGACCTCTGTCCCCTGTGTGGTGACCTCTGTCCCCTGTGTGGTGACCTGTCCCCTGTGTGGTGACCTGCCCCCTGTGTGGTGACCTCTGTCCCCTGTGTGGTGACCTCTGTCTCCTGTGTGGTGACCTCTGCCCCCTGTGTCGTGACCTCTGTCCCCTGTGTAGTGACCTCTGTCCCCTGTGTGGTGACCTCTGTCCCCTGTGTCGTGACCTCTGTCCTCTGTGTGGTGACCTCTGTCCTCTGTGTGGTGACCTCTGTCCCCTGTGTGGTGACCTGCCCCCTGTGTGGTGACCTCTGTCCCCTGTGTAGTGACCTCTGTCCCCTGTGTAGTGACCTCTGTCCCCTGTGTGGTGACCTCTGTCCCCTGTGTCGTGACCTCTGTCCCCTGTGTCGTGACCTCTGTCCTCTGTGTGGTGACCTCTGTCCCCTGTGTCGTGACCTCTGTCCCCTGTGTGGTGACCTCTGCCCCCTGTGTGGTGACCTGCCCCCTGTGTGGTGACCTCTGTCCCCTGTGTGGTGACCTGTCCCCTGTGTCGTGACCTCTGTCCCCTGTGTCGTGACCTCTGTCCCCTGTGTGGTGACCTCTGTCCCCTGTGTGGTGACCTCTGTCCCCTGTGTGGTGACCTCTGTCCCCTGTGTGGTGACCTCTGTCCCCTGTGTGGTGACCTCTGTCCCCTGTGTGGTGACCTCTGTCCCCTGTGTGGTGACCTCTGTCCCCTGTGTGGTGACCTCTGCCCCCTGTGTGGTGACCTCTGTTCCCTGTGTGGTGACCTCTGTCCCCTGTGTGGTGACCTCTGTCCCCTGTGTCGTGACCTCTGTCCCCTGTGTCGTGACCTCTGTCCCCTGTGTGGTGACCTCTGTCCCCTGTGTGGTGACCTCTGTCCCCTGTGTCGTGACCTCTGTCCCCTGTGTGGTGACCTCTGTCCCCTGTGTGGTGACCTCTGTCCCCTGTGTCGTGACCTCTGTCCCCTGTGTGGTGACTTCTGTCCCCTGTGTGGTGACCTCTGCCCCCTGTGTGGTGACCTCTGTCCCCTGTGTGGTGACCTCTGTCCCCTGTGTCGTGACCTCTGCCCCCTGTGTGGTGACCTCTGTTCCCTGTGTGGTGACCTCTGTCCCCTGTGTGGTGACCTCTGTCCCCTGTGTGGTGACCTCTGTCCCCTGTGTGGTGACCTCTGTCCCCTGTGTGGTGACCTCTGCCCCCTGTGTGGTGACCTCTGTCCCCTGTGTGGTGACCTCTGTCCCCTGTGTGGTGACCTCTGTCCCCTGTGTGGTGACCTCTGTCCCCTGTGTGGTGACCTCTGTCCCCTGTGTGGTGACCTCTGCCCCCTGTGTGGTGACCTCTGTCCCCTGTGTGGTGACCTCTGTCCCCTGTGTCGTGACCTCTGCCCCCTGTGTCGTGACCTCTGTCCCCTGTGTCGTGACCTCTGTCCCCTGTGTGGTGACCTCTGTCCCCTGTGTGGTGACCTCTGTCCCCTGTGTGGTGACCTCTGTCCCCTGTGTCGTGACCTCTGTCCCCTGTGTCGTGACCTCTGTCCCCTGTGTGGTGACCTCTGTCCCCTGTGTCGTGACCTCTGTCCTCTGTGTGGTGACCTCTGTCCCCTGTGTGGTGACCTCTGCCCCCTGTGTGGTGACCTCTGTCCCCTGTGTGGTGACCTCTGCCCCCTGTGTCGTGACCTCTGTTCCCTGTGTGGTGACCTCTGTCCCCTGTGTGGTGACCTCTGTCCCCTGTGTGGTGACCTCTGTCCCCTGTGTGGTGACCTCTGTCCCCTGTGTGGTGACCTCTGCCCCCTGTGTCGTGACCTCTGTTCCCTGTGTGGTGACCTCTGCCCCCTGTGTCGTGACCTCTGTTCCCTGTGTGGTGACCTCTGCCCCCTGTGTCGTGACCAACGCATGGGGCAGTTGTTCTCCCTGTAATTGGCTGTAATGTTGTGTGCGTAACTGTGTTCCCTTGACGGCTCCGGGGCCGGTGTGCTCACAGCAACGCCTGCGGCTCTACCGGAGAGTTCTTCTGATTTGAATTTGAAATGGAATGAGTTACAGGAGGATGCGGGGGGGGGGAGGCCTGGCTCCCTCCGCACTAAATCGGATTAGTGTCTCGTTGAGCTCACAACCTCCGGGTCATTTTTACCCGTCGGTCGCATCGCCCGCTTTTTCCGCCGTCATTCCCTGCAAAAACATGTCTCCGTTGATGAGTTTTTCCCCCAATGTGAATGTCATTTATAAACTCAATTAAATCCCGCTTGGCAACAGAAGCTGACGTTTTATGTGTGTATTAAGAGGAGGAGGCGTGGTTGGTGCTCCAGCAGCGGTCGCTGCTAATATATGAGGAGGAGGCGTGGTTGGTGCTCCAGCAGCGGTCGCTGCTAATATATGAGGAGGAGGCGTGGTTGGTGCTCCAGCAGCGGTCGCTGCTAATATATGAGGAGGAGGCGTGGTTGGTGCTCCAGCAGCGGTCGCTGCTAATATATGAGGAGGAGGCGTGGTTGGTGCTCCAGCAGCGGTCGCTGCTAATATATGAGGAGGAGGCGTGGTTGGTGCTCCAGCAGCGGTCGCTGCTAATATATGAGGAGGAGGCGTGGTTGGTGCTCCAGCAGCGGTCGCTGCTAATATATGAGGAGGAGGCGTGGTTGGTGCTCCAGCAGCGGTCGCTGCTAATATATGAGGAGGAGGCGTGGTTGGTGCTCCAGCAGCGGTCGCTGCTAATATATGAGGAGGAGGCGTGGTTGGTGCACCAGCAGCGGTCGCTGCTAATATATGCTGCTTCAGGCAACTCTGAAATTAACCAAACTCTTTTGTCATGCGCTAATAATCTATATAAATCAAAATGGAAATGTTCGTTTGTACAAAATCGCTAATCTCCGAAAGGTCTTCACCGATTGCTTTGAAATTTTCACACAACGTTCCATTCACATCCGGCCAGGTTTTTATATACATATTATATAGATGTCACGTTTGTGACGAGAAAAAACATGTTTTTTTTATAAACTGTGTTTTTCGTGTGAGCCAAATCTTCGAAACCCCTTTACCGATTGCTTAGAAATTGTGACACAACGTTGCATACGAATAGGAGCGTGTTTTTATATACTTAATATATGGATGCCACACCTGTGTCAGGTAAAAACATGCTTTTTTGAAAAACAGCGCCATCTGTTGCATGTAAGAGCAACACACATGCTATACTAAATATGTTACAATTCCATTCCAATGTTTCTGATTGGATTGATAATAGAATTTTCATAGATTTTGATATATTTTCATTTTGATTTAATTATTTTGTGTGAATTGCGTTGGAATTGAGCTGTGTTGTTTACCATACCGTTCATTTCGTGAGTATAGTTTATTTTTTATTTTTTCATATTTTCATTTCATTTTTTAACTGTTTTTCTTATATTTCAGTGATGGGAACATCAGTTCACTTGAGAAGGCATCGGACGAGGGAGTGGGGGAATGGTGGGGAGGACGAGGGGACAAGTGAGGTTGCTGAGCCACAGCAATGCGTGGCCGGGTACTGCTAGTGTGTGTGTGTGTATATATATATATATATATATATATATATATATATATATATATATATATATATATATATATATATATATATATATATATATATATATATATATATATATATATATTTATATATATATATATATTGTGTTTACTTTAGAACTATCAGTATTTGGTGCATAATAGAGATCTTAGAATATTAGCACTTTGATGTTTCATAAGACTTCAGATTCCCAGTATTAAACGTGATATATGACAGCATAAAATTATTCTCAGTGTCTGGTGTGGGGGCTGGTGCAGCTTACTGGTCCTCCCCCCCACCTCCCACCTCCTCCCCCCACCTCCCACCTCCTCCCCCCACCTCCCACACCCACAGTGTCTGAGTCTGCACGAGGCACAGTCTACCACCATCTGGTGCTCCATACCTTTACCACACATACCCTCAATATATATATATATATATATATATATATATATATATATATATATATATATATATATATATATATATATATATATATATATATAATGAATAATACATAATAAAATAATTTCACCGTAACTCTGCTACTCTTATTGGTCGCCCAGATGGTATCACAGTGAACCCTTAGAAGAATGGCAAGCAGTTGTTATAGGACTACATGTGCGTATCAACCCTGGCTAACACCTACATTGACCTCAGTGTTGCACAACCAGGTGGCGCTGCCACTCACTGGGAATCAGGCAAATCCCGTAAGTACAGACAGCTGGATCACCACTACAATTTTGTCCCCATTGCCTCTGAGACACTCGGCGCCTAGGGTAAGAGTGCCACCAGTTTTTTGAAGGAACCGGGTTCTAAGCTAATTGAAACAACAAGAGACCCTAGAGCTGCCAGCTTCCTTTTCCAGCGCCTCAGCGTGGCGATACAGAGAGGAAATGCACACTACATTCAGTGTTCCTGCCCGCCATCTGAGGAGCTACAGGAACTCGATAACTTATGATAATCAACTTTGTGCCTTTTATGTAACTCCTTTTTTGTAACAAAGTTGAAATAAAATACACAAATATTTTAATATATGGTGGCAGGAGAAGACAATATATGCCAGCGCACGTGGGAGCCGACAAGGCTCCTCCTGGGTGCTGCATGTCGTCTTCTCCGAGGCTTGAGGGTCCTTACAAACAACCAGAAGTGGAACCACCCTAAATAATTAAATATATATATATATATATATATATATATATATATATATATATATATATATATATATATATATATATATATATATATATATGTCGTACCTAGTAGCCAGAACTCACTTCTCAGCCTACTATGCAAGGCCCGATTGGCCTAATAAGCCAAGTTTTCTTGAATTAATATATTTTCTCTAATTTTTTTCTTATGAAATGATAAAGCTACCCATTTCAATATGTTTGAGGTCAATTTTTTTTTATTGGAGTTAAAATTAACGTAGATATATGACCGAACCTAACCAACCCTACCTAACCTAACCTAACCTATCTTTATAGGTTAGGTTAGGTTAGGTAGCCGAAAAAGTTAGGTTAGGTTAGGTTAGGTAGGTTAGGTAGTCGAAAAACCAATAATTCATGAAAACTTGGCTTATTAGGCAAATCGGGCCTTGCATAGTAGGCTGAGAAGTGCGTTCTGGCTACTAGGTACGAAATATATATATATATATATATATATATATATATATATATATATATATATATATATATATATATATATATATATAATATAGGGGGGTACCACCACTGGTGCAATTATAGGGACCCACAGCCTCAGAGAAGGGAACACAGAGCATTCAGGGAAAAACTTGCTATTTAACTCTGAATACGAAAGAGTGTTCGCGTCTCCTACCACCCCCCCCCCTTTTTTTATTATGGTGTACACTTTATTATGCAAGGTTATACAGTTACATATCTGATTTTATACAAAAAAATCACGTGTGTATATATATATATATATATATATATATATATATATATATATATATATATATATATATATATATATCGTACCTAGTAGCCAGAACGCACTTCTCAGCCTACTTTACAAGGCCCGATTTGCCTAATAAGCCAAGTTTTCATGAAATAATTGTTTTTCGACAACCTAACCTACCTAACCAAACCTAACTTTTTAGGCTACCTAACCTAACGTAACCTATAAAGATAGGTTAGGTTAGGTTAGGTAGGGTTGGTTAGGTTCGGTCATATATCTACGTTAATTTTAACTCCAATAAAAAAAATTGACCTCAAACATAATGAAATGGGTAGCTTTATCATTTCATAAGAAAAAAATTAGAGAAAATATATTAATTCAGGAAAACTTTGCTTATTAGGCAAATCGGGCCTTGCATAATAGGCTGAGAAGTGCGTTCTGGCTACTAGGTACGACATATATATATATATATATATATATATATATATATATATATATATATATATATATATATATATATATATATATATAATATGGAAACGTATAACATTGAACAGAAAATTAAACAAGAAATATGAATATTTATACAACCTACGTGAGACCCGTTCTAAAATATGAAGCACCGGCATGGAATTCACACCCCGTGAAGCGCAAAAAAAAATCTTAAAAGCGAGTATGGTTTGCACCAAGAACCCCCTCCCCGCTCAGCTCGTTGTCGCCGTGTGGGGGCTTAGTGGGCGGCTGCCGGAGTGTGATGCTCCTTGGGACAGTCCTCTGTCCTTTTCTAGCCTTGTGCTCCTGCTGCCGTCCTCTCCAATTCTGCTGGGCATCTTTTCCTTTTCCTTCTGTTTCGTTTTTCTCCCCCCTCTTCTCCTATCTGCTTGCCGTTTCCTGCCGACCTTTTGCTCGTTCTGGTTCTTCCCTTGGACTTCTTCTATTTTGACGCCCGGGTGCTTGAGGAGGCATACTCATGCACCCGTAGAACTGCAGTACCCGACGTCGAGAGCGAGGGGAACCTTTTATTGTCAATCCCCACTTCGTCACTGAACCCGATCTCGACGGACTGTCGGTTTCTTAAGGTGGCGTTTGTGGGGCGTATACTCGCGACGCACCCCTAGGAGGCCCCGACAGGATCGGCGATAGCTTCTTGTTGGGTGTCCTGCCTCTAATTGTGGCTCCATGGTGGGTGTGGGGGCACATTCGTGAGTGAATTATTTCTTTCGTCAAGATGATTACCCCTGCTTCGGCTTCTTCTGGTTTACCTTCTCAGGCTCGTGGGGTGGGCGACCAAGCCCCCGAGTCGGTCCGTATTGGAAGACCGGGCTCTGTAGCCTCCGCTGCATTGGGCCCCGACCTTGCTCCTCCTTTGGCCTCTCTGACTCCTTCCTCTGGCTCCCCTCCCTCCTCTGTGGTTGGGTCGAGCCCCAAGCCCCCAGTGGTGACTACCTCGTCCCCTGGCGTGGCTCCTTCTCTAGTTGTAACTACTGCGCCTTTTAACCCCTCTCTCTCTGGGGGTTCTCACCGCCGTCTTCGTCACGGCCGCCCTCGCTCGATTCCTTCCAGTTCTGCTACCTATCAAGCCTTGTTTGGTCCCGCTTCGTGGGCCAAATATTTTGATCTCCTCCCTCTTGATTCTGCGCCTCCTGACGATTTCTCCCTCCATCGACATCTCATTGATTCCGTGGATGCCTCCATTACTTTCAACCCCACTCGTCTCGGTACACGTGTCGTTGCTGCTCCTTCTCAGGATGCTGCTTCCCGCTTGGCTGCCTTATCCTGCCTTGGCGAGACCCCCGTTCGGGTCTCGAAGAACGTTCAGTTGAATGCCAGTGTTGGCACTATTTTGCTCCCGCCCCATGTTGCGACCGGTGTTCGGGACCTACGCGACTGCCACGACGATATTCGACATATCCTCGCTGCCCAGGGCCATTCTATTCTCCAGGTGGACACGTTTACTCGTCCCCCTCGTGGTAGTCGCCGTCAACCCCTCCGGGTTGTGAAGATTACCTTTGATGGTAGGACCCTTCCACCCTCTGTCATTCTTGCTGGTGCCAGGTGCTCTGTCCAGGAGTACATTCCTTCTCCTCGGCTCTGCAACAAGTGCTGGAGGTTTGGGCATGGTGCCCTCCGCTGCTCCGGGACTGTCTCTCTCTGTCCTTTGTGTGGTGGCGAAGGTCACTCTAAGTCGGAGTGCGCTTCTCCCCAGGCTCGTTGCCTCAACTGCGGTGAGGCCCATCCTACCTTCTCCCGTGCGTGTGTCCATTACAAGCTTGAGGCAGCCGTCCTCAACTTGAAGCACCGGGAGCGTTTATCTTTTCCTGAGGCGAGGCGCCAGGTTCGCCGGCTCCCGCCTTATGCTAATATCTCTTATGCTCGCGTGTTGCGCTCTTCCTCTCCTCGTCCTTCCCGCCTTCCTCAGACTCGCAACCGTTTCCAGGCCTTGGACCCTGATGCGCCCACTGCCCCCTCCTCTGTCCCTTTGGGTTCTCTCCCGAAGGATCCTCCTCCTGGTCCTCTGTCTGGGGTTCCCCTTCCTTCTACCCGGTCTGTCGTGTCTTCTGTGTCTTCTTCCTCGTCCCCCTCCGATCCTCCTTCCCATCCTCTTCCTCCATCTATCGGCTCTCCCCGCCGCCTGTCGGTGCGGGCGGATGTCCATCGCTCTCCTAACGGCCGTCGTGTGTGCTCTCGTTCGGCTTCTCCTGTTGAGACACTGGAATCCGTTGCCCGGTACGTAGTTGCTGGGACACCGGTCTCTTTAAGTCAGAAGCGTAAGCCTGGCTCCTCTCCTTCCTCTTCCCCGGCGGGTAAGAAGGCTTCGCTTTCTTCCTCAGCTCCTCCTCCTGGCTCTGTTGCTCCTTCCCCTCCCGTTTCAGTGCTTGCGCCCCCTGTTCCTGCTATGGAGGTTTCTTTGGCCCCTGCTTCCCTTTCGGTTGCTGCTCTTGCTGGGGTGCGCTCCTCTCTTTCTACTCCCCCTCTTCCTGCTGCTGTCCTTGACTGCTCCTCTCCGTTGTCTCCTCCTCCTCCTCCTCCTCCTCCGGACCCTGCCCGCCCACCTCTGATCTGTTCTCCCGTTTCCTTCCCTCCGTCTTTGCTCAGTTTACCCATGCCCCCTAACCCTGACTTTGCTGACCCTGATCCCGACCCTGATATTCTTTAACGTGCTCTGTTGGTCTTTCGCCTTTGTTTCTTCCTTGTTCTCTGTTTTTGTCCTTTCTCTTCTCGTCGTTGTCCATTCTTCAATGGAACGTTCGAGGTTATTACGCCAATTTCCTCGAACTCCAACTTCTGGTTTCGCGGTTTTCGCCCCTTTGTGTCTGTCTCCAGGAGCCGATGCTTGGTGCTCGTCCTGGTCGTTTTCGTGGCTATTCCTTTCTCTCCCCCCCCCCAGCCATTGCTGGGGCTTCTAATTCTTCTGCTCTCTTGATTCGGGCTGATGTTCCCTTTGTTCCTTTACTTTTTCCTTCACCTCTCCATTGTTCTGCTGCTCGTATCTTTGTGGGGAAATGGTACACAGTTTGTTCCATTTATCTCCCCCCGAGTGTCCCGCTCTCTCTTCCTGATTTGAAACACCTCCTAGACTCCTTGCCGGAGCCTGTGCTCCTGCTGGGTGACTTCAATTGTCGTCATTCTCTTTGGGGTGACGTTCTGACGAATACCCGGGGTCGCCTCCTTGAGCCGTTTCTCCTCTCTTCTTCCCTGTCTCTTCTGAATTCTGGTGAGCCCACTCATTTGGACTCTCGAACTCGCACCCTTTCTTGTCTTGATCTTTCTCTCTGCTCTTCTTCTCTTTACTTAGATTTCACATGGCAGGTTCTTGATGACCTCCATGGAAGTGATCATTTCCCCATCCTTGTTTCCTTTTTCTCTTTTCGCCCTTCCCTCTCTTTCCCTAGGTGGCAGTTTGCTAAGGCGGACTGGACCCTATTTTCCCTCAGTGCTACTCTCTCTGACCTCTCCCTTCTGCCCCTCTCTCGCGCTCTCCTCCTTTTTTATGACACTGTCTTCGACGCTGCCCTCCGCTCTATTCCTCGCTCTTCCTCTCGGGGTCCACGGAAGTGCGTTCCCTGGTGGAATGCGGACTGTGCTCGGGCTGTCCGCTGTAAGCGTGCAGCCTGGAAGAAGCACCGCCGTAGGCAGACGACCGATTCTTTTCTTTTCTTTCGGAAAGCGAGTGCGGTGGCCCGTAGGGCCATCCGTACGGCTAAACGTGAATGTTGGGCATCTTATGTCTCGACAATTACGTCCGAAACCCCTCTGGCCCAGATCTGGAAGCGTATCCGCAAGATAGCGGGTAAGTTCGTTCCCGATGTTTCACCGGTCCTTCACCTCCATGATACTCTTGTGGCGGACCCGTTGCAGGTCGCTTCCGAACTGGGTTCCCACTTTTCTTCTGTTAGCTCTGGTCTTCATCTTCCCCAATCTTTCCTTCTTCGTAAACCTGTCCTTGAGTCTCGTCCTTTAGATTTCTGCACTCATCTTCAGCTTCCCTATAATGATCCCTTCTCTCTCTCTGAACTTCGTTCTGCCCTGGCCCTCTGCGGTTCTACGGCGGCGGGCTCCGATGGTATTCATTATGAGATGCTTCGCCATCTCCCTCCGAGCACGTCTCAGTATTTACTGAGTCTGTATAATCGGATCTGGGAGTCGTCGTCAGTCCCTGAGGACTGGCTCGATGCCGTTGTCCTCCCTGTTCGCAAACCGGGGTCTCTGGGTACTTCCCCTAAGGACTTTCGCCCTATTGCTCTCACAAGTTGTGTCTGCAAACTCTTTGAACGTATGGTTAACGTTCGTCTGATGTGGTTCCTGGAGCACCATCACCTCCTCTCCCCTTCTCAATTTGGTTTCCGCAAGTGCCGCAGCACGACAGATGTCCTGGTGAACTTGGAGGTCTATATTCGTACTGCTTTTGCTGCGAAGACCTCCGTTGTTGCCGTCCTTTTTGACCTAGAAAAGGCTTACGGCACCACTTGGCGTTATCATATCCTATCTCAACTTCATTCTTTTGGCCTTCGTGGTCATCTCCCTCTCTTTCTCCGCAGCTTCCTCTCTCGTCGTTCCTTTCGGGTGCGCCTTGGTACCGCTCTGTCTCCCTCTTTTCAGCAATACGAAGGTGTGCCCCAGGGTAGTGTTCTGAGCACTACTCTTTTTCTGGTTGCCCTCAATGGTCTTCTTTCCTCTCTTCCTTCTGGTGTCTTCTCCGCTCTCTATGTCGATGATCTTACCCTTTGTTGTCAGGGTGATGATTCGCCTCTCCTTCAACGCCGGCTTCAACTTGCGATTGATGCCGTGTCGTCTTGGGCCACAGGTCATGGCTTCAAGTTCTCTACTTCTAAGACTTGTGCCATGACTTTTACGCGGAAACGGGTTGTTCTTCGTCCCTCTTTGTCACTTTATGGTCATCCCCTTGAATACAAAGATTCCGCGAAGCTTTTGGGGTTATTCCTTGACACTCGTTTGTCTTGGTCTCCCCATGTCTCTTACCTCCGTGTTGAGTGCTCTAAGTCCCTTACCCTCCTTCGGGTCTTGTCCCATACTTCTTGGGGGGCAGATAGGCGCACTCTCCTTGCTTTACATTCCTCTCTCGTCCTGTCTAAGCTCGATTATGGTTGCCCTGCTTACTCGTCTGCTTCTCCTTCTACTCTTCGCCGTCTTGATGCTTTGCACCATACTGGGTTGCGCCTCAGTTCTGGTGCCTTTCGTTCGACTCCCGTCCTTAGCTTGTATGTTGACACTGGCTTCCTGTCTCTCCAGGACCGCCGTGATCGCTACTGTCTTCGCTATCTTGCGCGGTCCTTGCAACATCCTTCCTCTCGCCTCTGTCGTGCTTTAACTTTTACCCCTCCTGCGGTTCCTGTTCCTCTTCACCACCTCCCTCTTTCTGTCCGGTTATCTCGCCTCCAGGATTCTCTTTCCATTCGTGTTTCTGATGTTTCTCCTCGTGTTGTTCCTTCTTTGCCCCCGTGGAGGGTCCCTCTTCCGCGGTTTTGTACATCCTTGACTCGTATCACTAAAGCTTTTACCCCTCCTACAGTTCTAAAACGCCTTTTCCTCGAGCACTTTTCTTCTCACTCCCGCTCCGTTTCTGTCTTCACCGATGGGTCTAAGTCAGCGGACGGTGTTGGCTACTCTGTTGTTTTTCCTGATCGCACTTATATGTGTCGCTTGCCTCCGGAGACTAGCATCTTTACAGCAGAACTTTATGCTATTCTCTATGCTCTTCGTCTCCTGCTTTCTCGTTGTCAGTCTTCCTTTGTGGTTGTTGTTGACTCTCGTAGTGCCCTCATGGCTCTCGGGTGCTTTAATCCAGTTCATCCGGTAGTTGTCGAGATCCAGCATTGGCTGTTTCTCGTTCACAGTAAATTTAAGTCGGTTGAGTTTTGTTGGGTTCCCAGCCATATTGGCGTGTCTTTAAATGAGCGTGCGGATGCTGCCGCTAAGGAAGCTGTCCGCTCTTGTCCCATCTCTCGTAAAGGCATTCCGTATTCCGACTTTTACCCGGTTATCCATTCCTCAGTCCTTACCCGTTGGCAGGCTTCTTGGTTGTCTGTTACTGGTAACAAGCTACGTACTCTTAAATGTTGTGTTTCCTCGTGGCCGTCCTCCTTCCACCGTAACCGGCGGTGGGAAACAGCTCTGGCGAGGTTGCGTATTGGCCATACTCGCTTAACCCATGGTCACTTGATGGAGCGCCGCCCTGCTCCTTATTGTCCTAGTTGCATTGTCCCTCTTACGGTCGTGCATGTCCTTCTTGAATGTCCTGACTTCCAGGACGAGCGTGTGTCTTGCTTTCCGACCGCCCCTCGCGGTCACCTGTCCCTCGATAGAATTCTTGGTGACTCGGATACTTTTGATATCGTTCGCCTTATGCGTTTTTGTTCTCGTATTGGCATCCTTGGTGATATTTAGCGCCCTCTGATTATTTTGCGTATTTGATGGTGCTACATAGCCTTCCCGGTTTGGTGCCTTCTTTTGATAATTACTTACTTACTTGCACCAAGAATAGTGCTGTAGCTGTATTAAGAGGAGCAAGGCACGTGGGCAGGTTAGGGGGAACTAAACTAAAGAAGAGAAGAACTATGAGAATGTATGAGAAAATGAAGGGAATAGACAGGGTCACTTTCTTTAATTTCAATAATATACGAGGTCGGTCGACGCAGGAAATCTAAATATGTCGAAAAAAATATTGTAAATAATTGCTTAGATGTTTTAAAGGCGGTGAAGAAGTAGAAATGCACTGATAGCAGATGTCCCGGAGACCACCTCGATGCTGTATGGTGCAGAATACTAACATCAGCAGAGGTAGACAAATATTAAATAGGGAATAATAAGGTAGACTGGTCCCATGTACCCACTGAGGGGAGATGGTCCCATGTACCCACTGAGGGGAGAGCACAACAACAACCACTCCCGCCTCCCAGATTTCGAGCTTCGACACTTTCGGATTGGAAAGAAAATTGAGAGGTTGAATGGATACAATATACCAGTCCAACACGGCCCT
>NC_091171.1:13869392-13871892 GCF_040958095.1 Procambarus clarkii
CTCTGATGTTGATAGAGTTCTCTCTCAGAGTACCTGTTGCACCTCTGCTTTTCAACGGTGGTATTCTGCACATCCTGCCATGCCTTCTGGTCTCATGTGATGTTATTTCTGTGTGCAGGTTTGGGACCAGCCCCTCAATTATTTTCCACGTGTAAATTATTATGTATCTCTCTTCCACGTGTAAATTATATATGTACACTAGCATAACTTTTAACATCTTTCAGGAACCTAAGTAAGGAGGCGTATAGAACGCTTTACACTGCCTAAGTGAGGTCAGTCTTAGAGTATGCCGCCCGATCATGGAGTCCCTACCTGAAGAAACACATAAGGAAACTGGAAAAGGTTCCGAAGTTTGCGACCAGGCTCGTCCCAGAATTGCGAGGGATGTGATACGAAGAGCGATTGAAAGAACTAAACATCAGGCCGCTAGAAAAGAGGAGGAGACATGACATAGATGCACAAAGTACATAAGGGGATTGACAATGTGGAAATAGATGAAATGTTCACGCTGAATACAATGCTGGAATGCTAGACACTGTTTATTTAACGCAAGAATAGTGGAAAAATGGAAAGAACTAAAGAAGCAGATTCTTCAAGCAAACTCTATTCATAATTTTAAAAGTAGATATGAAAGGGAAATAGGACAGGAGTCATTGCTTTAAACAACTGGCGACTAGACAGGCGGAGTCCAAGAGATAATGCTCGATCCTGCAGGCACAAATAGGCGAGTACACACACAGAAGGACCGGTTAGATAGACCACATTGTACTTGACGCTCAGAAAAACATTGACAAATTCCTCACAATTCTAATTTACAAATTAAAGAAAGCAACGATGTAACTGGAAGGGCAACACTTAAATTTGATCAACATCCAAACGAGACAAAACTGTTGAAGAAAAGAGGAGCATAAGAGAACAAGAAGTTTTGGGAGGAGTCAGAGCAACACGAAAAATGATCTAAAGAGTGGCTACTTGAATTCAATCCCGGTAAATGCAACGTAATCAGGATGTGAAGAGTTGGGCGGCGGCCACAGGAACAGTACCTGCAAGAGTACTGTTACCATTCTAAATTAAAAATACTCAATGAAGGAAACTGACATCTTATATCCGTAAGGTGGATATAATAACATTGTTTCCAGTAGTGAGTGAGCTAAGGATGGGCGGCCGTGACGGAGCCCGCCACCACAGTGGCCGGGACCAGAGTCCATCCTTCACTAACTTTGATGATTTAAAGGCGGAATCGAGGTGAAGCTTAATCCCGTACATAGAATTACGCAGAGACTCACGCACGCACGCACGCGAGCGCGCACGCGCGCACACACACACACACACACACACACACACACACACACACACACACACACACACACACACGCACGCACGCACGCACGCACATAGACACGCCCGAAAACACAAACGCCCAAAGAGGGGGAAGGGAATCATCAGGAGAAAGCATCAAACCATTACGACTATATATCACTTGGAAGGGATCAGGATAAGGATTTGAGATGGGACGGGGAGAAGGAATGGTACCCAACCACTTGGACGGTCGGGGATTGAACGCCGACCTGCAGGAAGCGAGACCGTCGCTCTACCGTCCAGCCCAAGTGGTTAGATAAACGCCCAAGAAGGAAAGCGAAGAAAGTTTCAGAGACAAAAAACAGACGAAGAAACTGCCCCATCACACGGAAAAAATAAATAAAAACCAGCAAACGCGAGGGTGAGGAAGAGGAGCAACTTCCCCGACGGCTCCACACTGCGTCTGGCAGATAACGGCGCGAGGCCGCCGACGAATTCATTTTGTGTTTGTCCTGGTGGTGACCCGAGGGGCGGGTTTGTGGGACAACAGCTACCCGTCCTGGGGAGCCAACCCCAGCCTCCCGTCCTAGTAGTGGGTACACCGTCACTCATCAACACCCCCGGCGCCCCCGCCCAGCCATATCATTCCTAGGAGGAAGAAATCCTGGTGGGTGGCTCATCCTGACATTTATACCCAGACGCAGCTGGGACTTTCTTAACTGGCTTAAGTGAACAGGCTGTCAGACGAGGGCATTAAAAATGTTCAACTCGCAAGCTTACATTATTTGCCGGATGCAAACTTTAGATCTTTTTAAGAAAATGCTCATACTTGAAAAAAAATTGTAACTGAAACTATGTTAACTTTACACTGGCTTCTAAAACTTGTAGGAGAGAGACATTCTGCAGCGTGGTGCTGGAGGCGATGTTCTTCTTTCTTGCTTGAGGCTGAGACTCCGCTGCTCAGCTGTCGTCTACATTCTTATCTCCCTGGGAACTTGCTTCCTCTCTCCCGCTCTCTTAAGACTCCTAATGTCAAGAGTCTTCGGTGTCACAGTTATAACTAAAGAAGCGAAACAGATTCAAAACAACGAGAGAACAAAAACATTGCACGAAACTAACAATGATTTGAAGGACAGGGCTAGAAGACGCTTGACCGCAAGCACATCTAGCTGAAGCACATCTAGGTGAAACATCTCTAGGT